>NC_061136.1:9753058-10358951 GCF_905220365.1 Vanessa cardui
TAAATACAATATTTGGACTTCAAATAATAAGTTTACTTAACTTTAATTGTGCACTTTTTGCCATTGGACGAAAACAATCACATCTCCGTGGTCAATAAGAACAATAGATACCCTGTTTCCATTGAATATTAAAAAATATTACACAAAACGACAATTTGTGCAATCTTTTATTCTACAGAACAATGAACAAAGAAAGGGTGACAATGACCAAAGCCCTTAAACCCCTTTATTTCTCTGCTAAGAAAAACAACCCTTTCATTCAAAGACTTTTGTTACACAGGAATCCGTTACTTGACGCAATGCTTTCAAATATTTCTTGGAAAATAAGTAAAGACATTTTGAACAATAGCAACAAAACAATGACCGGCCAGAAAAAAAAATATAATTTTTTCTCAACTTATTCAGGTAAACTTACTTCTTAAAAAGTATTACAACTTAAATTTTGTAATTTAATTAAATAATTTCTGTTGTAAGTTCATCTTTATTGTAAGTATATTATTTTATCACTGATAAATAAATGGTTTATTAGATACCGTATATGGTAGTAGTATACAACGCATATAAGCACCCTGATTATGACTAACATGCATTCAATTACTTTGCATACATAATTAAAGTAATTAATTTTAACTCAACCTTTTATACTCGACAACTCGTCACGATTATAATAACGGTTTTCCGCCACGGTATTATGAAAGATATAAATATATGTACCTATATTATAAAACCATCCGTTCAGAACTATGCAATCTCTCGCAAGATACACTACTATACTAATACCGCTAGCAAACTATTTAGCGCTATTTGAGATGCGTTTAATTATAATTGATTCCTTCATCATCGTTATTATTGATATTTTAACAAACCTTCCATATTAAATTAAATTTAAGTGATATGCATGGATTTGCCAAGAGTTCTTCGTTTAATACCTTCTCAAAAACAATATTATTGTTATAACTGTATTACAAAACCTACAATTAGTACTTACTTTAAACCGTTTATGTATTTTAAGTCTCTCTAACTATTACAATGCGAATATTATTACTTAATTTGAGAGTCTATTAATGCTGCAAAGAAATATACTATAAAAATGTACAAAAAATATGTACGTCAATCATTTGTCACAGTTCCCAAGTGAGAAGTCGTAAACTAGAGTGCAACGACCTCATTGCAGACCCTACCCAAGGTCGAGCTAGTAAAATGTTTATGGTCTATAAAAGCTCGTCTGCACTGTGTTTGTGTGTCAAGGACTCCAGACAAATTCTATTGACCGTATCTGACGATAATATTTACTGTTGTCTTTGTTGTAACTCTTTTTGTGACGAAGGAAACACGTGTTTGACTTTACAGTTGATCTAAGGTTTTTAAATATTTTAATAAAAAATATATAGGGCAATTGTTTTATTAAAACTGTTGTCCATTTCGCTAGATGTAAGTATACACTTACATCTAGCGAAATGGACTTATTTTCCTCGGAGAGATTTATATGTATACACATAAAAATATATTATAATTTAAATAAGTAGGTATAACTAAAAAGTTTAAATTCATAAAGGAATGAAATTCTTTCTCCTAAAGTCGCAAGAATCCATCTCATCGTCGTCATTTAAATACGAGATGGTCGTTTAAATTTATAACACAAGTCAGCTTAAAATAATAGCATTTTCCCCGACTTTTCTTAAGATGGCGCTCATATATTATAATATGTAAAATGAAAAATTCGTTTCTCCACGGAAGGGTCCGAATCGTTCAATAAAATGGCAGCAGTTCTCAAAGAAAAGCAATATCGGATACGCGAGTGGCTAATGACAATTTGATGCCGACGGAGTGGCGCGGTCGTAAAAAATCACTAGAAATGATCCCATTTTGATTAAAAAATCACGCGATCTCGCCCTAAACGTGTACAAAAGGCAACTTCCGAATGATTTAAAAGTTTTAATAACGAAATTCAAGTGAAATGACATTATACTTTCAAATTAGGAGTGAAAATTTAATTTAAAAGTGAGACAACTCGACGCTCGAGGGGCGAATGAGATCCACCATCGTAAAAATGTACAAGCTCTTCTTTCACTGGCTTTCTTTTCAGACTACAAAATTTATACCGCTTAAATCTCTCCGAGGAAAATTAGAAGGGGCCTGTATTTATTAAAGGAGATGGTTCGCACTCGTTAGAGGAATTTTAATCGTCAAAGTTTTCCTTATGAATGCGGCATTCGGCCTGACTCTCGAGTTATCTTTTATTAGATTTTAGGGCTTTTAATTAGTGTCGTTGAATGTGCGGAATGAAATCTTAAACGCGCTCCCTAAGTATCGTTTTTGTTACAAATCGGTTCCATAGATACGAGGAGCGAACATCTGCTAATGTTCACACAAAATAAATAAGTTAATATATATTAAAATACAATAAAGATCATAAACACTACGTATTACGATATCTTACATCTATCTAAATTGCAAAACTACTAGGTATAGTAACTATAAGGAAGATATCTAAATTACAAATTCTACGTGTACATATAATGCAAACAAAAAACATTTATGATTTGCAAATCTGAAGTATAACACAAATATTGCAAACAAAGTCCCCCGTGTGCGCATAATATAGCATTATAATTCGGCGTTACGTGCTCGCACAATCGCGTGTGCTCAAAGCATTCTCATGTATCGCTAATTAAAATACGCTGTCGTCGCCTAAACGAGCTGCGGTCGCTTTATACACTGCAATATCATTTCCACCATATGAAAATTAGATTCGGTATTTTTAACCAACAACGGTCCACGGCCCGGGATGAAGCGCCAGTTGTAATGAGAAGAAACCACCCTTTGTTTTTACATCATTCATTTTTTTCACTAATCACATCATTAATATTTATTTAATTACAGTCACCAACATTTTTAAAAATAGAACATAAATGTTTAGTTTTGCTCATTGATTCACAAATATTCGTTGAGTATATTTGGTATTTAGGTAACTTTTTTATTCAAACAAGAGTAAATAAAAAAAATCTGAGAAATCTCAGCAAAGAATCAACTATGCTTGTGCTTATAATCACGTGTTTTTGAATTTTACGAAGTGTTTAGTGGCCGTTTAAAAGCTTAACAACATGGCTATTGACGTTTTATAACCCATTTGCCAACCGTTTGCCCATAAAATTGACACAAGTCGAGTCGTAAAGATTAGTAGAAGTATAACAGGCAATAATACTGGCCCATAAGAGCCTTCTAGATTATCTCCTATTTGTTCTCGTGTCAAATATTTATTTACTATTTTAATCAGAGCAATCGTTACAGTTTCTTAACTAAAATTTAGTTGCATTGAATAGTTATCATTTGTTAGAGCAATAAACAATTATTACATAGATTTGTTAACATAACTTCGATAATAATTCCTTATTAGATGTTCTATGTTAGTTGTTATTCATTTAAAAAATAAAATTAATTTGTATTTTATGCCAGTATTTCAATGACTAAGTAAGTTTAGTTTTTACTATTACTTGAGATTTAATATATGATCTGCAATATTTAATATAATAAATATGATCTCTAATTATACAATTTAAATACCAAATCGCACCACATCAAAAATAATATAGTTCACCTAAAATTAAATTAACTACATTATTTTAAAATTATATTTAAAAATTATGAACATTTAAACGTTAATATTTAAGACTTATTAACATTTTCAGTTCATTCATAACAAATAAAACTCTTTCAGCGCGTAAAAGTATAATAAGACGGTATAAAATAAATAATGAAATTCTCTTTGAACTGCTTATACAAACAATCGTTAGTGTCACACGAAATGTGATTTAATTGTCGTTTATGACATTTCATTCCTAATTTCGTTGCCTTTATATTTAATTAACTGTCAAGAACACGATTTAAATTTATAATATCGTTACTAATCGAAGCTGGATACTGTTTATTAGCAATAAAAATAAATTATTGAGACATTTAAAGTTATCATTTTATAGTTGATATTCATATAATGTCATCGTACGGATATTTTGATATAAATAACCAGTCCTTGATATATTTAGTTAAACTAAAGATATGAATATATAACACATATATTATGTGTATGAGAATTATATTGAATATTAAATATTAGACGCTATTAAAACTATGTAGGCGTAGAATGTTAGTTATTATAAAAGAACCAAAATAAATTAACAGCGAATAAGTCATAAATTTCAATAAAATATATATTTGTAAGTTTATACTGCCAGTATTATAATAGCTTAATATCTTTTGATCAGTCACTTTAACCATCATTGTGTTTACAGATAGACAGTTCATATATTTTGTGTTCAGTTTCGAGTTTTTTTAAGTATATTTCTGATTAATAACTTGAGCGATAATTCATAGATCACCAGACCCAATTAAGACACGTAAGTTGAAGAATAAAAAGCACCTGTCGATCTGTAAATGGTTTCGATGACGTCATAGGTATTATATGATAGGAATACTGTTAATGCGCCGCTGCTGTGGAACTTATATAATGTCCCTTACGGATATAATTGCAGCTACTCGCTCACTCTCCCCAAGATAGTACAAATACACATTATAGCTTAGTCATACAACCATAGAATATTGCAAAAAAGTAGGTACGGACCGCTACAAGCAGTTTTGAATAGATATTTAAAAATACTAGTTTTAATGAAACTCAGTTTCTTAAGAATGTATCATAGATTTACCGGATAGAACCGAGAAGAAATTTGGCAGTTACTATAATCATATATAATTAAATTTGTGCAACGTGTTAAAGAATCAAGAACTCAAAAATATTCTATCATATAACCTTATACATGAGATGTCTTATTTCATAATACTTTTTTGTAATTAGCTTTCAATCTATTTTTTGGTAAATTTAAAATAATAGTCTCCCGGGTTTATTTGATCAGTTCTATGCATATAGCATAAAATCGAGTGGCAACTTTAAACATAACACAGGTTGAATTTTAAAATAAAACATTATATGAATAGTAATGATAAAAATGTATACTCCGTATCTTATCAACGCGCTATTGTCAATTATTATAATGTATTGAAAACATACCATCGTGGGCGGCCTTAGGAGTAGGTGAAGCCATCCCATAACGAATGGGAACGACCGATTAGGGCACCTTTTAACGTATTAAATCCAACTTATCGGCTCAACTGTCGCCGCCCTGACCCCGGGGCTCTTATCAGGGACACCACTCAGTTCAGGGGTATGAACAGCGCCCGTTTGAGGTTTGTACGTAAAACATTATGGATGCGTTACTTTGAGGTTTTAGGAATATGTTCAAATTGTTACCATTATATGGGGCATAGTAATAATTATGAATATTGTGTTTTAATTATTTCATGTACGACATTTAAATTAAATTAACATTATTAGAATAATTCAAATTTATAAACTGCCTACGGTTTTTATACAATCAGTTTATTAATAAATACGCAAATATATTGGCAAAATCTAAGCTGCTTTCATTTACGGATAACAATAAGCTTTCAGTTACAAATAAGTGAAAGCTTAAGAATCGAAAGCACCGCCGCGGCTCAAAGTGGTTCGTATCGTAATCAATTTGATAGCGTCAAAGCCTTCGCCACCACGAAATTCTTGAAAACACCGCTAGATGGTAGCACGAGTAACAAAATATAATTTTATATATTTCCTACGTTGTTACAAAAATTAAATGAATACATTAAAGTCGTGAAATAATATCACACCTTGTATAAAGAATGTAAGTCGTTTAGCCTAGAACTCATTTATAAATATCATTACGTCTGTTTTGTTATAGTTAAAAATGTTATATCCAGATACAATAATATAATTTCTATATGAAAATATTTATATTCATTTATTTATAATGTATGGACAGTCACGCAGGCAAACTATAACTTGTATTACAATACCGTCTTTCTTCATTTTAAAGTATTTTGATCCTTCCTTTAATTTAAATTGGGTAGGTTGGGAAATAGAAGTGATGTCCTCCTGATGTACCATAAATCGTGAAATTTATTTTAAATACTACAAATCATTATAATTATACAGTGGAAAAAGTAAACACAAGACAAAATAATAAGTGTTTTACTAATAAATATATTTCAATGTCATCGCATTATAATAGTATCTAATGTAGGTATAAACATTTAACACAATAGAATATTAGAAGTGTTGTCAGTGTGACTTAAAAACTATTTAACTATGCGATTAACCTATTTTTTTGATTTTTTATAGTATACGTTTCTAGTTATGCATTTTACTATAGTTAGTTCATAGCTTAACGCATTAAAATCTCATTTGTTCTTGTATTTTGTAAATTATTTTGAATTTATATGCGAGGCACATAACATCATATGTTCAGATTAGTACGATTAACCTAATCAATTTAAATAATAATGATCCGTACAAATTACGTTCATCTTCGAATGTGTCTTTTTTTACCAATTATAAAAAATAACCACGTGCAATCTGCCCCACTAGTCACGAAATTGACAATATATTTTGTTACTAATAGGCTTCGTCTAGAGTAAGCTTAGTACTTCGTACATTAAATACTTATTTTGAATTGAAAAGGCGCTCTATATACAAATAAATCTAAAACAATTATCATTGAAAAAAATATCGAATATCAACGCATGATAAGAAAATAAAGACAAGAGTATTTTTATTATCAGATTCGTAATCAGCGATATGACATAAAATGGATTATAAATGTACGTATCAAACTTTATACCTAGATAAGAAAGTGGTTCTGGCTGAGCGCATAACTCATAACGCAAAAGTTTAACTAAATTCGACATCTAAATTAGGTGGGACTTTAAGAATACGTTGATCAAAATTTTAAAGTCAAAAATCAAAAATCAAAGTTTTAATCAAAATTTAATTGTCCGTGATAAATAATAATAAGAAAATAAAGTAGGTACTTTAAATAAATAAAATGTAATCTATTTGTTACTTATATCAAGATTTAATTTAATTTCACCTGCTTGTAATTGTAGAGTTGAGAACTGTGAGCTTTTTATTTACATTTACATGCTATCATTGTGTATTTTCAAATCTTGTAAGTTCATTTTTCTGTCAGTCACCAAACCGATTGATCTGTAATGTTAAACACAACATTGGTGTTACATAATGTATTGAATTGTAGTGAGTATTATAATGTTAATACATACAGTAGGTACATGTATAGAAAATGATGCACCATATTTACTTTTTAATATTTATCATTCAAAATCAAAATCAAAATAAATGTTATTCAAGTAGGCTTTTACAACCACTTTTGAATCGTCATTTTACAATTAAGTGAAGCTACCACCGGTTCGGAAAGTAGATTTTACCGAGAAGAACCGGCAAGAAATTCAGTATTTACTCTTTTTCAACATTTAAAAAATACAAAATCAAGTCAGTTAAATAGAGTTATTTAAATCAATAAATCCTGCTTAGAAGTCAACAAGTATTAACTCAACGCTTATTTAATATCTAAAAAATCTTGTATCGAATAATATGCCTTTTTTTTCAATTAACGAAACGGCAAAGTTAAAAATGTCTGCGGAATTTTATTATAGAAACGGATACCTTGCCCCAAGAAGGATTTATTGACTTGACATATGTTTCTTATTATCATACTGTGGCAGAAACTCCTACTATTAATGTTTAGCGTCAAATATGAGTACCGACACAAACAAGCCCCTCAAATTAATTCAAATATAAATATTACTTGAGTATATATGTTTTGTGTAATTAAACAAACCGTCACCCTACTTAAAGTAACAATGCGACGATGTACAAAAAAAAACATCGGACATAAACAATGTAAAGCTCATTTCTTCCACTTAACACCGACTGAACGCCCCTATACAGTCGCCATTTCACATCATTGCTAAATTGGTACCACATAAATCGTACTGTTTAATTTAATCAACGCCCGCGTAATTCGTCTGCTTGTCTGTACATGACCAATCAATAAAGGCCCTTCATACTTCAACCTATTATTCGTTTTGTACTGACATTATCAAAGGTCGCGATCTCGCCGGGGATCACGTGACGGTGGTTGGAAAATTTATAATTATTAAATTACGTGGGAGCACATCGTTAATTCGTTTAAGCTCACACTTATGACGATCAAAAATATTATAAAAAGGGCTGAAAATAAAGCAGCGTGATTTTTTTGACACGATTTACTTAATTAAAATATAAATGAAGTATTTTTATGACAATACAACTTAATTAAAAGAATGTCACTTAGTAACTCATTTTTCAATTGTATTTAAGAATAGGTAGCAATAAAGATTTCTTTACTTATTTAATGTTTTAACTCAAACCAAATATACACATTTATAAGACTACAAACATAGTAAGTAGGTACCTACGCTCAATATTTGAGAAAGATACCATTCGATTTAAAAAATATATTTGGAATGTAGTTTTACTGAATCTCAGATACTAACCGCTGCAAGTAAAATTACTCTGTGAACGGATATATTTTCCCAGCATACTTTTCGCCTATTTAATTTTCATCCTATTTTATCAACAGGTCGAAATTACAAATTAAAAAAGCAATTTTATATGTGAGGTATCCAAATGTAGATATTTTTATGGATATTTCTTAATAAACCAATATATTCCAATAAATTTTTAAACAGATATTTTTATTTATTAATAATTGTATTGGAAGATAAGAGCTTCACCTCTTTTTTTTCGAAAAATATTCCATATACTATAGAAATTATATACTACGAAGTATTTCTCATAAAAATTGATTCAACCCATCCGGCCTACAACAATCATAATAAGATTAAAAGATTCATAACCGTCGAATAAGTAGATTTTGCGTAAATAAGAAAATAACAACTCTATTTGTTATAAGTATGGTAATTTTACATTGCTATTAATTGTTAGCGGACTGTACTATTAAAGTAAATACTTCTAGTTTGACTTTAGGCGTTTCAGGTTTCGTGGTCGTGTCATATTTAAATGGAAGTTAATTTAGTGGAAAGGTCTTAAGGAGAGCCGTCTATATTGTTTTTATTTTTCTTGCAAATTAGGACAATACCCTATCTTATTAAATTTTCATCTCGGTATGTCTTCGGCACATGGCTGCTACCTTCTTTAACATTTTGAAATCTAACTAAAAATCACTATCCTCTGACCTCTTACGGCAACGCAACTTAGCTTAGTTATAATTAATTATTATTATTACGATATGGGCTTTTATGTACGCGAACGCCTGCACTGCCTATTTTCTCATAATCTGATGAAACAGCAAATCGACATCAGAGAAAGGCGTTTCAGTTAGGACCTATCGCTTAAGTTACTATAACCTGGAATTAAGGAAAATATAACAGAATCAACTAACTACCTAATTCACTCTACTTCGAACATTGTTTTAGTTTATATGTATAAACTTTAACTTTAAAAAATAATAAAATTAGTAGTGAATCGTATAATAGACCAAACAGTTTAGGCTGTAGGTTATATGTAAGTTAGTCATTTTTATATTTAATAGATGACAATTACTAAAATTCCATTAAGTAAAAGAGTAATATATTACTCAGAAAAGAGAAAAGTAAATTGTTTTAAGAATGAAGAAATTATTTTTCATAACAATAATACATTAGAAATTCAAATTGAAAATGGCGTCGCATCAGTAGGGTGACTCCCTCGCACCGTCCAAGCGTTCACGTCGGAAATGGACGATTATTTATTAAATATGTAATAAATCATATTTTCAACATGAATTAAACATGTTTTTTATGACCGAATTGTACTTCAATTATCATTGACTAGTCATTATTAAAAACTGGTTTAGGTTCTACATAATTTAATCCAAACCTTATAATGCTCTTATATATTCGTATGTTTATATTCTGCCAAAACGTATCCGGTCTAAATCTATAACCTTATGTAAGGTTATTATAGACTTTGACCTAAGGTTTATTAATTTTGGTTTTATATGTTGCCAAACCCATATTTGAAATAACAATTTATATTAACTTATATATGGTATACTTGGCATCTAATCGTTTTTTAAACTTATTAGCATTTTATTATTAAAAAAATAACGTCTATAAATAATAGATAAAGATAAACATAATATGCCATTAAATATAAGTTAATATTATCAAAGAAACGTATTTATCTAAATAAACTTTTATCTTTCGTACGCAATTGAAAGAGTAAATAAAGCCACTAAGGCAACAAAGGGACGTTTCGAATGTAGATAATGAGCGTGGCTAGCGAGGAGGAACGAAATGTAGGGAGTCGGATATTTCCGCGCCATTTCACACATTGTTGCTACCCTACACCGCGTCACGGGCACGCGGCGAGTGGTACTTAGTTACCGTATACTGTAAATAAAACAAATCTCTACTTTCTATACACTCAAAACTATTTTTCTTAAAAGAAAACATTTAGGTACATACTCGTAGGTTTCTTTTTCTATGAAGGAATCAAACGACTTGGAACTTTCAGATTGGCATAGTAAAAGCAACTGTTATTATTTTTTTAAATGTATATTATAATATTCGAAAAAAATGTCTGATAAAAATCGATCAAAATAGTAAATAAGCGGTTCGGTAATTCATTCCTGAGCTCATGATAATATTCAAGAGTTGTAAGCCCCGAGATTTATTCCGAACAATAATTTCCGAGCACTCACAGCGGGGGGCGGTGTGTGTGCAAATGAAAAACAGCCAATTAGTAGCATGTATATGAATTGATGTTTCTGTTTTTCAAGACACTTTTGGATAACAGATTATACATCACGTATTTATATTTAAGGCATTGACGGAGAACGGTGAAAATTTTCAATTGTGGGTACATTTCTGGGGTTACTGTACAGGTATGTATCTCTGACCCGTATAAAATCTATAAAAAACATTATATTCTTTCGTTCATTTCAGGTATAGATGTAGGTATAGACGTATTAAAATCATAATCAATACATATAATAAAATTGGAGTGTCTGTTTGTAATATTAAAATAGCCCTTTTTAGTCATGCATACACGGTACATATATGTCTGCCTGTCTGTCTGTTTGTTCCGGCTAAACTCTGGAACGGCTGGACCGATTTTGACGGGACTTTCACTGGCAGATAACTGACATAATAGGGAGTAACTTAGGCTACAATTTTTTTTTTGGTTAAATTCAAACGCTTATAAGGTCGCAGACACAGCTAGTGTAAAATAATTCTCATTAAAATATACCATTATAATAGCTTCTGGTTTCTATAAGAAAATAATAATAAAAGGCTATTCATTTTCATCAGCTATACGCACATCTAACCTATAGATAGCGCTTTGTTCGTCTAACAAAGCGTACAGAAAAGCGAATCCCGCTTATTTATCAGAACGATATCTTAGCAATAAAAATGTCAACGATCGCTTGCCGTCTATCGCCTATTGCCTATCGGACATACGCCCTGATTTATGTTAAGTGAACGCTGAAAATTAAAGCTTTAAATTCAATTATTCATAATAAATATCCGCTTCGAATTTTAAAAAGAAAACTATTATAATATAATTAATCTAACTGATATTTGGAATTCGAAAGTGTATGTGTATAATAATAGGCACCCATTATATAATTACATTCGAAATGCTGGACGGGTAGGTACTAATAAGTATATGTGGATAATATTCCGAAATAGAAGCATTTTAAAAAGTTGTTGGTTAGGGTATGTGCAAATTGTTTGTGAACGAAATTAATTAGTTTAAATTATAATATTATTATCTATCTAATTTTAAAAAGAAAACGTAATTAAAATTTAAATGATTATAACATTTTTGTTATCTATTTAGATAACATAAATCAGATGAAAGAAATTATCAAAATAAATAAAATTCATAAAAATATTTATATATACCTACGTATATGTGTTAATGTGTATATATATATTTAAAAGTTTATAAAAATTACAAGTCTTAAAAGAAAGTCAATTCATCATCCTATATCCCCTTCTTAATCAAATCAAGGCCTTCGAGAGCACATTTGAATTAAAATGCATGAACTAATTACTTTAGGGCGTGTGCAAATGAAATAAACTAATTACGAGGCCTCGCTGGCCGGCCAATTACACTTGCTTATTTATCAGAATTGTGTGATCAAATAATTAAAAATATGCCGACTGGTAGATGGAGTTTGTGACTATAAATCGTGAAATGTCCGCGTATTCAATTTGCGAAATAAAATGAAACGCGTCAGTTCAATGCGCAGAGCGCAATAGCTTGTGAATTTACAACTAGCTCGTGTATTTCATAAATTGGTTCAGGCATGCGCTATTTACGTGCTATATACGTCCCGAAACGTTGATAAAGTATCGCTTCGAACGTGTCATACCTAATTTCACTAACCTTTTCAATAAAACTTATTTCATGCGGTATACGTAAGGACCTAGTTTTTTATGTTATGTTATATTTAAAGTAATAGCTTTTATTTTTCGATTATTACATTTTAAAAAATGAACACTAAAGAAACATCTATTACGCGACACATAGTAAGTCAGATCGTGCTATAAACAAGGGTCCGCTATAACTTTTCACCTCTGTACATGTTTACGAGTCTTATACTAATTGACGTCACGATGAGCGACGATGTTGGTGCCCAACGAACCTGCTACGAACGTATTTATGGTCGTTGCATCCGATATTTTTCCTAAAGGCATTAATGCGTGATGCGCGAATTGATATATGGGACGACTTTGAGATGAAGTGAGTTAGTGTTCGAGTGCTTTTACTGACTTGACTTGTAGTTAATCATCTCTGCTCCTGAAAGTATATTCATTTTCCTTTTTGTTGAGATAAAATTTTATATAAATTACTAAAAAAATGCGTAAGATCTAAAACAGACATTAAACATCATGTGATTGTGTAAAACAAAGCAAATGCAGATACAAAATGCCTTAAATCAAAGCTAGTGGTAAACAGCGAAACAGGAGAAGTTAACTGATGTAGTCGCATTACAAAGGCCGATCCATCTTCATTCCACCACCGTTGACTAGTATTGTCAAGACTGTCGACGCAGCTAAGCAGAAGCGTTTGAATTTATGATGTCCAGAGCTAACTGCATGCCGTTTAATCAAATCCATCTCGTAGTTTCAACGAGATACGCACACAAAGACATGTGTTCAAATACTGCATTCACAAAACAATGAATATATTTATGTAGACTATAATATCATAAATAAAAATCATATAGCAACTGTATAATTCTTGATAGTTGTATCTCAATTCACCAGGCCTCAGAGCTCCTGCGAAGGATTTTAAATGCATAAATATTTATTTCCTTTGAGTAAATTGTTTGAGTTTAAATTATTTTATTACTAGAACGAATGTTAATTTTAATAAAAATCGATAATACTTATCATTAATGTTATTTATGAATGCAAACTTGCAAGAGAACTGGCTTCGAATGTAAATGAAGCACAGAAGTTATCTTGAACTTTATGGATTGGAGTCGTGCTGAAGCACTGTGTTCTGATCAGCTTGCTCTTAGCCTTGAGGGCATTGAACCTCCTTTATTAATCATGCTACTGACTTCAGACTTGACTTTAATTGTTACTGTAGATAAATATTTGATAATAAATTCTAAGCTTTCATTGTTTGGTTTTAAAGAAAAAATTTGAGTAAAACATTTACTTGGAAATTGCCCTTATTAAAATTTCAAATGTTGAGCTCCATTGATATTGTGTCCACGTAGCGATTTGTATTTAAGTTCGTAAATATCCTTGAAGGTCTCTTAAAGAACGCATTCAGTGCTTATTCCGCCACGCTGCTCAATTGCCGGTACAATGATACGAATATGATATATAATAGGTATAATATAAAATCGCAATCCACCTATGTTTCTTCTTATCGTAAATATTAAAAATGACATATCTACCATTTAAACATTATGTGAAAATTATTATACTGTGCTTACTTACCTATAGATTGATGTTATTTTATTTTAAAATATTATTACCATATTTGTTAGACTAATTAATAAATAATATTTATTATTATAATATAAAGTAAAGTAAAAGTAACAGCCTGTAAATTTCCCTCTGCTGGGCTAAGGCCTCCTCTCCCATTAAGGAGAGAGTTAGGAACAATATGTTCCTAACTCTACCACGCTGTTCCAATGTGGGTTGGTGGAATGCACATGTGGCAGAATTTCACTGAAATTAGACACATGCAGGTTTCCTCACGATGTTTTCTTTCACCGCCTAGCACGGGATGAATTATAAACACAAATTGAGCACATATATATATAGTGGTTCTTGCCTTGGTTTGATCCCGAAATCATCGGTTAAGATTAACGCGTTCTAACCACTGGGCCATCTCAGCTTATTATAATATATTGAAAATAATAAAAGTGGACTAACCCAGATTACGTTAATATTAAGTAGGTAGGTACAGTACTTTTATCTTTAAAGTTATTGTTACATTATTTAAAAGCACCAAGATACCTATTGAAAAATTGGCAATATTTCAAGTTGCTTTTAAAGCGAAAACATAAATTCAAGTTAAAGGGGTGTATAAATAAGAGAGCGGTTGTCTACATAAAAAAGCCGCAAATCGCGAACAATGATCAAGACGAAACAGTATAGCCATTTTTGCACGTACAGAAATAATTACCCGGCCTCCTTGACAAATGCCAATTAATTTTTATCATTTCTGGACACGTCACATTGCACGGTCCCCGTACCGGCCTCGAGGTGCGAGGAATTCATACGATTAAATTGATCTTGAGTTCATTCGCTGTTTATAGGCATTCGAGTATGAAACGCTCGGTTTTCATTGCCGAGCGTAACTTATTACGTAAAACGATGAAAATTAACAATTTCACGGACGTGCTAAAAATTTTTCGAACCCCATATTCATTCCTGAACCTTCAAGATATCGACGTTAGAGCTTTATTTCGTACTATTGAATCAAACAACGCTATTAAAGATGTAAAGTATTTCATATATTTAAGAGTGTTTCTGTGTTAATAAACAATAATGCCCGTGATATCATTAGTCGCGGCAATGTCTGTAAACTTTTAATTTGCATTATGGTGTAATTTGAAAACTTAAAGCGATAACACTGTAAATCGCCGAAACTGAGACGTTTTCAAATTATACTCAAGTTGACAGACGCGTCTTGTGGTGTGTTCGTGACTCGTCTCGCACGTGTTTCCATGGAGATGGGAACATGGAGTTCGTATTTTGAATTTTGGAAAACACTCATAGTGGCGGCATAAACAACACGGACTCTCCGAACTTATTTGCATTTACACGGGCCGAGTAATTGCACCGCGCTTCAGGGAAAACTTTAATTAAGCTAACTGTCTTAAATATAAGTATATATAGAGTTAAGAACTTAATAAGGAAAGTTTAAATAATAAATTACATAAAACTACATTGTCTAAAGTGGTTACTGAGATATAACTTCATATAAAGAGCGCCTTGTTTCGTCTACCATACTATACACACACAACACTATTAAGTTTTTACTTCAATTATTATGGCTCAATTTATCCTAGATTAAAAGTAATGATAAGAATAGATCATTATGAATTCGATGTAAGATATACAATTAATGTAATTGTATAATTGTTAATTCATGAAGATAATAGGTAGGTATGTCAGAAGACTAAACATTTCAGTGATTCAACTCAGTTAAATCTATCTAATTATACCGTACCTCCGGTAACATCACACTTAGTAAGCATATTTGAAAAAATAGGTACTATATACTTTTTATACTATTAAGAAATCCTTTTTAATACATTTTTTGTTATTTGTAATCGGCCACATGATACTGATGATCTTGAAAGCTTAAAACGTTTAAAGATAAAAAAAATATCCAAGGTAAATTCAATGTATAGATATATGATTCTTAATAAAAAAAATGTGTATGAGTAACTTTTCTCACGATACACTTAGACTAATATATGGTATTTCAAATTATTTGTATTAACCAAAAAAAAACTCATTTATAAATATTATATTGTACCTAGGTATATATTTTTTAGAGAATATTATCAAGCATAACAAAAAAAAAAACATTTTTTTAAGAAAAAATGTTTATTTTTGTTATGCTTATGTTATACGTAACATAATTTGACGTTGAGTATAATTATAAAATTAAAAAAGTTACCGCCATATTATTATGGAGAGTAGAACACTTAACAATTAGCTTGTCCACCATCAAACGAATAATAGTTTTGTTGGAATATTACAAAAATCCAAGTCTCCACAGATACTAAATAATTAATTAGTTATTTGATTACATGTTTACATTCATTCAATCTTTCACTCACTCAATTATTGTTAAGATACTCAGTTACTTTGTGTCACATTAAATTAAACTGTCGAACAGTGCAGACGTGTTTTTCTTTCTACCTGCGACCCATTTCACAACAGGTTATGGGCCCAGGCCACGTGCTATAATTTTATTAGTTTATTCGAAGTAGTCGATCTAAATTCCGTTATTTTAAATTCAAAAATGGATTCACGAAATAAAAGGAATATACAACAATTTAATGGTGACCGTTACAGTACTTGGAAGTTTCGTATTAGATCACTTTTAGGAGAATTGCAAGTATTATCCGTGATTGACGAAGAACCGCCACATATACCGAACGAAGAGTGAAATAAGAAGAATATGATTGCAAAAGGTACGATTGTTGAGTACTTAGGTGATGCATTTTTGATTTTTGCGAAGGGTTCCGCTACAGCGAAATCTATAATGGCCGAATTAGACAAGATTTATGAAAGAAGAAGTTTGGTTACGCAATTGGCACTGCGCAAACAATTGCTTAATTTGAAATTACAGCCAGATGTGACTCTTTTCCAACATTTCAATAATTTTGACAATATCATAACGGAATTAATTTCTGCCGGTGCGAAATTGGATGAGATGGACAAAGTATCGCACTTGTTATTAACACTACCCACATCTTACGACGGTGTTATAACGGCGCTAGAAACGCTAGGAGAAGAACAATTGCATCTTGCTTTCGTTAAGACTCGTCTTCTCGATCATGAAGTGAAATTAAAAGCTGATACAACAACTGAACTCAAAGTTTTACATACATTTACGAAGAAGAATACCTTAAAAATAAACCCGGATTTGATAAAAATAAATCACATTATTATAATTACAACAAAAAATATACAGGAAACACGACACATAAGATATCAAAATTGTATTGCGATCATTGTGGACGACGAAATCATGTGAAGAAGGATTGCCGTTATTTCAAGACGATGCAACAAAATGGCGGTAGTAGCAACAATCAAACGCCAACTGCAAATACATTACAAATATCCAATAACGAGGAGAGTTTCGCTTTTATGTTATCAAATTGTAAGTTGTCTAATTCTTATCACAATTCTTATAATAATACAATTGTTTTTCTTTTAGATTCGGGTGCAACTGACCACATTGTAAATAGTAAAGATTTATTTTCATCATACTCAGAATTAATGTCTCCGATAAAAATTGGTGTTGCTAAAAACAACGCTAGCATTCCAGCTCTTGGTAAAGGCCAGATTCACGTCACTACTAATTTGGGTTTTCAAGGATCAATTGATGATGTCTTATACTCGCCTGAGGTACCGTATAATTTGCTTTCCGTAAATCGTATTCAGCAAGCAGGTATGTCTGTTATTTTTAAAAGTAATAGTGTTTATATTTACAAAGATAACAAGTTATTAATGACTGGTGTTAGCTATAATAATTTATTTAAATTAGACTTTCAAGTAACGCGATGTCAATATAATATAAATTTATCTCAGACTTCTAAATCTTATGAACTGTGGCATAAACGTCTTAGCCATTTAAATAAACAAAAATTTAATGTTTTTAAAGGTTTAATTGTAATAATAATGTAATTAATGATATTACTCCTAGTGATGAATTGTGTGAATCATGTATACTCGGTAAACAATCACGACTACCATTTGCCAAATCAAAACAAAAATCGGATAACAATAGAACACTTTTTATAATTCATTCGGACATCTGTGGTCCTATTACGCCAACTACATTTAATGACAAAAATTACTTTATAACTTTTGTTGACGATTTTACTCACTATACAGTTACGTATTTAATGAATTCTAAGTCGGAAGCATATAAATGTTTCAAAGATTATGTATCTAAAAGTGAAAATTTGTTTAATTTTAAAGTTGTTAATTTGTATTGTGATAACGGTTGCGAATATCTTTCAAATGAATTCAAAAAATTTTGTGTTGACAAAGGGATAATGTATCATTTAACGGTTCCCTATACTCCGCAACAAAATGGTGTATCAGAAAGAATGAATCGTACATTGACCGAAATGGCAAGATCCATGGTTATAAGTGCGAAATTAGACAAAATATTTTGGGGTGAAGCTGTTTTAACAGCTACATATTTAACAAATATTTTACCCACTAAAAGTCTAATAAATAAAACACCATATGAGTTGTGGCATAATAAAAAAACCGAAAATAAATCACTTAAAAAATTATTGACTCTACTGCATACGTGCACAATAAAAATAGAAAAACTAAATTTGACGAGAAATCTATTAAATCAATATTAGTTGGTTATGATGCAAACGGGTATAGATTATTTAACGTTGAAAACAATGAAGTGTTTGTAGCCCGCGATGTTATATTTGACGAGTTAAATTTTGAACAAACACGACCAACTCGATGCAGTAGTGACAACAATAATAAAGTGATTCCCTCAAAAATTAGTAAGCCCGAAAATGATTTGGCAAAACTAATAAGTCAACAACAAGATTCTTTGAATGAAACTTCTTTTGAAAATCAGCCAAGTAATATAAGGCGCAGTGAAAGAATTCGCAATCTACCCCCCAAAGATTACAAACAAATGAATGATCCTGATTTACTGCTATCTCTAATTACTATGCAATCTTTACCTTCATGTTATAAGAATATTTTTAATAGACATGATTCCGACAAATGGTTAGAAGCTGTAAAAAATGAAATTGAATCACTTTGCAGCAACCAAACGTGGACTTTAGTTGAAAAACCAAAAAACGTTTATATTGTTCTGTATGTTGATGACTTAATAATTTCTACTAAAAATTCTGATTCATTACAAATGTATAAAAATAGTCTTATGCAAAAAATTCAAATGTCAGATTTAAAAGAAATAAAATTATTTCTTGGAATTAGAGTTCAAAGAACAAATAATACAATTTCTTTAGATCAATCTACATATTTACAAAATGTTTTAAATACATTTTCTATGAATGATTGTAATCCGTCAAAATCACCTTTTCACGTAAATTAAATTATTTAGCTTTAAATTCGGATGCATACTACGATGCACCTTGTAAAAATGTCATAGGCTGCCTTATGTATGCAATGCTTTGCACAAGGCCAGATATTTGTGCTTGTATTAATATATTAAGCAGATATCACTCTAAAAATAACGAGGAATTGTGGAAAAATTTAAAACACCTTTTACGTTATATAAAAGGAACAGTTGGGTTAAAATTAGTGTATAATAAATGTGATTTTAAAGAAATATTATGTGGGTATGCAGATTCTGATTGGGGAGGCGATCAAAACGACAGAAAAAGTACAACAGGCTATTTGTTTAAAGCTTTTGATAATTGTACAATATCTTGGGAAACACAAAAACAAGCTACTGTCGCCGTCTCCTCAACGGAAGCTGAGTACATGGCTCTTTTCGAAGCTGTAAAAGAAGCAGTGTGGATAAAATCACTGCTAAACAGTATTTCTATCCAAATAAAAGAGCCTATTATAATATTTGAAGATAACAATAGCTGTATTTGTATTGCAAATAATCCCACGGACCACAAAAGGTCCAAACATATAGACATAAAGTACCACTTTATTAGGGAAAAAATCGCCGACATTATAATAAAGTTAGAATTTATTTCCACAGGAAATCAACTAGCTGATATATTTACTAAGGCGATGCCCTCGAACAGATTTCTAGAATTAAGAAAGAATTTAAAATTAAATTAATTCAAAACTTATGTGAATTTTATAAATTAACTTGAATGTGTACTTGTATTTTTGAGGGGGACTGTTGGAATATTACAAAAATCCAAGTCTCCACAGATACTAAATAATTAATTAGTTATTTGATTACATGTTTACATTCATTCAATCTTTCACTCACTCAATTATTGTTAAGATACTCAGTTACTTTGTGTCACATTAAATTAAACTGTCGAACAGTGCAGACGTGTTTTTCTTTCTACCTGCGACCCATTTCACAACAAGTTTTAATTATAAAATTTTACTAACAAAACTCTATATCATTTTATCGGGATCAATATTTATCACTGTTATATAGCAATTGCTAAGATATATAACTTCCACTTGTAGGTGATGTTCATTACTTCAATATATTAAGCTATCATGCTGAAGGGCCTAACAAATTGATCATCACCGCTTAAAATGTTCCGAAGCGCAAAGAGAGGGTTTATTCTTTCATCAATGTAATATTTATGATGCCTACCGTTGAGTCTTATCGATGTTAAATTTTATTTTCAGGCTTTAGTTTAAAAAAAATTGCCATTTAAATAAATAATAGGTTGAAATAAAGTCAGAATCGAAATTCCTTAGGTTTGTAGGTTCGGAAATATTTTCGTAGTAATGTTAAATCTATTGCTATTGCAAATTATAATGCGTTGTTTAACATTCTTGTTCTTAATCACTATTTTCTTATTTACACATTAATTCCTGAGGTACTAAATCCTTTATAAAATCTGTAAAGTTCTTAGTCTTGCAAAATAAACCGAAACTTCATACATAAAACATCAAACAATAATTATAATAAAACGTCATGCTTAAAATAATAATAATAAAAAACAAAACTATTAATTATTATTCCTACCTATGTGTATTAATGTGTGTAAAGTACCGTGTTCTAAATCTGAATAATTCATATTATATACACAATTTTGTAAATAAATTTGATGCAGTCGTTTGATCACGGAAATGCAACATTGTTGCAATGTCAATTACTTATTTTAGAAACAGATATAATATCGTTATAACAAATCCACCCACACAATTTAGGTTTCCTAGTTATTCTGTTTGCGTTCTGATTCGCTTCTATAACACTGATGTATGTTGACGTATTTACGAGGGACGCGACACAAATTGAAAATTATGGGACGTAGCTTTGTAACGAGAACGTTGTAATATTGCAATCACTCGTAGATTTGCTGATTAAAAATAAATCTAGTTAATCTACTTAAATAAAACCTTCTTTCAGCGTTTTTAAACATCGAAAAACCTATTCGTTTATATAATAAAACGTGGGTAACACATAACGTTTTAAAATCTTAGACTTCAAATTTCAAATTATTGAATTATTTAGTAAAATATTTATTGCAGAGTATTTAGGCAATAAAAATTGTTAAGTTAGCTGTTAGTTAGAATTACAAAATTAAGATCTCTCAGCTTAATATGAATATGATTTACGAAATAGGTCAATCTTTACATTATAAAGCCTATTGAATAGTACAGAGCGAACGCGTATGAATATTTTATGAACCTCATTCACGAAAGGTTTATAAGCACAGAAATTTGATTTCAACAAAAGTATATATTTAAATTGAACTTTAATTAAGAGTAGAAAAGGTTTTAATTTCATTAATACAAAAACGAAAATGAAACAATGTTAGGAATTTTCTCACGTTTTCATGTGCTACTACATTTCAAGGTGAGATCTTCCTTGATAATTTAGAACGCACTGTTATACGTCAAAAATGTTGTTTTTGACATCGGTTGGCCACTGAGGTCATGACACCAGTACGTGTCCGCTTTACAGATCATTTAATCTTTGATAAAAAAAATGATATAATTTTGAAAAAACATGTAAAGCGGTTGTTGTACTTTAACATTATATAAAAATAGAAAACTTAAGCTTAGATTTCCCGCAAGCAATTACTCATACAGTTTATATTTAGAAAATATGAAAGTAATAAAGATATGGTAAATGGAACACATCACACAGAGTTCATATAAATTCCACAAGTTTAATTTTAACCGCGTGTGGTCAAAGTCATTATTAAATAGCGCTTACATTAACAATATGAAAAATAGTTTAGATATCTTTTTTTATCGAGGGTTGGTAATCATGATAATTAATATTTATTCAAACGAGATAACCACTAGTTTGGGCTTAATTTTCTTTTTTTTAAATCACTATAATTTCTTGCTTGTTTCACTAAAATATTCTGTTGAATAATCCAAGGTTTGTAGCCTTATTTTTTTATTACAGATTGCAATTGTAACGGAGTGTTTTTTAAAAGAAAAACCGTTTCTTATATCACCTTGATTTTAAAATTATGTCGAATATAAAATAATACACACAATTAACCGCTAACTCTTATGAATATTACGTATCTTGAACAATCAAAGCGTCAGCAAAACACAGATCAAAGCAATACCAGAAAGTTAATTCGACACGTATTGCCTACAAAGAAGGTCAAATGAATTTTTACGATCTGCGAATTATCTTTGTCCTTCGAACTTTATCGTCTCCGGTTCAGCCCTTGTATGGTGAGTGTTTTAACTCATGTTTGTCTTTTAAAGTCTGTTTGAACACTTATGAGTCACTTGTACTTTGCTTGTATTAATTGAAGTGTCCTCAATAAAGATTTAAAATTAGATGCATTGATATACACTGATTTATTTTGTTATTTTAGTGTATTTATATCATAATAATAATCAAGTATGAAGAATGTTATATCTTACCTTGCTCTACGTTTTAGCAATTGAATGAATTAAGTTTTTTTTAATAAATCAGCGGCTACCGAGCTGGTCCACAAAATTGTTTCTTTTATACACCCCTAGATATTAAAGTGTTGTATTAATTTCGGAAATAGACTGTGTCGTGAGTACGAGGAACACTTTTATTTCAAAAATAAAATCTCGGGAATAAGTGTCAGTGGTTGTATATCGCTTTCCCCAAAAACAATTCCAGTAGCGTACACACAAGCGGTGTCTTTTGTGCCATCTGCTGGCTTCCATGATTTAGGTAACTACAATTAGATAAGTTTATTAAACCCAGACTGACCTGGTAAACAGTGATGATATGAAGTATATTTTAATCTTATCGTATCTTTTAATTTTAGGATAGTATTACCCACTACTATTGAAAAACCTAACTTTTCAATAATGTGTTAATATATTCCATTGATTAATAGCTTAATAGCAAACGTATATAATTACCAGTTAAGAAGTATTTTTACTTCTCGCAAGTTATTTTAGCACTTCGTTGTCGGCTCGTTTGTCTCCCTACGCATAAAAAGATCATAACCAAGGCACGCGCTACCGTTCGTGACTGCGATGATGGCAGATTATAAACTAGTTAGAGCCTCCTTCAGTTAGCCTGCAGCCTCTGATAGTCGCTAAAATAAAACGTAAGCGAAACCTTGAAGGCACACGTGCAGATTAAATAAAATACTTGATTCTATGCAATTCACTTTGCCATAAAGTTACCTTTGTACATATATAACATATTACAATAGGTTTATTTAAATCCAAAATGAAATTGGTGGTCTTCCAACAAATTGTAATGAATAATTTTCAAATTGTAATGAAAAAGTTTCAAAATCGTCATATTCATTCGAATTAATTTATATCAGACATAATTTGTAATTAGGAGTAAAGTATAAATTCAATTATAAAACAATTTTTCATTATAATACAATGAATTAGATTTCAATTTTAAGTCTCAACATTCAAAGACACACAAAAAATGTTTACAAAACTTTCCTTCAATCTCGTAACATTGAAGATGTATCGTATTACTCGTTACTTTTAAGTTATTTCTAGTTAATTTCACCTCACAGCTAGGCCTCTCCTATTGTACAGTTGGACCAATCCTGCGTGGGTTCGAGGTAGTCCTTCATAACTTCTACTAACAAACCCTTTGTGTGCGCGAGTTATTGCCAGCGCAACTCTAAACCCTGTCCGTACCCACCATATTTATACCAGAGGACGAGTTATAACCGTGAGTAATGGAACTTATGTACCGGCTACATTATTCCATACTAAATCTCCCGTAGTGTCGCATTTACTATTTAAATGTATTCATCCGTGAGCTTATCCGGGCGTCATGCAGAGGGCCTTTTGCGTGGCGAGTGTATGAATAATATTCCTATAAGCTCGCCGCAGCTTAGGTATATCGGCAATATACGCAACTTACTATATCTAAGAAGTTTGAATAGTTAGAATATAATATCATTTGATATAGGTACGTTCTACGTCTTCTATCACTTTACCTATAAGCTATTGTATTATAAACTTATTGAATAAAAAGGAAAATCAATGCCACCTTCATTTAGGGATTAAATATTTTGCTCATCTACCTACTTGTCTCTAGTTCTGTCTGACCTTTCAACCATTACTAAGATTTGCATAACAGAGTAATAATTAATTAAAAATTAAAATAAAGTAGGTAAATAAACAGCCTGTTAAGTTTGCTGTTTAAAATGCCTCTCTTTGGGTAACATTTGGAGCTTACTTGCTTAAGGTTTGATGAACGTGGAAAATTCCCATCCAATGATATTTTCCTTCAACGCTGAGCACGAATTATATACGAATTACAAACACAACATTTTTAACTTATGTTTCTTAAGTTAAAGAGTCGAGATGGCCTAGTGGTTAGAACGCGTGCATCTTAACCGATGATTGCGGGTTCAAACCCAGGCAAGCACCGCTGATTCATGTGCTTAATGTGTCTTTATAATTCATCTCGTGCTCAGCGGTGAAGGAAAACATCGTCAGGAAACCTGCATGTGACAAATTTCATAGAAATTCTGCCACGTGTGTATTCCACCAACCCGCATTGGAACAGCGTGGTGGAATATGTTCCAAACCTTCTCCTCAAAGGGAGAGGAGGCCTTTAGCCCAGCAGTGGGAATTTACAGGCTGTTGTTGTCTTAAGTTAAGAATTAGTTCTACTAACCACTGGGCCATAACGGCATAATTGCGTTATAAAGTCATAAATGTAGGACAGTTAGGCAAACTCCTTTCTTCAAAATGACTTTGTTTCACCTGGCAGCAGTAGCAGTAGTAATAAGGGGTTGGTTATAATTGTGCCAAAATTATTTTTGATACCAGAAAGTTCCTTATAATACTTTCCTAAGGAGCACCAGACGAATTTCATTTCAAAATAAATTAAAAGAAACGAAGAAGTAGTTTGTTTGACTGAAAATAAATTCCGATATCACAGCACCTATTTGAAAAATTCTTTAACTATTTGGACTAACTATTTTAAACCATATTTGTGCTTTACAATACATAATTTAAATGCATATCTGAGGAGTTATCGTAAAATTGAATTTCTCGCGCAAGAAGAACAATTAATTATCATGGCGGTCAGCGATGCGATGGTCGGCTCAGCTAAACGGAACGTAGGGTGTCGTCGTCATTACATACCTATATAATTTTGGGTGAGATTTTTCTTATACCATAATTGTTCTCTCTATTTTTTGTCGCATCTGGCTATTTAATAGTGTGTTCAAAACTGGGGATTTATATCCGATATAAATAATTAAAATATTTGATTTCACAAAAATGTGGTACTTCATTTGAAATCAAATTGTCAATTTACAATGGGTACAGATTACTTTTTTGTTTGATCCACTAGTTTTTTTTAATTATTTATTTTAAATATGTAGGCGGATAAGCAAATAGACCACCTGAGGCGGCAAGTGCTTGCCATCAAACATTGATATTAGAGCCGTAAGATCACTGAAAGTAACAATACTGAGTTGCTGTTTAGCAGTAGAGTAAATGATGAATGGGTGGTACCTACTTACCCAGACCGGTCTGCACAAAACCCTACCACCGAGTATCTTAATCTATTCCCAACTAGTGTTCCCTTTATAGAGACGGAAGAAATAAGATTTTTATAGATCAATAACAAACATTAGATTTTTACGTTATGTTACATTTTCTCAGATCCCGGCTTTGCTTTCAAAAACAATGACTGTAGATAGTTATTGGTTATAATGTAATTGAGAAGTCCACTAAATTTCCCGTATATCATGAGGTTATCTGTTATTTTATGATATAAATATGTCCTAATCAGTCATGGGTTAGATCAATTGTAAGAGGCAATGCGTCATTTTACTGAGTGGTTAATTACAGGCACAAGACTTAACAGCTTAGATCTAGGTTAGTAGTACTCTGGCAATGGAAGTAATAGCTATTTCGGTGCCAAAATCTAAAGACGGACGTGTCCACTTACCTACCACCGAGAATAATATTTTTTAATTTGTAAGTCGTATGATATTCAAGTGACATTTAACAGCTGCTCAGTGCCAACAAGAAATTTTATTCTCGTTTTAAATAGCCTTTTTTATTGTATCATTTTGTACCACATTAATTTATTTGTTAGGTAGGCACCTACAACGAATAACAGTCTGTTAGCTATTGTATTACATTAAAAACAAAGTGTTACTAGCATGTAGCAGCCAGGATACTAAATTACGTAAAGAAATAAAAAAAATATTAAATAGTAAATACAAAAAACAAATACGATAAAGTACATTGAACGTAGAAAACCTTTATATATTATTTAGATACGGGGACAGCCAAATGGGCAACCTGGTCGCGAGTGGCCACTACCGCCTAGACCGTCTAGACCTGACACCATTATACTTACAATTCCTTACATCGCAAATTTGCCACCAACCTTAAGAAGTAAGATGTTACGTCCCTTGGGTCTGTCACTGGCTCACTCACTCACCCTTCAAATCGGAACATAACAATACTAAGTGCATTGGTGTTTGCCGCAAGAATATCAGATGTGTTTCCACACCTCTAAAACTGTGGTTAAAACCTATGTTAACCTGAACATATATATTTTTTAAGTACTTCAAATTTAATTAACACTTTTTTTAATACAAATTTCAAGGTAAAAAAAGTATTATTAAAAGGAATTCAAATTCAAAAGTTAATAGAAATTTTGATTTCGAAGTCTAGTTTCTGTGCAATACAAATATATTTATTGTACCGAGATGGTCAAACCGATCATTTTTTAAAACGAAAGATACATGATACTTTTTATAACATGTGATAAATTTTGTAAACGACTGTTTCTATGCACAGGGAGAATTTGTAACTTCTATGTACCTATATAATCTACAATAAAACAACGTGGTTGAATAAATTAGAAAATATATATTTCCTTAATAGGTAACTTAATACGTTTATATAAGCCATTCTACATTCTGCTCTAGATAAAAACTAATTTATGAGTATAACATTTAAGACGCCAGCTGATTTGAAAATTAAAATTACATAAATTAAAATATCGAAGTGTTTTAAGTAGATATGCAGGTGTTAAAAAGTCGAGCCCGTGTCATCTAAAAACACGCAATGTTGAATTTACACGCGTCTATGTAAATAATACTGTTTTTATTTTTTTAATATTCATTTCAATTTTACGTGAAGCAGATGAGACCTTCAATGTTTAAAGGTTTTATATATTTATAGTCACATTTAATTTTTAATAATTCCATAAAAAATAATGTCTTGCTCTGACAAGGAAAGCCAACGGAAAGAGTAGATATACTATTTTTATAACAAATTATTATCAGTCTTGATATTCATGGCGACCTTTAAGGCTGATTTCCATTATTTTTACGAAACGTAGCCAACAAGTTAACGAGCGAACGATGTGACTTTATGACAATTTTCTCGGACGTGCCTCAGGGCTCACTTCTCGGCCCTGTTTTGTTTAACATTTACATAAATTACCGTATGAATAACATTTCATTTTAAGTACTTAGCACATCATGCAGTTGATAAAAATCACAATAAATAAATAACTGAAGTAAACAAATATGCATGTATGCTTTTAGGGACGTAAAAACATTATATAATTTTGTGTTTTTAGTCTAAAAAACATCTCCCTGTCTCTGCACAGCAAAATGTAGGAGATACACAATATACTAATATTAGAAACTATTGAATGCTTTAACGAGTACCTAGGTAATATTATTTTGCCCATTTTTTACGAGTAAAACAGAAGTCAAGACTTACAAATTACTAAATAGATATTATAAAATATATAATGAGAACAAAGCAAATATATTTAAAACAATGCTTATTTTCTTTGTATTATATTTGTTAAAAATGTTCATCTGATTGAGTTAAGTTGTGGATGATAGTAATTTGTTAATGAATTACAAGTAACGCTGGTTGCAGTGCATATTTGTAACAAAAAAATATAGATTTTATGAATGAATGAATGAATACATGCCATCAAAATTATTTAAATTTATCTGGTATCGACTGAATATCTGAGTCAACTGATGGGGTTGTAAAAGGATGGCCCTGATTTACTTTGCTGAAGTTAAAAAGCAAGAGTCGCATGACTCGAGCTAGTCGATCTTGCATGCCTTCGACAAATGTCACCGCATTTCGAAGAAACATAAATTGTCCTCCAAAATATTTAACATACTATTTATCAGTAATTCGGAAATTAGTATATAAAATCATGTTACTAGTGAAATTATCAACAAAAGTGTCGTTAATCGCTTGTAATGAGTGGCCAAAACATCCCGTACTCTGGCCATCACACACAAGTTTTATCGGGGTCAAAATCGTTTCGAAATAATGAATAACATCCTGTAATGTGTATGGCAAGACAAGTCGCCCTTTATGCAGTTGAAACGTGATGCGGTAATTTTAAAAGAAATATTCGAGAAATTCCGATAGCGTGTTTGCGCTCATTGATTCATTGTGTAAGTTTCCCTTCAGGGTTGAACATAAAGCAGCCGCAGCCGATTTATTGATATTGAGTTATCTGAAATACAATAAGACAGTGCCTAATAATAAAGATAAAGTAAGTGATTGAAAGTCCAAGATACTGTTATCAATTTTGGCTTGAAAAGGATATCTCATTGTTAGCTATAATGGTAATGCTATTACAAATATATATTGAGTATATTCAATTAATATGATAAATTATATTGCACGGCTAACATTTTTCCAATATATACTTAGAATTAAATACAATACAGAAGTTACTTATTATACCTATGATGAAAGAGACATACCCAAAAGTTGTTGAAGCGATGATTGCATCCAATTTTTCGATATAAACACACCTTACGTAAAAAACAATGGCATATAATTACCTACTTTACTATACCGAATATGGAATATGGGCTTGTCGCTATCTCATTGATTTATATATAAATTAAGCATTGTTGCCATATCATGCGATCAATGCCTTACTAAGTGACCACCATCCCATTGTGCCTAAGCTAAATAATAAATTGTCCATCTTCTTATAAAGGCAGTATTTTCATTCTTGAGATACACCACAAAACGAGTTTTTATTAAAACTGGCTAATTACAAATACAAAAGAAGGATCGATGGCATAAAATATTTTTATATTATAAAGCAATAATCTGACTCGATGCACTAAAAACATGCTACTAGAAATAACATAGTGTTTAAAATATTAATTCTGCAGTGAAATACAAATTGATAACCTTATTTCTTTAATGACTTAATTTAAATTTGATTAATTGCTATGAATATTGTCTTGTATTTTATGTTTCTTAATGTTTCCTACTTATCTATTGATGTATTATTAAAATATTTAAATACGATTAACCTGATCTCACCCTTAGCCAATATTTTCATTTTTTATATAAAAATAGCTGTGCCCGCGACCTTTTACGCCTTTGAATAAACCAAAAGTATAGCATAACTTACTACTAATAGGGACATTAAAATACTTATCTACTAGTGAAAGCCCCGTCAAAATCGGTCCAGCCGTTCCAGAGATTAGCCGGAACAAACAGGCAGACAGACCGACAAAAATTGTAAAAATATGTTATTTGGGTATATATACCGTGTATAAATAGGTAGGTACATATATTGAGTAATAAGGGCTATTTTGATATTACAAACAGACACACCAATTTTATTATATGTATAGATGACGAAGTCATAAGTTTGTGTAGGGTATGCTGTATAATTACTCGTAAATGTATAATTTTTATTTATGTTAAAGAAGAACAGTTATGATGCGATGTTAATGATGCTAATTCAGATTATAGGTACGTTAATCGCAAGCGCATCAAAATAAATTTTCATATCATTATACATTCCAATATACAAATGTCTAATGACATACAAAACAATAGATGTAAATATAAAAAAAGTAATTCCAACAATTTTTCTGTACATTTAATTCCTTTAACTTGAACCTACAAAGACGTGCATATATTATACGACTCGATAAGTGTTTTATGTGTTTGTAATAAATAAAAGATAAATCAAAGAATGTTACTCGTATACCGATGTCCATAAATTTAATATCGTCCTCCTTTTTCCTCTTTGAAGAACGAAGCAGGTGTGACTGAAAGCGTAAATATGAGGAATTGTTTGTCTTTTTGTATTCGCGTTCGCAAACCAGTTTATCATCCCGCCAAAAGTTTTCTTTTTTTAAGGAGCGTAGGCGTCGATGGACGTTTTTTGTCCCGTGAATTTGTAATCTACCTGATAGGCAGGTACGAATACATTCTTTTATACCTACTGCATAATACAAAACATAGTTACCGATGTAAATTACTAAAGGTGGTTAAAGATACCGTGTAACTGTATCATAAATGACGACCTCCGTGGTCGAGTGGTGTGTGACCGGTTTTCATGGGTACGCCACTCTGAGGTCCCGGGTTCGATTCCCGGCCGAGTCAATGTAGTTTACCATTAGTTTTCCACGTTGTCTTGGGTCTGGGTGTTTGTGGTACCGTCGTTACTTCTAATTTTCATAACACAAGTGCTTCAGCTACTTACATTGGGATCAGAGTAATGTATGTGATGTTGTCTCATATTTATTTATTTATTTATAATTACAAGGTCATTCCAATATAACTAATGTTTTATTAAGAATTTTAACAATGTTTTTATTCACAAACAGCGTTTCCTTATATTTATTTGATGATGGACGTAATATGTATTTTTTTTTTAATATTATTTGCGTGATCGGTGACTTAATTGAATAATAAGCAAAACATAATTATAATTTATTAAATATTTTTAAGAATAGTTAAAAGTTGATTTCATATTTGATGCCATACTCAGTTTACCGTATTATTAATATAGAATAATCATTCGATTATCACGTAGAACTTAATTTACCCAGAATTAAATTCGATTTTCTTAAGCTTTGTTGTTTATTAAATAACTTACAATTAATTATTTTTATTACCTCTTTTTCTCACATTAATGTGGTCAGCGGCGATTCGAATGGCTTGTATAACGATAATTTCATTATAATTTTATACAACGATCGTAAAATCGATAAAAAATTAGCTAACGGCTTCAAGCATTGCGCTATCGAAATTAAATTTTTGATACATATCAACGACACCTTTACATAAAACTTATGAATAAATTATTTAATATTATAAATAGCTTATCCACTATATCTGTCTTATCGTTAATATTTATAGATTGGGAAATTTAATATACAAAAAATATTATGAAATTTTATATCAAATGAAAGTTAAAAACTATAGCATATAAATACCGTTGAAGTTTAAAAAGTTTTAAAAGAGCCAAGTTGGCGCGTTGTCAGCGGCTGGTACAGTGTTGTGCTATAAAGTACGCGCCTGGTGTAATTTAGCGTTGTTCAAAAGTTAGCCCGCGACTCCAGGATAAATTAAGCCTTTTAATAAACACTTGCACCGTCATATGTTGATCCAAAAAAATCCCATATTTAAAAAATCTCATAATTACTTCGAAAAAGTAGGTTTCGTAATGTATACCAAATGTCTCACTGTTGAAAAATAAAAAACCCTTCTGTCTTAAATTTTTAAAGTATTAAAATCGTAAATAATTGTCTACTTCTAAAGACTTAGTAACTGATATCAGTAGGCGGTCAATAAAATTATAAAGATTAGGTGAATTTTTTTACAGTTATGGATGTTTCTTTCAAATATGGAATTGTGTATTACGCTTCGTGCTTATGACTTTCACAGGGAACTTTTCATTAAGATTATTGCAACTTAACTGTATCATGAAGTCTAATTCTGTGTCCTTCTTCAATGTTGATTGTAACTAGTTATGTATTCATTGGTGAAGTATTTTCATAAAAAGTAGGTGTGATCTTGCTTGGAGCGGTTAGTCCTACGTACCATTTCTTTCAGATGAAACGAATTATAAAGGCGAGTACAGATATTCGCAGTTCCAACACGAGCTGTACATAAATTGTACTTCAGCTTCTAAGACACTTTAAATCATGACAGTACCAGATACAGTGCGCGTTATCAATTAGAACTACCTTACAATATTACCTTTACATCATATCGCAATTTGTAAGTAAAATATTTTACTTATTTCAAAATGCCTAAGGTTGAAATTTGATTAACATTAATTTTTGATAACTGCAAATCGGAATGGCAAGCCGATTGCTCGCTCAGGGCACGTAGCGCTTAATAAATAAAGGCTGAGAGTTAGTGTTCGCCGTGAGCAGAGCCTGTTCCTTATCTGTCCTAGAGCACTAGACTGGGTAACCTTACACCGCACTTTGATCTTGAAACCCCTAGGTTCCTTAATATTAATGTACATGTTCTAAACTATTTCTAACTTCAAATAAATTCAAGTGAACATTTATTAATATAAATTGGAAATTCTAACCAGACGTCAAAATATGCAGTCTAAGTAATTGCATAGATAGCATCCCAGTTTCCCAAGACAACATTTTATAAAAATCTCTAAGAAAACTTATATCTACATTACTTTTAATGGATTCGTGACCATTCTTATTGTGTTGGTCAGATGATTTGGAGCTTTATTGCCTTAAAAATAAGATATAAGTTTGATCGTGGTTAAGTTTGGCAAGCAACGGGGTGCCAGGCAGGGGCTGATTTATATTGGAGCAATGCAGTGGAGTAGTGTGCAGTTAGTATTGATTTCCATTCGCCCCTCCCCTGCATCTCACCTCACGCACAATGGCATAAGGCCAAGTGGCTATCTGAGACCATTAAAAAACACAACAAGCGGAATAATAATTACAGGCTATGTGAACTCAAAAAATAATACATTCCCTGTATTACATTATTCAAAACATTACTCTTGTATTAAATTCTATATTCAAAAGCGCAATATCCTTTTGTTAAGAATACTTTATTTCTTCCTCTGTAACTACGATGCCTATAATTTCAATTTAACTTGTACCTAATAATTGGCTGCTAAAAGTGAAAAACAATTTTGAAAAATTGCAATTACTACTTATGCTAAGGTACATTTGGATATTTTAATATTTAAATGTATATATCTATCAATATTATAAAGTAAATATTATTATTGTAGGCCGTGAATTATATATCAGGATGATAAACGCTTTCGGCCTCGACCAACCGACACAGTCCCGCTCGGTTCAATGACCGTCATTTCGGTTATGAAACCAAGTTCGCGTACACTGCTAATAACTATTTTTCTTACATAAATGTACTATTTGCGTCATCATTGTAATAAATTACAAAAAAATGTAAAGTATAGTAAAGTAAAGTAACAGCCTGTAAATTTCCCACTGCTGGGATAAGGCCTCCTCTTCCATTAAGGAGAGGGTTTGGAACATTCCACCACGCTGTTCCAATGCGGGTTGGTGGAATGCACATGTGGCAGAATTTCGCTCAAAATTAGACACATGCAGGTTTCCTCACGATGTTTTCCTTCACCGCCGAGCACGAGATGAATATATAAACACAAATATATAGTGGTGCCTGCCTGGGTTTGAACCCGCAATCATCGGTTAAGATGCGCGCGTTTTAACCACTGGGCCATCTCAGCTCAGCAAAAAAATGTTATTAAATAAAATACCGAATGCATGTAAACGTTTCGTTTAGTTAAGTGAATCAAATGTAGCACAATATAATGTTTAACAGAACAAATAAAAATAACATAAAAAATGGCCATCAGGTTGATATGATTTATTTATTACTTGTTTTTATAACAATTATACGTATTAATAGTCAGTATAATTGCACATAATAATACGATAATCTGTATTTATGACTTCTTGCTTCTATGATACGAACCATATATTATATTTTTCAATCGTAGTTACTTATATGAAAGGCCAGGAGGGCTTTCACCAGAAGAAGGGCCGTCACCAGAACTCATTTTATTTAGAGCGGGTAGATGGGCGTGGTAAAATAAACGATCCAGTCCAAAATGTTAATTACAATTTAATAATCACTGTAGTCACAGGAATAGTTCGAATACACAGCACTTTCACATAAAAATCAACTAAAATAGTTTAAACAAAACGGCAATATGGCGGCAATCACAGCGATTCGTCATAAGTGTGGTAAACGGGCGCCGTCTCGTTTTAAGATGGCTGCTCGCCTCCAACGACAATGACGCTTCGCTAGGTTGACAGCTTGTCAACCTGATATAGGACGGAAACGCCGTCACGGCCAGACTGACATTCGACCGTCCACGGGCGTTTAATCTGAAACAAATTAAGTTAACTGCGTAATCTGCTCGTTCATCCTGACTTAATGCTATTTATCAACTACTCAGCACCACAGATAGACCAATCGTTTGAAAATATGAACCTAAATTTTAATGTTCTATCTAAAATATGTCTCTGACACCACACTTTACATATTTAAACATCCTGACAGGTCTACCTCATCCAAGATATGACCTGGACGACATCTTTCGTCTTTACGAATAGCCAGACAAGCCAATCCTTGGCAGGATATGACTCGGACGACACCTTTCGTCTTTACGAATAACCAGACAAGCCAATCCTTGGCAGAATTTGGCCCGGACGACGCTTTTCGTCTCACTTATAACTAGCAATCATCCAGGACAAGTCAGCCCTCGTAATGGACCCGACTCGGACGACAATTTTCGTCAGATGATGCTAGGTTCATCACATGACAAGCTGACCCTCTGCATGGGTGAGGCTCGGACGACAAATTTTGTCTACTCTCTGGGACTAAGGAGTTCATCATCTAATCAAACAAATTTCTAAACACTCAAAATATTCACGACGTACATTACACATTCAACACCTGGCAGTAAGTATAGTATGTAGACAAATACCTACCTATGATGGTGAATTGTCTTGTTTCAATGTATTTTAACTTCGTTAATAACGTCCCACGTTTCGGGGTCTGAATGAGCACTCACTGTGTCTGAGTTGGCTGACATAGTACGTGAGTCCGCGGAAGCGGTATCCGAGCATACGGTCAAGGTGTCTAGACGGTCTAATGACTCGTTCTCATTATTAAAGCCTAATATATTGTCTTCATTATCCGACGCCGTCTCGGCCTCATCCTCATTCAAAAGACTAGTCGCGATTTCTAGTGATCCGATATGTCCCTGGGGCACTGCGCGCAAATTCTCGTGAAAGTATTTAAGAACTCGATTGGAACTACCTGCTATGCTTTTAAGTTCGTAACGATCATTATTTAAAACTTCTGTAATTACGAAAGGACCTCTGAATTTCCTCTCCAATTTAGTTTTATTGCGTTCGTTGTTTTTAATGAACACGTAATCACCTTTAGAAAATGGTTTAATTTTTGCGCGACCGTGGTTAAATCTAACAGTTTCAGATTCAGCAGCTTTCTGAATATTTATCGAAGCAACCTCCCTAATCAAATCGACATCCAAGCGAACCGCATTATTGTTATCGATACAGTATTAGAGTTTAACTCCCTATAATCTACACAAAGCCTAAACGAATTGTCCTTCTTTTTAACGAGGACAATCGGGCTTGCAAAAGGAGAGGAACTCTCTTGGATAACTCCAGCATCTAACAATTTTTTTGACTTATTCCTTAATTATTTGTTTCTCTATAGGTGCGCGTTTGTTAGGACGTCTATACACTACTTTTTGAGGGTCTACCAAAATTATCTCAAATACTCCTGTCTTAACTCGTTTAGTCGGTGTACCTTCGATAAAATTATCAGAATATTTTCTTAAAATTGAAATCAACATATCCTTATTACATCCTTGTAAATCTGTATTAATTTGATATAAATCTAAAGGATCCGATTTATTACAAAAATTTGATTGTTCTTTGGCATATATAACAAGATTATCACTGTCAATTTTAACACATAACCCTAAATCAAAAATATATCTGCCAATTATAATAGGATTTGATATGTTGCAATCTGGTACTACGTGAAAGAGCACCGATTTCAACCTCACTTAGAATTTGTATAGTACATAGCAGATCATTACCACCGATACCACTAAGATAAACAACGTCTTTACGCGCAGTACCCAAAAGTTTATTGCAATAACTTTCTTTTAAAAGCGAACAAGATGATCCACTATCAAATAAAAAAGGGACAGACTCACCGGATGATGTTTTCAAAGTCCCCCTGGAGGGACGGTGCTCACAATGTTGGACCTCTTTGACCGCAGTCTTGCTTCCATTCTTCTTGTCAGGACAGTTAGTTGTCACGTGTCCTTTTTTCCACAAGTGTAGCAAGACACGGAAGTTGTTTTCCAATGTTTGTGACGAGCTCGGTACCTCTTGAGATGCAGATCCGAAGTTGTCACGACGTTTTCGACAGTCTGCGAAGCGATGTCCTCTTATTCCACAGAAGCTGCATCTGCCTGAGAATCTTTCAACTGACCGGAAACACTTGATCTCAGGCTTACTGGTATCTCCACCACCATCCGATTGGCGTTTTAAGGACACACCTCCGAGTACTCGAAATAGTTGAGTGCGATCCAGTAACTACTTCTTCAGGCATCGTGCACTTCGGAATCCGTTCAATCAAGCTCCACAGACGTAGTGCAGATTCGGAAGCTGTTTCTTTGACAGCGATTTGAAATCGTAATTTGTCGTCGAAGTAATCCTGCGGCAACTTTGGTTTTGAAAATTTCGCCAGTAGACATTGCTTGACCACGGTCCAGGTAATTTCGTTTATATTCACTTTAGTAATGCAGGCTGCAGCTCGTCCTTTCAAGGCGCTGGTAAGGGCCATGAGCAAGTCTATTCCGTTTAAATTTTTCTTAAGAACGATAGCTTCGGTTATATTGCACCAAGCCTTAACGTCAGATTCTTCGTCGTCTGGATTAAAAGGTAGCAATTGCGTAGAATGAGTAGTGTTAGCAGTTGGTGTTTGCTGACTTGCAAGAACCCGAGATAACAACGCCTCCATAGTGCTTAGTAACTTTTCGGCATCCGATTTTGTCCGTTGACACTCAACTTAAGCACCATCGAATCCCACTTCTGATGAAAGGCCAGGAGGGCTTTCACCAGAAGAAGGGCCGTCACCAGAACTCATTTTATTTAGAGCGGGTAGATGGGCGTGGTAAAATAAACGATCCAGTCCAAAATGTTAATTACAATTTAATAATCACTGTAGTCACAGGAATAGTTCGAATACACAGCACTTTCACATAAAAATCAACTAAAATAGTTTAAACAAAACGGCAATATGGCGGCAATCACAGCGATTCGTCATAAGTGTGGTAAACGGGCGCCGTCTCGTTTTAAGATGGCTGCTCGCCTCCAACGACAATGACGCTTCGCTAGGTTGACAGCTTGTCAACCTGATATAGGACGGAAACGCCGTCATATATTATATCTAGAATAAATGTTTATTTTTATATTTAAGAATATATAATGGCAAACCTTATCAAATTAATTTATGTTGCTAAAAACGCAGATATTATACAAATTCAGTCCGTGTGCTCTAGCCAACAAATAGATAAATTGTTACAGGACATAATAATATAAAGTTTATATTAATAATTATATAAAAGTAATTTATTTTATTTTATGGTGTATACCATTGTACGCATACTGATATACAAGTGGAATTATATTAAGATACATTTTGTTTAGTAATTTTTTCGAAGCACTTCAGAAAATTGTGCAATAAATGTAGGAAATTTTGCTACATACCTATTAAGATGTAGGTACGAAAACACAAAACGGGGAAATAATTATAATTAATTAATTGATAAGAAGTGTTTTTCTCAGTGTACTCTATTATTATTAGATATATGAAGGTCATATTTTTAAATTATTTTCTCAACGTAGTTAACCAGAGGCCATTTGTAGTAGGCATCAATGTTTAAAAACAATTCAAACTGCGAGATATAAGAGATGCTATTGATACTCACGTATAGGTTAATTTAACAGAATAAAGTCTTCAAAATGCATTATATAGGTTTGTCTTTGTATTAAACTCAAAGATAAACGTCAAAAATAAACATAAATAACTTTTGATATTTTTGTTTTCAATACTCGAAAAACATTTAAATAAAACATGCTTTTCACATTCAACTTGTAATTGTGGTTCCTATAAATTCGGCCTGCTGTCAATTTGTTTTCACTTACACTTGAATTATACGAGCGGCACAGCTTTCGACATCCGACTGTCTTGATTAATTTCATGTAAAAATATCCGAATAACTGGTAATCGATTTATTTCGAAGGAAGAGAAAGCAAGATGTATCAAGATATACTTGTACATACAATTAGCTACACGAACATCGTATTATAGCTCATATTCTCAACGCTATAAGACCGTAAACGGTGTATCTCGTTTGATAATTTGTCACAATATGTGTTTGTACATATGTTTTCCGGGTTATGTATAATTATATGGTATATATGGCGTAAAAGTGAAATAAATAAATACGTCGCGTGAGACATCGGATTCTTATCGTGTTATCGAGAGATTTATTCGGAGCTTCGAGCTGGGATTTATCGCGTTACAAGGAACCCGTTCCGTGTCTACCTACTTAGCTTAGTAAATAATGTCGCATCGAAATTAATGGCGTTCTCTTTTAAATAGATGACTAAATACTATAGCTCACGTTATATCAGTTACCACGTCTCGTTATAAATGAGACAGCGTTTCTATGGCTTACGTAATCTAAGATTTTGGATCCATTAAGACAGGTGACTCTTCCTTTTTAAACTTCGAGTTTTGTTATTTATATTTTATACCTATATATTTGAGGCACAACCAATTTATTTAAAAAACCAGTCATTATGTAGGTAAATATATAATATGTTATCTACCAGGATTGCTTTTCTGAATTACAAATAGTCGAATTTATGTACAGTCGGGTAAAGAAATGGTTCGTCACCTTAAGATCTATTTTCTTGTGCTCAGTATGAGAAATAACATGCTTTACCGATCGAGAAAGACATATGGCGTCGCAATGATTTGATGTTTAGATTCAAAAAGTACTAAGAAGTTAAGACTTGATAAAGGAATTAATTTGAAAAACGACGACATTTTAATTACTCTGACTGTACATATTTAATAGCTGAGTAATGATAATAATGAGCTGTTAAACGTAGTGAAGGCATATTACATTACTTCTTTTGCGTTTATGTTGTGTAGAGCTAACGTCAAAACATTAAACAGAAATCTCTGATTCCGAAAAATAAATGGGTTTTAAAATTAAACAGCCTTGAGCATTCGGATTTTTGAGAGAAGTTTTTAATAAGAAATACCGTCAACACACCACGAAAATAACCATCGTTATTTGTAGCCGTTATACATAAATACGAGTTGTAAAACAGTTATTCTTTCGAAAGATATTGCTGTTAAATGTTCTTGATAATTGATAAACTAATCCTCTTCATAATGTTCTGTATATACAAAATAGTTACGTATTTATGAATTGGCTTTTTTATGTATTATCTTTAATTATTACATTAATATATAAACTAAAAGTGTTGTTAATATATATTAGTACAAATATATATTAGTACATAAATTAAATTCGTAATTTGAAAACAGTTTAAGCGCTATCAATTGTTGAGTTAATATCAATCTTTAGTATTTGAATATGTGTATCAACCGTTATGTTAATATAGGTAGAGATATAGTATTTCAATTTTAAACTAGACATACAAATAAAATATTATTAATTAAGGAATATATTGTACGATTGAAATTATTAAAGATATACTTAAAGATAAACTATATAATGTAGATAGATCTATAAACAATATCAATAGCAAAATCGAAGATATCTTGTCTTAAAATTTCAGTATATTATAGATAGTAGGAAGAATTTAGTGAGACAATAATACCGGTATGAGAGAATAACAAGAAAGCGGTAGATAGTGTAATATTGCTATCACTCGTATAATTCTGTCTGCTCATACGTTAGTCTGGTCTATACTTTATCCGAAGCCCTTTTCCGCATTGTTCGCGTATTCTTGCGTGTATTTTCAGCACTGACACCGAAGCGTACTTACGTATATAGCACAGATAATGTTCAATACAAAGATCGGGTACAACACCGAAATCCACTTACCCCTTACGGTGGGGCCTGTACACGTTAGCTGTTTACAAGAAGGGCTCAATTTATTTATTCGTTCATTAAGCGAAGCGGGGGATCGCTGCGAGAGCTGAATTTTAGGATAATGGTCGTATGGCATACTTATAGACAGAGTTAAATGAACATTCAGGCGCCTGCGGTTTCGAAAAACACCTTTCTACACGTATTAATATATAATGTTTTCGTAATATTGTAACGGTGTAACATACATCCCATTACTCTGCGTTTCTATTTAAATATGTCTTTTACAAAAAATCGCTCGTTTTATTGTTATCGCTATACATTAAATTAAAATAAAGTGCTTGTGCAGCACCCATCGACTCCACGAAGATATCGTTTTAAATAATCTAAATAAAAACGAACAAATCTGTGAAATGAGAAAAATATCAGATATCATAATAGTAATCGATTAAAAATCAGCAAATCAAGCAAGACGCGCATAGGAAAAAGGTTAACGAGACAAAAACGTGAGAATCTAGACGATTCGATTTGGTGCAGTAATCGCCTGGTTAGAAATGAATCGTCTCTCGAAACAAACGTTATAAAACAAATCGTACGAGAAACCCATCATCTATAATGTTCGCTTAGAACTTCACACTTCCACAGACTAATAAAACTTAGAACATGTCCCGCACGATATAACCGGTTGTATAAATTTCAATTGAAAGACTCGCATAGTCTGCGGTCGTTTACAAATTGACGACTATAAAACAGTTTGAAATTTTATGAGCCTCTCACAGAAAAACATTAGATCGAATTCAGCGTGAAATTCAATAATGGTGTCCAAAGACCGGCGGCACTAACAGTCTAGGTTAAACTATTATATATAATCATCAATTCGATACACCAAGATCGACCTTTTGTTGGAAATCTTAAAATAATGGAGTGTTGGGAAGTGATCGTATGCATATGTATGGACGCGTTGACGGGAACTTTCGAATACTTTTATGGATTTTATATTGTTGTACAAACTACCGTTTAAATGCTTTATTGTAAGTAATTAAATATATCGTTAAAAATATACTTTCTATTGTTATTAAATATATTCTTTTAGCTGCCTAAATAATAGTATAAGTTTAAGCTACAGCTACGTTCGATGAAATAGCTTTTACGTTTCATTAAAACTTCTAAACATAGCTCGTCATGTGTTTAGGGAAGTAGCTGAACGGGTAACGTTATCATCCCATAACAGCCATCTTATAATCCTTTTAAAAGTACTCGTGTTTGCGTTGCGATAGTTAAACTTCTAAAGAATTTGTTAGTAAAGACATCTCCTTTACGGTAATGTTCGATTTTCTATTAAACTTGAAAGCGTTCCTCGTCCCACATTCTTATCTCGAATGTTCTACGACATATTTTTCCAAAGTTTCCCGGCGCGAGCTTTCAGGCTGCCGCGTATAAAGCTCTATTCACACATGGCGGGAGATAAGGCAGCTTTCACACCATTAAGCCGCGCGCTGGAGCCCGGGGCTTTTCCAGATTAGATTATACACTCGATTTATGACGTCATTAAAGCTTTGATAATTACTCGGGACAGGCTGCGTAGGCGAGACGCGGGCGGGGAGGTATGGGGGGTGCGAACTCAGGAAGGGGGGGAGTGCTTGTACTGTTTGATTGGATTCCTGGTACTGCGAGGGTTAAGGGATTAAAGTTATGGAGATTAGTTCGCCGCCCGCGGCCGCTCACTTCGTTTATGTTAAAAGGCCTATAGAGATGTGTGCGGATAAGAGATTGCTTATTGCCAATTGTGATAGCGAGGCAGCTTTTAATTTCGTTTCGCGCACGATCGTACGTATGTAAATAAAGGTCTGATTGGCTCCGGGCAATAATAATTGCTTGTCCACGGTATCGGATACTGTATCTTTTACAACTGCCCAACTGCTCGTGGTTAAATCACAGCTACATGGTACCTTACTTGCTGGATAAAAATACAAACATGCATTGTAGGTACGATATAATATTTTTTTTACCTTTTAATGTCTTCTAATACATTCAAAACTAATTAAGCTGTTGAACAAACTTTTACGATGGACCCAATAAATTTTAAGTCAAATAATTTATTCGTTATAATGGAGACGCATATTATGTAGGTACCATCACATATTAATAATGTAACCTTTAAACTGCGGTTCTCTCGGAACCGTTTTGGAGTTCCCTTGGTCTTCTAAATTATTATAAATTATAATACAAGGGATCAATTTTCAACCTGCTAACATTTTGCATTTACAATAAACAATTATGGTTATTGATGCGTATGAAATAGAGGCAATTTTCCAATGCATCGGTTTTATGTTGTGAAAAATTGTACTTCTCGCAACCAAAAGCTTTTAAGACGACTTTCAGTAAGGCTTATCTATTATGCCTGCATATCCTTAGTCGCTTAAACGCAAAGTAAGCGAAAAATTGTCTTATATACTTATTATATTAATACTTCAGTTTATAACGCTTTTGAAACATTTTTACATTCCAGTATTTTCTTCATTCAATAAATTTAACAAAACTGTACTGAAATATTTTAAAAAGTACCAGATTTAATTCACATCTTAAATGATATTTACGTATACAATAGTTTTGAAATGTGTTAAACAGACGCTTTCAGAGCCTACTGAATAATGTAGCACGTATCTACAAATTTGAAATCTAATTTTTCTCTTGAGAGTAAAATAAAATGAATCAATTATTTTCTACTTTAGATAAAATCGTGTATTATTACACCAAATAACGGTTAAAGTTGAATTTAAATTTAGAACTAAACATTTTCCATTTCAAATGAATATATTTAAATTTGTAGATATAGTAAATATTCTGTAACAAGTTGTACAGTGTAAAGCTATTTCAGTCGGAAACCGGCCACCAGGGTCTAACATCGTCCGCGAATGGCCCTTCAATTAAGTGTAATGAGCCGGTTCGTCCTACCGCACTCTTACCTACCCATTTGTGTAAGTACTTATACTATGAATTGTATAACACAATATTGCACTGTTAGATCTTATATACGATCACAAAATAATTTATATAATAATATTATTTAATCAAACTGTTCAAGCATTTCAATTGTTTAATGAGAAATTCTTCATGCTTTCTTAAATGCTTTAAAATGCAGAAATAACATTACTTAGGTATTTCATAATACATTTCCTTACAAAATTATTTAATGATTTTTTATTCTTCAAGAAATTAGCAGTGGAGATAATTTACAAGTGCTTATATTGCTGATCTGTTATCGTTATCAACAAATCAAAATGACGATATGTGTTCTATATAATGACAACCCTCCACTGAATACATTATTCTAATCTCAAATATTCTACGCGGAAGTGTAGGCCTAACGCGTTTTCCAAAGGATTCAAATCGTATTTTACCAGAGGCGCCCATTAGACTCGATTAGTGGTCCCATAAAGGGTCCATTAAAAGTGACGCGTATCATAAGTCCAGGCGCATTTGGCAACAGTATTGTGATCCTGATACGTCGAACAAACGCGTAATAATGATGGTTGAGTACTTTCGCACTACGGTCACTGAGTTCAACTCAATTTAGTTTAAATAAAGATACAGGAGTTAGCTGTCTGTGTGCGTATCCGTCGAACTTATTCTATATGAAACTGAGACAATACCCACCTTATAGTATTCCAAACTTTTGTTATAACACAACATGTACCGGTTTCTTGCTTCAATAGAAATAATTCTAAAACTTATTAATTCATTGTTTACGTTTTTAATTTATTCATACACACTTTATTAATTTTAACACAGAGGCCTAGTCTAATATTGGCAGCGAAAATTTAAATTATTAATGTCAAGCGTTATCGACTTATAATAATATTACCTTCACATTTTATATACCTACCTACTTAGATATATAAAATGTGAAGGTAATATTAATCTCATTTATGTTTTCAAAACATATAAATCCTATCAACTTTCTTCATTATATGATGTGGTAATATTATAATGTTGAATACGTTCGAGTAGCCAATGCCAAGCGCGTAACAGGAAATGGTATAGAGCTACCGATAGAGGCCAGTCAAAATAGGCGATAATTATGAAATGTGGCGCCGATTGTCGCTCCATTAGGCGGCTTTGTGGCCCTGGACACTACGTGCGCTTCTAGATATGCAAATGTATTTAATATTTATGAAAATAATTCACCTACAATTTATGATATTACTCAAATGTAACCTTCAGCTACAGATGCGTTTAATACGCAAAGTCTATTTCAAACAATATTGGCAATAACACGATTATTTTTTTTCAATTATGTTAAACAATTTTGTTTTTAATAAAATTAACTTACCTATGCGGTTTTAATAAATTTATCACTATTATTTAAACTGGAATTAATAATTAAAAGTTTTTAAAAACACAATTGTGGACTAAGTGTAACTAAGAAATAAGTTAAACTAAACTAAAAGTACAATATTTTACTTCCTCGACTAAAAACCATTGTTGTTATTGCCCATAATTCACCTGTACCTAAATATCTATGACAATAACATTCATAACGATTATTATGCATTGTGCAAATTTTGACCCAACAATAGGAGAAAGACTTTCTTTTATCGACGCCTAACGTGTAATTATATTTTCAGCTTTGTTTTTTAACAGGGCTAATAGCCCGGAACACCTTTTTACTTTGTTACGTTTAAAGCGAGGTGCTTTTTAGTGGTTTACGGGGCAATAAAATTGTACAGACAAGGCCAAACATTGCGGGATTCCTGCAAATTTATACGCAACGAATTTAGAAAGGTGCTTTTAACATTTTTTTTTTTCAAATAACAGTTTTATTTCGTCTTTCAAGGTTGTCTTTTCTATTGCGCAAGTTAACCCATTAAAAACTTGCGTCAAAACATCGGAATTCTTTGTTCGTATAGTAAGGGTTATTTTATGTTTTCTAACAAAAAAGTTTTAAATTTTTTAGACCGTAGGGCTTCTTCTGCGAACGCGGCGCGATACAAAAGATTAAACCGTTTTGTTTTCATGTTTTCTTCGTTTTGTTTTATTAAAGATAAATATACGTTTAGGGCTATTGTGTTAGAGGAAGCTTGTTGAAAGCAATTTAGTCGCGAAAAAATCTTTCAAGTGTACACTCGGATTTATGTGTGTGATTGTTCAATGTTTTATAGAAATTTAATATTAAATGTTTTTTTAACAATAAAATAATAATAATAAAAATTATAGTGCAAAGTTCATCGTGGCATTGGTACAAGATAAGGTAAGAAAAGCCGTTGTTTCTAAAATACCTGTATAAAATAAGTTTTGGATGTCCTCATAATAAAGGTTTTACCTGCTAATACTGGTAATAATTGCTTATGAAATTAGTTTTTTTTTTTTTATAAATTTTTAATTTTATGATTTACACATTTTAAACAAACCCATTTGAATTTATGTATTAATAGAGTAACTAATGCTATAAAATTAAGAATCCAATTCAACCCTATGAATATATGTGTTTATCTACTAGTCAAATTCCCATAAAGTCGCTAAATTTATTTAAAACCAGGCTTATAGTGAATTATAGAACACAAAAGAATTAAACAAAAATCAACGAAGCTAACGTCATATGAGACAAGATGGCTGCATTCCAAAGAACCATCTTCGCAGTGTGATGAACTTTATACTCATACGAATACAAGCCACAACAGATCGGTGGAGGATATCTGGAGTAGTAACTCAAGTCGTGTCCGTAGATATCGGCCCCCGCGCCCTCCCACCCAAACTTAATACCACATAACTCACAATCGAATAAATTATTGCTATCTTATTCTTTAAATTATTGCCGTCTTATTCTCGCTCGAGCTCCTTTTTCTAGTCACGGTGATACCTATTTATAGAGGTAATGGTCCGCATTAAGCGATCCGCGATAAATGATTTACAAAGCGCTGTGAGATGAAGCCTTATTGATTTAAAGATTGAAACGTGCAACAAAATGTTGTGATAATTTATTATACAATAAATATCTGTTTATGTGTGTTCTTTATGGAAAGAGAAAGTGAAGAATCATTAATGTGTTACTGAATGTTCCTTAAAACACACCTACAGATAAATACACACTTACCTACTCGATTGTCATATGTCATAAGTATTATTAAGAGCCATTTTTATTCTTATTATAATCCTGACTATTTATTTCGATAGAGTAATATATTCATTTTCTTTAATGTTACATATATAGTAAGTATTATTTATATGTATACGTATATTTCTATCTTAAAAAGACGGTAAGAAGTTGGTATCATTCAATCAGACTCATCCGCGCTAAGTGCTAAAGAGGCCCAAGTTTTTTTTTCCCGTCGAGCGTGAGTGGGCACAGACGATACCAAAGAGTTTTTATCTCAACGTGATGTATACTCTGTCACGACTGTGGGATGAACGTGACTGAAATACAAGACATTATTTCGGATTTAAAAGGTTGTTCCCTCGATACATTGCTTCTTTTTAAAATTGATAGGCTCTTGTAAATAACGATATATGTTTGTACTTAGATAACTCCATCGTACAGTGAAATGTTTTGGAGGAAATAAAGGCAAAGTGTAAAAGGGTTGTCTTATACCGACACAACACGCTACACGGAGTAAATATAAAGTCAGTACATCGCCCAGCGGGATCGTTAGAAATAGTTGTGAGTTCGCGAGTTATGGACACCGTAAAAGGATGTATCTGCGGCGACAAGGGACGATAAAACTACAGGCCCTACGAAGTTTCAACACGGAAACTAGATTTGTTCGCGTGTAGATAGTTATCTTTGTTAGCAAAGAATACATACTCTGTATTTGTTGATACTTGGAAATAACAAAGCAAGCGTGTTAAAGACACAATTGTTTTTGTATGCATTATAATTACAATGAAATCGGATCTTGTTTCTTGATTTGATCTGTCTTATAAATATAAGGTGCACTTCTCATGTTGTCTATACTCATAATTAATCTGATAAAAATTGTCAAAATACTCAATCATTATAATTTAAAATTACTTACTAAATTGATAAATAAAAGATAATTTTGTATCAAGCAACCGTACCCACATATGTATTTATTTATATACATTAGTTATACGATTATTTTTTTATATAGCTATTCATCGTTGCCATATTATAAGGATAGTTATTTACCTATGAATGTATTATTTTATATATCCTTATCATATTATATAAGATACTATATTATCCTTCGAAAAATCAGCAACGCAAACGCTAAGAAATCACATGCGACGAAGTAGTTGATTCAGCAACACTTTAACTTGCTCTTAAATATATATTATTTTCATGGCATATAAAATCGAAATCATTGTTGAAACAAATAAGATTCATATTTGCGCGCCGACATAAAACTTATAAAACCTTTAGTGAGGGACAAAATGCACAAATTTATAGGACTCTGAACGATGTGTAGAATATTGTTTTCGGTCCTGACATTCATGTTTAATGTCTTTGTTGCGATGAGATTCCAGCGAGAAATTATTGAAACAATGAAACTTGTGCCATACAATAGCCATTTTAGTCCTAGATACGAGTAAAACCTATCTCAAGACATTTATCGATCTGAGTACCTATTTACATTATATAAAATTGTGTAGGTACATAATATGTACCTATTACAACAAGAACATTATTATGTATACTTAGAACGTGTTCATCTATACGTAATATTTAATCATATTTATTGAGTTTACTCTTTAATAAATTATACTAAAGGTTAAATATTTCTTTGAATGTTATTAATTATTTTCTCAAATATGTACCTACAAATACATTAATACAACACAAAAGCACTAAATGTATTATAAGAACAGTTATCTTTTTAAAATATTTAGACGGATTTTCTCCAGAGACTTAGGAGGTCTCTGGGGAAAATTCAATGTAAATAAAAACGAAAATTTTCAAAATAAATAACTTCACCTCTCTACTAATACTCTACTTAACTCTACTTTCGATTACATAAATAATGGCTTATTGCTACTTACTGCAGTGTCATATTTATGGGTAGAGGCGACCACTTACAATCCCAGGTGGCTTTTTGCCCGTTACAAAATTGATTAATACCTACCTACATATATTTATTTTCCATTGAGTACAAATAAAGCTGTATTTTGAAAAATGTCTAATCATTAGTCGAATAGACAAACTGAGAATGACCCGTCGGTCATCCAACCGCTACGCTGTAGAGATTACTTTTCTTCATATACCTACTTACCAACCTCACATTTTTTATTTGAGAAGTTTTCTAGTTATGTAAATTTTATGTGCATTTAATTTTCATATGTAACGAAATACCTGTTACAAATACCTTACTTATAAAATCGGAATGAAAGGCACGTCGTAAAACCTGTTGTATATGAACTTTAAGCGATAAATGATTAACTGTTAAATAATAAGCCACCGTACACTCGTAAAACAAAGATTAACATACAGTTACGGGTGTGAATAGCCTATTACTTTGATTTTTACGACTAAATAATCGTAAAGGAACCCAGATTATGCTACCGAGTTTAGAAGAAGCACGGGCAGATATCGCTACGAATAAGCTTATTCCTCCTAAATTCGGTCGGTTTTTAATCGCGGACAATGCAAACGGGAGGCCTGTTTTGATGCACTTTTATTTTACGACGCACTCGTAACATAAAACGCAAAACGTCTCAACAACGGTTACGAGCCCATCAGCGGGAAAAGGACAGAACTACATTCGTGGAGTTGATCTTTTTCAAACACGTAGGTACCTTAATAATTATTTATAAACTGTATTAGCTTTCATTGATTCTATGCGATCGACACATCAATAAGCTAATTTTATTTCGTAAGACATGTTAGTAACTAGGTACCTACCTACATATTTGGACACAAAACAATAATAAATAAAAAATAACTGTTACTTATCAGTAGATACATTGATTCCTACAATGGGAACGTATACTTAGGTAGGTATTGGGAAGCTACCTACATATAATTGTGACTACTTCATTTGGCCGAGCCCGGAGCGGACTCTGGCAATTCGCGGTTTCCCTAACCCAAAATTCCGAGTAATTAAACAACTGAAATTTAACTGTATCTAGTATAAATTTAATAAGGATGGGCAATTTAGAGCGCAAACGGGCTGCGCGTTTCGGTTTGGCTTAAAACCAAAATGAGGTTTGTGAAACTATTCTACATAGTTGAAGATAGCTAAAATAATAAACTTACTCATATCTATATTATATAACTACAGATTCATATTTTTGATGGTACATGCGTAAAAGAACAATTTTGAGTTCATATAAATATGTTATATTATGTAGCTTCCAGTAGGTACAGTCAATTTATATCGTTAGGTAGTTTCTATTATTGATTACTAACAAAAATTTTTACCATATTAAGTATTTATCTACCTACCCAAACTGAATGGGAAGATATACCTTATACAAGTCAATTCTTAGGCGTTGCTCGTTCGCCTTGGCTAACTATAGTCAGGTATTTTCCTATATTAGTATAAACATCTTAAATATTTGTTTCTCTGATATACAAAGATTTCATTTTATTTGACATATGGTTGTATGGTATAGAATGGTATATAGTGGTGTACAATACATATAACAAGCATTGAAATCTCCAATATTAATGAATGAAATATTAAGAAAACAAAATACTTAAAAGCTCAGGAATCATCTAATAACAATTGACGAAATTTTAATTTGAACAGTGGAACCGAGATTCGAGCAAACGCCGGGTAAACGTCGTGAATCGCCCGATAATAATGAAAGTGATGGCAGTGACGCCATCAGTGTATGAAGCGGCCGTTTCGGCTACATAAACAGCCCGTATACTGCTAAGACCGAATTATAATGGCACCTATTTGCACTCTATTACAATAGCCGTAAAGGCGAAAGTTGATCGTTATTCGCTCTGCTAAAACAGGACGTCCCTATGGCTCTCCCTCTACCGGTGACGGGAGGGGCACGCGCGCTCGGCTTACATAGCGAGACAAAATGGCCGACGATTTTGTCGCATATACATTTCGATCGCCAAACAGTGTGATGGTCTCACTGAATGTGATGTTGTTTTTACGGTAAAGATATTGACAATTGTTGTTTAAAAACACTCTGCTTTGCTTGCTCCTTAAATAAACACTATAGAAAAACGGTTTTTTTATTTTATTCAACGACACTAAAATAACGAGCAAATATGGATGTATACTATGATTTAATAATAAATAGTTAAATTTAAATTCAATATTTTCTTGCGAACTGAAATAATTCTCAAGAAAGACTAGTCTGAAGTGTACGAGTGTGTATATGTACAAGGTGGAACAGTAAAATCAAAGTAATTGGAATGAGCTCAATAGAAAAAAACCAGCAGTTTTATGGGCTTCCCAAAATAGGTAGATGGTCCCAAACAGTTACTGAAAAAATATGGACAGAAAATGCCAATAACTTTTTATTAGTGCGGTTGGGATTGATTCTAGGCCTCTGAATCTGCAGTCAGATGATCTAACCACTCGATAAAAGTGACATGTTTTGTGAAGACAATCAGGTGTGGAAACCAATTGTCTATAAAGACTAAAGACACAATACATATATTCCTATGAGAAAAATTTAGAAAAAAGTCGATAACCTGGTAACGCTAATTATATCATTTAAAAACAATTGAATAGAATCTTACATAGCTAGATTTCTTAGAAATACTTTCTTGATCAATACCATCAATCAAATACTTGCATTCTAGATTACTACAATTAATCAGTCATAATCTGTGTTGTGTAGGTGTGAAATCTCGAAATTAAATGAAATCATTTTGCATTTACTTATTAAAAATTATGTAAATGCGAGAAGGTACTCAAATATCCCGTGTATATAAAATTTCAGTACAATCTATTACCTGCTTTCAAAATGATTTTCAAGCTTTAGAAGTCCGCCATATTGAATTTAGAGTGACGTCACATTTTCTTTCGAGTTATTCTTAGCAATCCCTTATATTTCATACCTATATTGTAGGAGTGCATTAAAAATAACTGCTCCGCCATCTTGGGTATCCCGCCATGTTGGATTTAGGATGACGTAACACAGTTAACAATACATTGTCATCCAAAATAAAACGTGTATAAAAAATTCAGTTCAACCGGTATATGTGAATATATCTCTCTCTATATTGAGTTTCATGATTTTACCCGTACACACTCATTGGAAGTTACACAAAATCCTGTAAAATTCAGAAGTTTTAACGATTCGTATACCTATCTTATGATCGATGCTGTTATTCCGATATGCAACGCTTTGAACCTTATTAACAACACTGTACTCGTAGGTAGAATACGAAACCATTTTATACGATATTTCATTCTTCTTACGCTTTCCGAATAGATTGGTTTGTATTGACAAAAATATACCTAGGTAGGTATATGTTATCACTCATAATCATTGAAAAAATAAGAAAATATATCATTGTCTTGCGTAAAAATGACTTTTTTGGACGTCTATTTTGATATTTGATAAAATTGTTATAATGTATTGTAGTGCAATTGAATTTTTAATGATTAGGTTCATTTAATATTATACAGGTACCAGCTAAATTGTATCTGCATTGCACAATATCTTACATTGTTGCTTTAAAAAAATGTAGGTAATAAATGTAGGTAGTAATCATAACCCGTTACATTTAAAAACGGCTTGTCCTAAATCAATTATTAAATATTATTAACAGTATACATAATACCTCCATAAGAAATATGTAATTATTTAATTCATAGATTATAAATTATAATTATAGACTTTTATCTGGATATCTGTTCACATTATTATCTAAAGCACATCTTGGAAATGAGAAACTACCCACATATTCACTGTAAGCATTAAAACATTACCTACTTGCATATAAGACCTTTACGTTTATTACCATATAGGAATAGGTTAATTACATTTTCATAGGTAACACCTGAGAAGTAGAAATCAGTTTATTAATCTAGAAATACCTGGGTACACTAATTGCAGGATATAAACGCTCGTTATCAATCGACAAACAATTTTATTTTTTAATAAACACTCGTTTACTTGAACATTGACGGTAAGAGACAGCGTGTGATTAGAAATGTAAGTAGTAATAAGTAGAAAATAGTAATGGACTACAGTTATTTATATAAACGACAGGAAAATTCTGAACGCATAAGAAATTTGCATTCGTAATTATTTAAAATAATAAGAATATTTATTTAGTACTCTTCTCATTGGTTTAGAGTTTTTTTAGTTTCCCTTTTGATATAAAAAAATAACAAATTATTGTAAATATTTTCTAACATTGCTGTTTTATACTTTACATATTCGGTTACTTGGTTTTTTGATTCATGTGAGTTGACGAAATGGCAAAAGTGGTGAATATTTGTTACAGTCACCACATCGCTGACTGTAACAAATATTAAACATTTCTTTTACTCATTACCCTTGTGACTTTATATGTTACACTGTACTATATCTACTACTTCTTACTTAATAGTAAGTAGTAAGTAATTGGCTGAAAATTAAACTAAGAATTATGTTTTTTTTTTTTCTTAATATCGAGGATAATATCATTGGCATTCAAAAATGTACGATTATATGTTGGTATATCAATCACTACCTATCTGAGACAAATAAAATTACTTTTCTAAACGTCAAATATTTCTAGAATATCTACTTTACTTTGTATGGGCAAACGTACCAATCATAGCAATAAGTAATTCGTAATGCGTTTTTAAAAATATTGTATTCGGATGCACATTAACAGTGTGTATCCTAATACAGTAGTAACTTTATAGGTAAGTTTCGTAAGCCCGAAATTCTATCTTTATATTGTTATGAATTTGTCAATTATCACGAATATACTTACAGATATGTTTTAATTAGTAAATGAGTATAATTATTGCTATTGTTTTTGGTACTTGTCTCGATAAAAAAAAAATCATATGAAAAAAAATCTATCTAATCCCGCAACATGTAAGACCATCATTAACCATGAGGCGGGGGCGCTCGGATATTTTCAGCCGCTTCCCGCGTCGACCGGCGCCGACTGCGCTGTTTCTTTTTGCCTTTTTCGACATTTCACCTTTATACTGATAACTATGTAGCTTTATGGGCTTAGATAGAATGTTTCCGAATGAATTTTTTTGCTTTTTCCATTCATTGATATATACCTACATAAATATAAATTAAACTTAAAATTGCAAAATAAAACAAGTTACACCAATTAATTTAAAATCAAAGTAAAATAAAACACACTGTTTATGACTGTAAACACTAAAACTCAAATGCGAGCCAATTACCTTGCCTGACTAATACCGCAATCGCACGTAACGCCTACCATCTGTCTTAATACCTAGATCAATTGAAGACTTAAGAAAAAATTTGAGATGTAAACTCACTTTAAATCTGAATATTGGTAGGTATGTATCTTATGAATAAGAGAGAAATATATCTTACGATACAATCTTTACCTTATCGCGTTCATAGTCAATATATTTGAAAAGCTATACCTAGCAACAAATTCAAGATAGCAAAAGGAACTGAGAATTGTATTAATTTTAATTCAATACAACCGCGCGTAACCGGCGGCATACTAAACTAGTAAACAATGGTGGTGGTCTAAAGAAATTATCACATACGCCATTGTATCGACTTCTTGATATTTTATTGATAGTTCTAGATAGAACTTCTGGTTCATGAAAGCTATTTAAATAAGATCAGACTCTGGTGAGAATCTCATTGCTATTGTAGAGGCATTTCATTAGATTGGAAATTTATTTTATAGTACCTTATTATTAGAATTATTTTTGTTAAATGTACCTAATACTTAAATAAAATATTAGAAATTAGGGATAGATCCGGTTTTTGTTAAAAGAAATAGATATTAAATATTGAATTTACTACCTAGGTAGGATGTATAAGGTAGGCATATATGTCGTATCTTGATGCTATTAACGCGCCAAAAAATTTTGCGATAAGATAAAACAAATACATACTTACTTGAATCGAAATAGAAAAATAAACAAAATCTTTTATACCTTTTTACCTTCAAGTTACTACAGCTAGTTAACACAAATGCCATCTTAATAATAAGTAAATATCCAGATAAGTGCATTTCAAAACACATTTAGCATACACTTATCAAAAGACCATTAAAAGCACTGCAAATTAACCGTTGGTAATTAATTTGGCCTTAAAAAATAGTATCTATCACATTCCGTCACGTGACAGCTTACGACGCCTAATCGAAGCAAAACCAAAACTAATAAATGTAGGTGGAAGATCCGGTGTATGGACACATGATCTAAGTGTTATGAGCCATTATATAATCGACATACCACGAGGTACTCAATAAAACAATCACGCGATTGGGCCTCCGTCGATGGCGTGAAAACAAACAACGCGCGAGAGTTGAATGCTAACACGCACCGGCGCCTGCGCACGCGCCGCATGATATCCGTCGAAACATTTATTTTTATTTACGCTTTATGTCCGGGATGCAAGACTGCGACGATGGAGAAACGACCCACGAAACTGATGCTGAATGATTGGTGGTGTTCTTTGTTTTTTACATGAGTCGAATGTTATTTTAACACCATTGCTAGAGGAGCCATATATATTTCAATTACCTCGTGTAATTGCAATCTAATCTTTACAACTTAGTAATGTCATTTTAAATTGTTTTGGGGTTTATACTATAAAAGAAAAACAAAAATATACAGATAAGCAAGCTGCTAGTTTTAGGAAACATTGTCTGAGATAAAACTTAAAAATTTGTTTGCTTACACAATTATTATTAATGACACCAATTCTTACACAACGACAATTTTATTATTTTAAATATATTTTATTTACATCTAAGTGGATGTGACGGTTAAGTAACCGATTATTATTCTGTAATATGTTATTAAATTTGTAAGCCTACGAGGTAATACACCTAATTTATATCACCCGTATATTATTACACCTGAAACCATTAAGTCTACTAATTAATAAGTCCTCTGCTTTATTTCATATGCGTTTTCTTGAGCTATCTCCTAAAATAAAACGGAACAAATAATTCAGAAAAACGAGACAGATCGAGACAACAAATGAATAACAAAGCTATATTTATGCCTGTTACAATTCTTTATTTAAATGACGCTTAATCGGCGTAGATAAAAAACAACTCAATTTTCATTATATATTTTTTGCCCATTTACATATTTTAATTCGACTGTTTGAAATTCATTCTAGGCTATGCATCTTAGTTTTTTCCAATGATCATTAAATATGCTCCAGGACAGATGATTTTGTCCCACTTAGGTGACTAAAGTAGCTCGAAAAACACGCTTCAAATAGAAAGGATGGAAGATATAAGAAGCAGTAGTGCCTGTTTTAAAAATTCTGAACTACAGTACCATATCAGTTAAACCTCGTCGTACCTGTATTTATCTAAAAATATATATTATAATAATTTATTTAAACTTTTTAAGCCCAATTCAAAGAACAATAATAAATACTATTTAGTTTGAGATAATTTAGAAACGTTTAGTAGATACCTGCAGTAAAGCATTAAATAATTGTTATAGTTTGATATAAATTGTATACGATTAGGTACTTTGTTTTCATTTAAGTATTTCAATATGCGACATTTAACAAGATAATATGAACAAATGACTAGGACTGAGTAGAACCTCATAACTTGGCAAATAATGTTAAAGATAATAAGCCCTTTAAACTGCTATACCGTTATTAAGGTTTGTAGTGTCATGTAGGCGTGTTTGTTTAGGAACTTGTAGAATAAGCGGTTGGAACTTTATGAGTTTACTTGATTACCTAAATAAGGGTGAAACGGTCTATTCGGAACACCTTTGCTATCGGAATAAGTGAAAATGGCTTTGTAAGGAAACGGGTACACATTGCTTGAAGGTAGAAGTAGGTGGTTAAGTATATCTATTAAATGTAAGGAATTTTGCTCTAAGTAACTATAGCCAAATACGTTATAATTTACGAATGCTTTATATGTATGAGTTATTTAAAGCGTTTATTGTGATATGCGAGAGCAATTTCAACGCGTACTGAAGTAGCTATCTAATTGGCCGTGTGTCTGCAAAATACTTACGGAGTAAAATCTTGTTTTAATATATAAAAAATAACCTATTAAGTTTCCATTATAATACCTGTTAGTTGCACATACGCATTACTAGCAAGTGAGGATAGACTGATTATTTTTATGAGCCCGTCAATTATCTCAATGTTTCATAAATTAGATCTTATTTTCAGAACAATGTTGTACTCTAACATCTGTTTACACTTGAAAGACAAAGAAATATCAAGTAAAATAAAAGCTATAAACTCACATATGCCAAGATGATTATTATAACGGTGAACGGCCTCAGTACAGAACACTTCGAAATGCATCAACGTAGGGTTGTCATTATAATTCATTCAAAATTTCAACTGTATTTATAATATTTTTTGGCTCAATTCTAAACGAAAATACACTAGCGAATAGATCCCAATAACCGAAACTATGATTCATGTTTTTAAGATTTATTCAATGGTAAACTGGGTAAATTAATATGTAAGAATAGACATAAACATAGTAAGCACGAAGGTATATTTACATTTATCGTTAGAAGTAACGTTAAAAGTAGCTCTCAGTAATAATAATCTATTGAGATTATTATTACTGAGAGCTCAGAAAAAAGCCAAATAATTCCAAAATGTATGCCCCTACAAGCCAATCAAAGGTCAATAGGACAATTGCGGTTCAAGAAACAAATCACGCTGTGCATAAATCAGTAATCCTTTCTCACATATCTTTGACATTATCAAGGCGAGAAAAGACTGGGACCGACTCAGATGATAACAAAAACGTCGCCCACTTGAGAGCGAAGAAAATTTTACAACCTCTGACACACAGATTGTTTATCTCGAATGACATATTTAAAAGACAAAAGACTTTTCTGAGGTTGTCTTCTGATTAAATCAACAAATATTAGCTAACGATTTTTGGGTAGTCCGTATTACTTGCAGCTTCGATCATAACCCGTATATCCTAGGCCACACATAGCACAGGTTTTAATACTTTTTTAGGGTTAACACACAAGTTTTAACACTTTTTAAGGGTTAAGTATGATTATTAGTGATTCATCGAAAACATGAACCGTCATTTATCTCATCCAATTAAAAGTAACTCGATGAACAATATTATTACTGAATTTAGGTAAAAGTTAGCAAGCTACGCTAGCTAAGTTTCGTATTTGTCCTTAATTATTTTATTCTAAAATAATATATAAGTATTATAGACAAACTTCTATATGTATGTACCAACTTGTTATATAATTATATAATAAATAATTAATAAACAGTCCGAACTCACTACTCTATTAAATTGCCTCTTAATATATTACACGAACACCTAATGCTTAGAATTAATTACCTACTAATAATAACAACTGACTAAGCATTTGTCTAAGTGTCATTTTCCAATCTTGAGTCTAACTTCCTATCATATAGGTGATATAGGTTACCTACATATATGCGATTCCAGTACTAAATATTTAAAGAGTGTGACTACTTCAATGGAATCCCTGTATTTAATTATTTATAAGTCATTATAAATAATTGATGTTATTATATTCATTAAGTATTTATTTAATATAATTAATAGTTTCCTGATATTTTACATCTAAGTGTCTGTTTTTCTCATTTTAAGGAGTGGAATGCCGTAAACATGTGCGCTGAATCACGAGAATTGAATTTAGATATAAGGGATTTTACCAAACCGAACCTGTCAAATTCATATAACCTATTGCTGCTGACGAAATACAAATGCGTGAAAATATTTATTTCATTCGAACGACATCCAGAAAAACAAAAACTCTTTTAGTCACAGCTGTTATGCGATTCTTTTTGAAAATTGCTTGAATTAGGAAGGATCGTGGTTCATATTACGGTGGTTGTGTTATGCGTGGGTTAGCGTTCACCGTCGGCAGGGAAACGATACACGTGATTCTGAATTTAAATTGCCCAATCAATTTTTAATTTCGTTGCAGTAACTGGCCAATGTGGCATTTTGTTTATATTTATTCAGCCATACACAATAGAAGGAATTTTAAGTGATGATATTTAAATATATTCCCACTGCCCACATATTTATATGCATTAAGTAGTATTGTTCTATTAATTCGTTTATCAAATTAAATAGTCAATGTCGTTATTTCATTCAATTGTTGAATAACAAATTAAGTAATTTAAGGATAGCGTTCCAAACCTAGGCATAGAAATATTATGAATATATATTGATACCTTATAAATGTTTAGAAGTACTTAAACGGCTTAACAATCTATAGAGAATATTTTTTAATTATCTAATTACTACAATTTTATTGAAAAGCAAACTACTTATCAGTAGGTACTTATAGCCAAGTAGTCATATTACCGTCAAATGATTAGGTGAGTATATAATAATTATATCTGTTTTAAGTACTTAGGATGCTTAGGATTGCTTTAATTTAACTATCAGGAAAAAAAATATTAAAAGGTTAAGGTTCGCATAAAACCAGTGCTATGATTAGAATAGGTACGTAGGTAAGTAGGTTTATCGGAAAGCATGGAAGTAAATTGAAAATGTTGCGCAATATTATTAAATTAATACCTACCCAATTAAGTATATGAAATAAGATAGGTAAAAAAAAAACATTTGAGTAACTTAATTTATCAAAATACACATTATAATCATCACATGAGTGATGAACTACCTACATCAAAAGACTGGTTTTGGGCGCCATTAAAGTATCCAATATGGCGGCGCGACCTCGGCAAGATACCTACAAAGTACCAAAATAACTTTGAAATACACCTACCAAAGTAAGTCGATACTTATTTAATACACAAAAATTCCAAATTCAATCATTTTATTTTTTTTCCTAGAAAGGACAAAGAGAATAATTGTTGCTAGATAAGTATGTGTTAATAACCTACTTATATAAATAATATTACTTACCTTACCTACGTACCTACAGAGTAATTTCTTGTTAGTTCTCAAAATATAGATATCTAGGTGCCACCCTACATTACAAATAAGGTAACATTAAAATGCGATAAGTATCTATTTATTTACAAACTTAGTACCTACCTAAAAATAATAATAGATAGATACCTATAACATACGAATTATAAATCATAAAACATATAACTTCTTATTATGTCAATTTAAGTTTTTATAGGGTTTTTATAGGTATCAATTGTAAGCTGAAAGGTAATATTTCCACTAATTAGTGAATATATTATTTGGTTAGGTTACTCATGATGATATACGTATAGCGGAAGAAATAATTTAGGTACATAACCTACATATAAATATTTATTTTTAATATGAACTTACTTATCTCTGTTCAAATACCTCTTAGATATGCATTAGTATCTACAAAACGACAAATTAAATAAAAAAAAGAAACTATACCTTAATGATTGAGTTTAAAATTGCTTAATAATAATGGTCTTAAAGTTACCTTATTAATTATGCTTATTTTCAATGTTTAAATCCGTTAAAATGGATTTAATGCTATTTTTCTCAATAACCAAACGTTCAATCTTGTATTTCAACTTTTTCGTATGGAGTGAGGGAGATAACGATACATCTAGCGGCTGTTAAGGGATCGAGCGACAGTAATGGCGGACGCATACAAACACAATATTGCTTAAAAGTAATCATTTAATTGTTACTTTTAAGCGACACTCACTCACAATACACTTTTTATAACTATATATAAGATAAACTAACTTTTATAATTATTTACCTGTTTTAATGACTTAAAATATATTTTATAAGAAACAAACTATTATCGGTCGTTCGTCACACACGGCAACCAACGCCATATCCAAATCCGGTTATCCAGGGACGTAGTTTGCTCTATCAATTTCAATTCAATAATATACTACTAAGTAAACAAAATATGTATTCTCAACTTAAATTGTAACTTAAATTTTTAACATAAGAATTAACAACATTAAATGCTTAAATATATATATACAAATATGAACTAAAAGTAGTTACTGTATAAATCTTGATTGCGTGGAATGGTGGCAAGAATGCTAGCAGCATTTCCCCGTTGAATCGCAATTCCGATCCTCTGGGCAAAAAACGAACCAGCCCTCCTGTCACCAGTGGAGGCAATGAGGCGAGGTGTTATACTTTTGATGAAGCTTTTTTTTAACTTAAATAGTTAAATTGATACACTTCGGTATATTTTAAAGGATATATATAATAGGTAGGTGGTTCATATATTTACTTGTAGTTAATATCTCCCTTATTATAAATATTAGTTATAAATTTATAATACATCAATAGTGGTCTACTAGAAAATAAATCTATTCATCTGATTTTCGAATTTACCTTTTATCTATGTTTATTTTCTAACTCCATAAAATACTTCCTACTACTTAAAACGTAAGTAGGTGTAAGGTAACTTAGTTGAACAAAATCTTCAATCGTAATTAATCAATCTTCGTCTTATTTATTTTCGTCGTCTCCTCGTGATTAGGTTTATTTTTAAACAAGCTGTGCCCGCAACCTTGTACGCCTTTGAATATAATAAAAAAAATTGTAGCTTAAGTTACTGCCTATTATATCAGTTATCTGCCAGTGAAAGTCCCGTCAAAATCGGTCCAGCCGTTCCAGAGATTAGCCGGAACAAACTGACATACAGACAGACATACCGACAAAAATTGTAAATAATGTTATTTTGGTATATGTACCGTGTATAAATACATATGCATTGAGTAAAAAAGGGCATTTTAACATTATAAGCAGACATTTCAATTTTATTGTATGTATAGAAGAAGATTTTCGATTTTGACCGAATCTCAAAAGTTCAATGCTATATTAAGACGGTTAGTATTAAGAATAATAATAAATAATCATATTTATTAAGGATAATATTATTAAATAAGAATAATCTATTCCTAGATACACATGAATAAAAATAAAGGGTTAGTTGTCATCTAAGAGATATAATTTAAAAAAAATTATTAGTTGATAAATCATTTAATACAGGATAAATACCATGTTTTTTATTTTACGTTGGTGGAGCTCGATATTTCGAAATTATCATTTAAACAAGACTCATGAACAAGAAATTCGTAGATATAATAACAATACCCATGTTCAATTAACATCTTATATGTAGATAGATGGATTTGAATTTGGCTCTAAATTATTAATTGTGTAACAACAGCAATTAACATAGCATAAAACTTCAGTACTAAAAATGAACAACAAAAGAAAATGATAAATTGTTATCCATGACAAAATAGTAATTATTAAAAATTAACAAACAATGTAATTCATTTATGAACATCACATTCCGTCCCTGTAGTACGCTCCGCCCATTACAAGCAACAAAAGTCGACAGCGGCGTTCCTTCAAAACATCTCGTTTGGAGGCCATTTTGACGAGTGAGCGCGAAAGAGATAGCATAACTAAGCGGTATCACTATAAATGTACGTGCGTGAATGAGACAATTATGCAAAGTTAGTATCGTTTTAATGTTGCTAAGAACGGGGAAAGAGCGTGGGGACAGTTTCATTTTCACAGTTTATTTTGTTCACACCAGTGCGCATCGCGACATTAGACATCGCTTAATCTACTTTTACTATAAATAATTAAAAATATATTACGTGGTTCACAAATCAAATAGGTATTATTATTGTTTAATTATTTGTATTTTAAAGTGAAAATAGTGGTAGTAAATTAATGATAGTTTGCTCAAATTAATGGGACAGTTAAGAATAGAAAATAACGTTATTGCCCAATTTATCTTCTGTGTTCTTATTGAACACGATTTTTTTTATTAATTTGTTATTTGCTATAAATGTTTCCTTACATACATATCTACTTATTTTTATAGATAGGCTGCAATATGGTTAACCTGCAAAAACTACACGCACCCAAAATTTCTATTTATTCGTATAGGTATCTCAGAAGGTTAAGTTTCCCTGTTAAAAATAGTATTTTTTATTTGATATAAGTATATTTGCTATGTAGCATAATGTCTCTCACTTTAAAATCGAAACTTGAGCACCTGATTGATAATGAATACGTAAAGATTGTACGGCAATTGGATAAAAATGTTAATAGAAAGCTGAAATGGAAATGAAGATAACAAGCACCTCATATCAGGCTATTGCGAAGTTTTACTAAATCTTCAAATCCACGTTTACGACACCTCCATTCATTTGAGCGCTACAAACGAGTCGTAAAACTCGGAGCGAATAGCCATCAAATGACGTCAACTACCGCCGTGACGTGGTCTCGCACGATGCCGCTAGATGGCGTTTTACGTAGCCACACTAAGCATGCTCATAAAAATAAATTTTATTGTTATGACGAAAATAAAACGCTTGTCGTCAATTTAAACATCATTTTACTGTGTAATAAGATTTATTTAACGATTAACAAGTGTCTTGATGAATTTATATAGCCGAATGATGAATAAAGTAATAAAATCCGTTTTTACGATCATGTTATCGTCTCTATTGGCGGTTACGCTACGTTTTCTTTGCGATACTACGTAACGTGTGATAAAAGTAATAAATGTGAATCATATTGAATACAAAACGTTTTATGGTATCATTATTTTTTGATAAGCTATCAAAATGAACAATTATTACTTGTTGTGCATAGGTCTCTACACTACACATAATTTATTTTTAGAATTTTATCAAAAGACTACAATTAATGGTTTGCGTTATCTCCATTGACAAAATATTTAAATAACGCGTAATCTGTTAAATATTACAATCATATTTATTATTTAAAATGTTTACTTACGCCCAATTGTTTAAAATAGCCACTTGGCAAATTATATTGCATCGAAGTTTAACGCTTATACCACTAGATGGCGATTTCATATACTTAATTTAAATATATAAAACAAAAGATAGCCGTAATAGCTAAATTATTTAAAATATGCTTAATTAAACAATGCAATTTAATTTATTACCCAATAAATTAGTACAATATATTTTTTATTTCTTGAAAGCTTAACATAATGTCTAATAGATGGAGCAAGTATAGCGAATGCAGTTGCATCAGTAAACACATAATTTAAACTTAGAATATTATGGATTTGTTATTGTTTGTATAATTATAACTCAATTATAATTCCTTTGTAATTGTTAGGTGTCCATTGTCTGGTATCTAAGAACTTAGTTACTAAATCAAAAAACAATATTCCTAAAAAACACATAGGTCTCTTTTGTTTTTTATCTACCTAGCCAGTAATTATATTTTATTAAAAACCACGTAAAAAGAATTTTAATTTTTAGAAACATCTTTACATTTTTTTGTTACGTTAAATACGATACACGATTTATCTGTAATCTCATGATGTAATTAATAACAATTTGTGCATATGTTACATGAACCGAAAAAAAACTTATCGCGTAATATTTAGCAGTACTTATTTGAAGCTCACTAGGTATTATTTACGATAAAGAAGTGAGTATAAAAAATAAAAAGATACGTAAATAAATCGAGGAAGTCTATGTTCACCTACTTCTATTATTGGGTTTTTATATTACACTTTGCAAGTGTACGGGTGTATGGTTATATGATTTGAAAACTGATACCTAATATGATACTGTACAGTACTTATTTAGTGATCTATGTGCTTGGGCCTTGGGTACAAAGTTTTGTACCGAAGTCACTGTAAACACTTTTGTATATTCGATATAAAGTTCTAATAGAACTTTTTTTGGTATTGTAGAGTCTATTCAGCTCTGCAGCATTTTGCATTTTCAAAGTACGCTTATATTTTATTTATGCTTACTTTTCATATAGTATCTACCACATTAGTAATTGCTTATAGAATAACAGATATCCTGAGTTCAAATCCCGGGTCTGCATAATTACAATTACAATATTTATGATTTTCCTGTAAAAAAATTATCAGTAACAGCTTAAACGCTGGCAGTGTTAACAATCCCGTACCTCCTTTAAGCCAAGGTGCATGTTATCATCATCGTCATGCGAGCTAGGTGGCTTCGTTCCCGAAAATATTAGAAAATAGATGAGGAATTTTGACATTGACACGAACAAAAAAAGAAACAAACAATACCCTTTGAATGTTTGGATACATTTACCTATGTGGATAGAAAAAATCCAACGCTGTGAACCTATCACTAGGTAGATAATATCAATAGCCGGTCGTAGATCATCATAAATAGGACGTTTATGATTAACACTACTTAACCTACGATTAATAAGTCAATCTATTATAGCACATCTAGGGAATCCAGCGATTGCCTAGATGTGCTATGATGGTCATAGTCAAATGATTGGATGATGAGACAAAAAGTTAACTGGTTGCGTTTTTGGTTTTATAGGTGTTTTTTTCTATATTGTGATGGTACTAATGCTTTTTTTGACTAACTATAAAATTTATTTGACCTTAAAAATATTGTAATATTTTGTCATTTTATCTGTAATTATAGATTTATCTTAAACTTCAAATACTTATAAGCGTAATATGTTTTATGGGTTCGATTTATTAAGGTATTTATTTAAGGAATGAGGTACCAACTGAAGAGAAGAAGGTCTTTCATAGCATTTCCAAATATCCAAAGGCGAAGTAAAGATAGGTAGGACCCACAATTATATTTGGTCCTCCAGTTGTATTCGAGCCATTTTTAGGAATTACTGCTATAACAAGGAGATACCTACTGAGCTGCCTTACTTCTTGTGACTGATAATGCAGTCACATGGAGTAGATTTAATAATTCGTGTTACCTATGACTTATCAATACATTGACAATATTAAGGAATGGGAGATTATTTTCGTTGTCATTATTAACTCGAGTTCACTAAAAATTTTACATAAAATCAGAAACTGACACCTACGTACAGGCAATCACATAAGCCTCTAGAAAATGTATTAAAATCGTGTATGAATATACGAATGAAGAGATGCATTTAGATTCGATAACATAACAGAGTAAGTAGTTCAAGTGATTTATTGCGACCAATTGATTCATTGAACTAATGCCAAGGTTTACTGCCAAGTCCAAAAACGTCTGTTCACTATTAATAACAACTAATCCTTCTAGATGAGTCAGTTAATCTTTACGAATAATAGTTTAGCATTCATAGCTGACTGACTCGGATAATGTGACAATCATTTTAAAATAAGAGATGAATAGGTTCTTAATGCTAATGATACACCTAAATTATCATATGTAATTATGATGAAAAAGTTGACTATATTAAGTGGAGCATTAATCAATTCGAGAGTAAATCTGAATTAGGTATATCTAGGGTCTCTTAAGTTCATTCAACTTTTAGTTAAAAGATGCATTCTTAAATAAACTACACAATACCTATATTGAAACTGAAATTGTATCCAGAATACAGATATTGAAATACGCACTTAATGTTGATGATGATATATTTTTTTTATTATTTGGCAATAGAATAAAGGAAGTATAAATAAATAAAATAACAATTTTTTTTCTCGTAGGAATACATATTGCCTTAAAAAGTAACGTTTTGATAACTGGTTTAATTGGAAGCAGGCTAAATAATTTCATAGTGGTTATAATAAGATTTCAACTTCTTTCATCACAGCTAATGACTTTTATTATCAATAAAGCAATTTGAAAAAATAACCTTTTGATGTTTTTAATACCGTTCCCTAGTTGAGCCTAACCTGCATGACGGACTTGCTTCAATATTATTTTATTAAATAATTGCCCTCATCAAACTCATTTTACTTAAAAACTTCGTATGGGAGAACAAATATTCACATTCAATTATACATACATAGAAATAATTGCTGATTAAAAGCTAATTAACGGTTTTTTAAAAGCCAAAATCTTTACTGGTCAGATTGTTCTAAATAGAGTTTTTAAAATTATTTACTGTAAGGATTAGGATATTAGGATTGGGTAGTTTAGTTTATAGTTCCCTTATTTATTATATTCCTATATTTCAATGAAATACCTAAAAACGTTAACTTAAATTATTAAATTCGATAGAATTTGTTTAAAAATCAAAACCTTATTGCTTTTGTTTGTTTTTATCTTAGATACTCTTAAGGAATCAAAGGTAAGTTACTGAAGGTTAAAATAAAATTCTTAAAAAAATATGTTGACGTATTTTTCGTTCTACTTATATCTTTTCAGTTTTATCATGTAAATAGAGACACAAGATTAATGTTATTCGTCAGGAATTTTTCACAATACATACTTTACTGATGGAAATACATGAAATATTAGGTATAGTGTAAAACAATTCATTCATTTCAATTATAATGAGGCTTTTTGGAATGCTTTTTTTACTTGATGTTGGATTGATTTAGATTTAGCGTTACCAGATTTCTGCTGTTAACAGGAAACTTTATCCCAACGAAAACATTGAAAACGTTGTAGGTTCAATTAATAATTTTATTGTATTATACATTATACGATATTATATTTACAGGAAAGTATTCGGTAAAAGAATAAGTAGGTACCAAGTACCTAGTTGTAACTGATACATGTGTACATGATACTGTGTGCGTAAAAATAACTTTGGATTCGAATCTTCAGTAGAATCCTCGTCTAGAGCAAAGTCTTTTAGCTAAGGAATACTTTAAATACGAGCTTGGACACAGAAAGTGCTGTCCTTTGCTGTGCTTGATAATTCCTTCATGAGATTTTTATGAAAATAATACCGCATATTTAGTACATTCTGACCCTTTGTCTACTTTACATTTAAATCTTATAGATCACCTTAAAAGAGAGAACTGTGTTTTTTGTAAAGTAACTTATGTCTGAAAATGCCAAAGTTTGCTTGGCAGAGCGGCTATTTAATGTGGTTTACGATAACTGCTAATACACAAATACAATTGATTAAAAATATATATCATTATCACTAGCCTTTAGTTGGGTTAGCTAACAAACCATTTTTTTGGGATGGGCTACTAAATATTTCTTTCATCTCAAACTCGAGACAAAGTCACCTGAGTCTTTTCGTGCCCATATAATTATTTTCTCATACACTACCATCATCGGTTTTTCAATCCTTTTAATTTTTTTTTGTCCCACAAAATATAAATAAACTAACTAACTATAGGTGCTAACTACCTACCTAGGTAGTGACGCAGAGTAATTTATTTATAAAATGTTTGTTGTACGAAATAAAAAACTAATAGCATCCTTTTAATTTCTTTTTTGTGCCATATACTTAATATTTCCTTATTTCGATTTCAAGTTTTTTTGTCGTACAAAAAATAAACAAAGCAAGCAGGAATTACCAGTTGTAAATAATAATCCTAAAACACATCAACGAAGTAGCAGATAATAAAATATCAAGTCACACGTGCGAAGGTTTTCGCCTGAGACTTGTATAAGCGAAACGTGTTAGTAATAAATCGATCCAGTTCATAGACAGACGTCATAACAGTCCATTACGGGCGCATTGATTGATATCAATCATATGGCTAGCAATAAACCCATGAGGCTCGATAAAAAGGAAAATTACAGTCATAAAACCGCCAGTAATCGAGTCCGCGCAGACAACTAGACGCTGCGTCTCGCTCCGCTCGTATCCTCGTACGATGAAGACATAAACTATCAACGACTCCTTTATCTCTATTATGCGGGTGATACTTTAAACAAGTCAATAATGGTTCAATAAATGTCTAAAGAACGGCATAATAACAAACCACGTGCGTTCGCCGGCTGCCTCCATAAAGTTTCGAATTTATATCGAGGTTTAGCCCCGGAGGCGTATACGAAATAATCTGAGCGGTGTTTACTGAGAGTTCTACAAACGGCGCAATTCACGTGACGTTTACGAGCGTTCAAGTGGTAGTAAAAATCGTGTTTACGAGCCACAGAGGGCACGCGCGGACTGCGCGGGCGCCGCCGCCCGCCACGCGAATATCATCGCATCTGTCGCTTGAATGCGAATGAGCTGGCTTACTTAGGATTTTTCTTTGCAGGTAATGCGTTAGATAGAGCTTTCAACTTTCAATATAATATTCAACGTAGTTTGGAAATTGAACATTTTCTATAGAAACCTCCTATGAAAGACGAATTTGGATGACAAGGTCATTCTTATATTTTATATTTTGGTACCGATATATACGATCTATATCTATTTATATGCCTATATATTATTATTCCTTATTAATAACACAGCACAAATAGTATTTTTTTTATTTTGACCAAAAAGTAGAAGCAATATGCTAATACTGCTTGATTATTTTTTATTATGTACATAATTAAACTAGTTTTATGTTCTACGCAAAAAAAATATTCAAATGATTGAAACATTAATTGTAGATGATTATAATCGTATGTCTGCCTTACAAGCCTATTCTTATATGATTAAAGTAATATTCTATGATACTTTAAGTTCTTATTAGAATAAGAGATTTTTTATAAATAATGTTTATTGGTGATTTACTAACACCTAAGTGTCTTCTATAGTCCTTACAACTTGATATGAAATTTCATGCCATGTTTTTAGGTAGGCACTTGTTGGATATTACGACTTCGATGATCGATTGGACAAGACAGCTTGGATCTTAACCGAAGATAATGATTTCAAACCCAGACAATTGATAGTAAGTTCTAGTTTGTTTAAATAGCCTGCTCGAGGAAATTGACAATATCGTGTGTGTCAATATACTTATTCATCCACAAATCAGCCTTGGAGCAGGGTGGTGGAATATGCTTTAAAATATCTTCAAAAACGAGGCCTTTATCATTGCCGAGCTCGCCTTATGTTATATTACTGTTAAAGTTAGTTTGATTTACGGTAAAAAAATATTTTACATAGATAATAAACATCTAGAAAGCTTTAAACTTTCGAATATTATGCTTCCCACAAAATATATTCAGCTTAAAATACTACGATCTTTTACTGCGAGTTGATTGAACTCAGAAATCCGAATACTGCATAATATGCATCCATGGTCGTGCTCAACTTTCAAACATATATTTTAGATTTAAATAAACATAAAATAAAATACCTAGCACACTATGTACCTATACAAGAAGTAATCATAATATTTGGGACATATATTAGAGCTGATATCCTTCTATATTGGATTTGTACTTTGGACTAACGCAAACATTAGTAATAGATAATAAAATTAATTCGAAAGTAGCTTTGTCTTTCTTTGTGTTATTCTTTCATAGCCAAACCACTGGACCGAATTTGATGAAATTTCGTATGAAGTAGGTACATTTGAACTCTGAGGAAGGATATTAGGCTTTCTTATAACTGACGTCCAAAGCCTATTTTGCAAACAAAGCCGCAGGTGACAACTAAGTAGTTTACAATAAAATCTTTAACGGTGATTTTAATTTGACAGTTATAAGAACATAAATCTTTTTATAAAATAAAATGTTTACCAAAACATCTTCTATTAATATAAAATCTTTATATCAAATAAATAATTTACTTCACGATAGGTTATGAAATAAGAAAAAATATATTTTTCAATAAGGTATCATATCAGGTTCACAATGACTTTTAAATATTTAGATACTTATTTTAATTTATTCTAGTTACTTTATGCCTGTTATATTTTTTAATAGTCATGTAGGTACTTGTATAATTAGGTATTAAAATATTTTTAATTAAATAAATTAAAATACTTAAAAACATTCAAACATTGACTAAATAAAACGATAAGCTAATTTTTGAATACATACATTATATTTTGTTATCTGTTAATTTTTGCATAAAATACGTCAATGATGTATATCATGTTTATTACGTTTAATCCTTATATGTTTATCAGTCCAGTAATATTATAGACCTGTTACCCGCCCTTTTATACGTGAATATTTGCTTAAAGAGTTGACTAAATAAAAAAAAAATACAGACGAATTGATAACCTCCTCCTTTTGGAAGTCGGTTGAAAAATGCGAGCGTGTCGTTGGGTACACTCCACAAGAGCCATTCATTCGCTTGATGACTTCATTTGGACGCGCGAACCGACTGCTCTTGCGATAATGCGCTATTGTTTACCCTTCGATAGTGCGTCTTCCACTGCACGCGCCAGACTGCACCGGACAGAGACGGCTATACATATCACGGCGCCCGCTACGCAATACGCGTTCCACAAACATCCGCCGTCTCGCTCACACATACCGCTTACCCGTTCAACAGACAGTGATAGGAACATTACTCGTATAAAACAGGTAGTAGAAGAAATAATAATCATCTTTACGACTTCTCACTCTATTCAGCACCTTGTTACGATACTGCGCGCTCATTGTGGCCCGACCGAGGAGTGGTTGTAAAATCTTTTCTTTACTGGCCCGTTTCACTAATTGTACGTTTATGAGTTTACGACTTTGCGGCTTAACTTTTCAGTAGCAGAGTCATTATTGGCCTTTTGTAGACTTTTTTTTGCTTGTTGATTGTGACGAGACGTGTTTAGGAATAATAAAGGATTAATAAGTGCCACTTAAAGAGACTTAAACAGATTTGTAGCTTTATTTTAGAACTTTTTTGAAAACTTTTATGATGTGATACAAATAGAGTATTTTCAGATTGTAGAGCCTACTTTGTAGAGACTTGACTTTTTAACCATTGATAGATGTCGAAGCTATGACCACTTGGTCATAGTGGTCGGGTTTGGCCGAAGACACGTGTTTCAGGAGGAGTGATAAGCAAGGGAAAAGAGAGCGTTACTGATAATATTTATAGTCATTAGCGAAAAGGGGACGGAACAATCGTCGGTGTTGCGATCGCAGGCGGCGCGCGGGGCGGCGCGCGTGTCTCTCCGTGCTCTCAGTAGACTGCGTGAGCCGAGTCGCGCCGGTCGCACCCGGCACATAGTCGCGCTCCCGCCACACGCGACTGCAAACTTCGCTCGCGACACACGCCTTCACCACATGTCCAATTGTCCACTAGCACAATTCAAAGCGACTACTCCTCAGACACTCGCACGTGACGACGGCACTGTCGCGACACCACCCCGAACCGGGAAACGTTTAAAAACTCGTAAAACCCGCGGCACGTGCTTCAGAGTCGTAAAATAATCGTAAAAAGTAAACACACGTCGACCGGCCTTTATCGCCGATGAAACACATTATGACGCTCGAGTGACGTTTAATAGGCAATAAAATTAATAAAGTTAATATTCACTCATCTATTCGGAGTGACGGCGGAGGTCGCGTTATCACGGCGCGTGGGGCCGCGATGACATAAGTGTTTTCTAACTCAGTGACGTTAGTGTCGGTGACCAATCAGAATGAACTCCTATTTCGAGCAGGGTGGTTTCTACGGGGCCCATGGAGTGCATCAGGGCGGCGGTGGCGGCGACCAGTACCGCGGTTTTCCCCTGGGCCTGACGTACGCCCAACCCCATGCCTTGCACCAGCCGAGGCCTCAGGACTCCCCATACGATGCCTCAGTAGCAGCCGCTTGTAAACTTTACGCGGGAGAGCAGCAATACGCAAAGGCAGATTGTTCCAAAGCGGGTGGTGAGCAACAGAATGGCTATGGAGGAAAAGAGGCATGGGGCTCAGGCCTCGGGGCACTCGTGAGGCCCGCAGCGTGCACGCCAGAAGCGCGGTACAGTGAATCATCAAGTCCCGGCAGAGCCCTTCCCTGGGGAAACCAATGCGCGTTACCCGGAGCCGCAGCCTCAGCCCAGCCGGTCCAACATCAGCCCACCAATCACACATTTTATCCTTGGATGGCCATTGCAGGTAAGATTTTTTCTCATTAAATACGCCACAACAGAATAAAAGTTCTATCACTATTTTAAAAGACAATTGTTTCACGAATTATAAACTAAAAAAAAAATCAGTTCATTAAGCCTTTAATTCAAATATGAAACATAATTTATATGTTCTAAGCAAAAGCAAATGAAATTAATTAACGGTAAATCAAAATAACTGTAGAGTGACTTAGAGGAAAGCTCTAAAATGTAGCCGATCCCGAATGAATCGATGTGATCTCGTAATAAAAGAAAGTAATGACTTCCAATAAGATGTCAATAGGTTCTGATAGGAAATGAAGAGGTAGCTTTCAATTTATTATTTAAACATTTATATTAATTAAAATACATTACATGGATGAATCATTTGCGAAAAATCATTATGACACTTGTAATTTGTAAGACTGAAAAGTTTAAAAAAATACTATGATCACAATTTTCTGCATTAAAATATTTATATTATTATATTTTTTTTTATATTGTAACACAATTGTAATAATCAACATATTAATTTTTCTTTCTTATATTTTTAATACCATAAAACTGAAAGAAATAAATTTAAATTTTACCTACACATAACTCATTTTTATTTAACTGCCCTTACTTAAATCTAGAAATATATTATAATTTATGTTGGTGTCTATATCACGAATATAACATGTTAAAAGACTATTCTGATATAAGTTAATAAAAAAATATTTAGCAATAAAGTAAAGAATGTAGCTGCTTAAACTGAATTCTCTACATAATTCATTTAATTGATACGAATTAACAATAGTTAGTTATTTCATTTTCAAATCAAGAATAAAATTGCACTGAAATGTAAAAAAAAAAGATAAAATCATCAGACTAGCACTAACTAAAAGACAAAAAAAAAAAAACAAATCATAAAAGAATTTCATTCATTAAAATTTTACACGTTGCGGGTAGGAATAATGAATCTAGCAGTTTTGTCATGCTACATTTTAGAGCTGTTGGGTGCGCGAGCGCCGCTCCGCCCGCCCGGGTCAATGGCCCGGTCTAGTTTGGGCGCATTATTATTAACTTTAGCTTCAAGTGCTAACCAACACAGCCACTATTCCGTATGTCGAACTTGACACTAACGCTCGATATAGCAATTGCAAGAAATTAAAAACTAAAAATGATAATAATTATTCTTATTTGCATAAATAAGTAATTAGTATCAAGTTATTGAGATAACTTGTTGGAATCTATTTAATATGAGATTCTTATTTGAATGTCTTGTTTGTGATAAATACAATTTTAATTTCAATGAGCAAATGTTAAGACCTTTATATTGCAAGCACGAGGCGGAAATTAATTTAATCTTTTACCTCATTACAGTGTTATACTTTGCAATTTGTTTCATCAGAGCCTGTTTCGTATAATATCAATTAGAATTAAATCCCAGTGACATGCAGAGGTAAGCGTATTACTAACGCGTAATTAACACGACGCGTGTGTGGTCCTGATTCTCATAACTCATGCGACTTGATAAAATTAAGTAACACGGCCTAAAAAATAAAAATAACCAAAATGAGTAGTCGAACTGTCGGCCATATTTCACTCGGGTTCACGCAACGCGGCCCGCGAAAACAATACAAGGCCGTGTCCATGTGGACCGTATGAGGCCAGCCTTGTCTGTTCTCGTCCTTATAACGAATTCGAACGCTATCGAATTTTATTTGTATTTCGAATGCGACAAATTTGTTTTCATAATTGGAACGTTGATTTCAACCTCTTTAGTCTACGACATTATATACAAAAAAAAGTTTGATTGGTTCAGATCTGTTGTTTAATTATGTCATTAATTATATTTTCAAGTTAAATTAAATAATTAGCTTTAATCGCAATTTAAAAGACGTTATTCCATATTTAAAAATTACGAGCCTGATTTTAATGAAGCTCGTAATTTCAACAAAATGTAGTTAAATATTATTTAATAATTAAATTTTTACATTTTATTATAACTTAATTAGTGTTTTTATATTACCGAAATGATTTATCACATAAGCGTGGAAAAACATAACATAAATGTAGCCGTGTAATTAATTCTTGGAGAAAAAAGCAAAGTGTAGTTCCTTATAAATCACTCGTCAGAAATTGTTTGCATACAAACTCTGATTTAGGGTCCTCTTGTGAAACCGTGGCTGCGTGGATAATTTTATTTAATAAGTCTTTTATAATTTTATATTATTCTAAATATAACTCAATTTACACATGTACTTATACATAAGAATGGTTTTAACGTGCAAATCTTTGAATATTGTTTCCAATCATTTTCCGTTGTTCCAAGATGTTTCATGTGACCTTTTTCAGTTGAAATATCATTCAATATAATAGAGGAGAACATTTTTATTTTTAATCGAAATTAAAAAGAAAAAAGGTAAGACTTATATTGGATCCAATTATTTTCATACATATCGTTGACGATAGATGGCGCTCTATCATAATGTTCATTAAATCACGATTAATGTTCAACTTATTTCCCTGTACGGAACAGCGATTCTTTACACATTCTGTAAGAATTTTGTTAGTAATTAACCGTACGAGCTTAAAGAGGAGAATAATTTGATGATGCGCTTAAAGTGCAGGTCATTAGCACAAATAAACGAAACAAAAAAAATAGCTCAAGATATATTTGGAATATTTTCATAAAATGAATGTTTGGTGAGAAAAAAATCTTCCAATAATCCTTATTCAGAACATGTATCGCAATTTGTATATAACTATAAAAAAATACATGCATATTTATAATATAAAAAAGGGTTTCTTCAGTGCTCGTAGAGTTTTTCTGCCTTGCGTTACAACCTGCATCTAACCTTAAGCTGAGGCCTGACCCTATAATTTCTAAACAGGTTCCAAAATTGGCGACTGAATTTCGCTCGAGGCAGAATATTTTAAATGCTCCTTTATTAAAGGGAAATGAGATATTGTAATCACTACCTAGTTGCTCCTTCACGTCCTCTGTACATGAGTCTCTTATTATTTCAATTTGTCTTTTTATATTTCGAATTCGAGAGCAATTGATTTCATTCTTTGTCTTCGACGTGAAATATTTCGTAATTTATTCCAAATTGTTCAGATCGATTGAATTATAAATTTCGAAAACATTTTACCATGTAGGTAATTTAAGTATTGGTTATTATACTAAGTACAGTTACAGCTTGTGATTGTCACGAAGCTGGGCGAAGATCTTTTATTTTGCTTATAAAGATATCATTAAGCTAATTTTACATACCTATGTTATCCATTGAATTTTACTTTTTATTACCACTAATATATTTATAGCAGTTTAACATGAAACATGCAGGTTTTATCATGTTTTCAGATGAAAAAATAGTACCTACTAGTAATAGTACCTACCGAATTAAAATCCGCAATCTTTAGCTTGTAACATTTTCTATTAAAATCAGAATGAAATAATCTGATCGATCAATATGAACTAGTTCGCTATCTAGAATACGGTAGCTGGCAGATAAGTGCGGTACCACAATTATTAATCTTCAAGGTTATTTTAAAATGGCCGGCGGTATACTCTAGTAATTTGTAAGTACAAGTGCCTTTACCCAATCTTTTGTATAATGGACGAACCTCAATTATTTAAAACGTGCGATAATGTGGTTTGAACGAAGCAAACTTGCCTCCGCTAAAACAAGTTACGATCCAAACACTGTATGAAGTTTGAGAACTTCATATTATTCAAGTCTTCTTAACTACAATGGTTGCACAATACTACTACTAATTTCTATTTCATTTGTCAAACTTGTTAACGAAATTATACACAATATGAATAAATTATTTACGAAATAACTATTTCAGTACTTTCTGTTATTTCGAAATTAAATATAAATTCAACTGCGTCTAATTAATTAATTTATAAAACTCAGTACTTAAAGTTAACATTCCGTCGCATTGACGACATTTTGCAGACATTTGATTTAATCTCAGAGATTATTTTAAACAAATTAAAAGCAGCTTAAAGAATTAATACCGCATTTTTAAAATATTCAATGCGTAAAATCAAAACGTACGGCTAACTGGCTGGGAATACGTCATGAGTCATTCAGAGCCCGCCGCGGACGGTGCTCTACTTTACAACTTCGATGCGCGTCGAATAACAAAATACAATGCTGAAGCTAATCAAATAAACGACTATCTAATAAATTCATATTATTGAAATCTATAAATATATAGCGAAATGAGAGTTTATATTATTTTCAGATAAAGTTTAAATATTGTTAATTGACTTGATTTAACATAGTTGGAGGTAAATTTAGTAGCTTGTATTTACATTTATTGTGTAGGATGTAATCATTCCAAAGAATGTTTGCTGTTTTATCGTGAGTAATTGAATGATGTCTGCCAATAAGTTGTTCTACAAAAGCTGGATTAGCATTCAATATAAACTCTGTGGAAAAATTCAAAGAAATTAAATTATTTATTTTCTTAAGGAATTTGCATAATTTTACATTTCATTTCATCCCATTCCATTATAAAGTATTGGTGAAATGAAGTGATTTTAAATATTTACATATTTTGGTTTTTGTTGTAAATCGTTGATTCGAATTTACTTTTCGCACTTCTATATGCATCGCACTTTACTTGAGTTTCGGTTATAAATCTTTAGTTTCTATAGAATGCAGACTAAGGCATCCGTGACTCATGATACACGTCAAGAAGAGTGCTCTAGTTTATGTTTTCGATGCGCATCGAATCTAAATTAGTTTTATACATACACACAAGTACAATTATTTATTTATATAAAAACAAACCAATTTTTATCACTACAAAATTTAAATCGAATAACAATTATACAACTGTTTATAATAATTAATTATAAATACAAGATGTAAAAAAATATACAACATTGTTGTTAATACACGAAAAAACAAAAACTTCTTTAACAAATACTTAAGCACGGCTAGACAAATGAAACGACCTTGACAAGTAGTTCATAAAGAATGCTCTACGTACTCAATAGAAGCGTTTGTAATGGTTCCCCAAATTGGCTCGTCCGTCCACCGCACACAATCAAAACAAACACTGAATACACACAAAAATAACAACATAATAGCCCCGTAACAGTCGCAACTCGCAAGCCATAAACTAATAATGGGGGAGATATGTTTTATGGCTTTCAAGTTTTGAATAGGTACGCCTAAGTTTTTTGAATTTTAGTGCAGCAAAAATCGTGTACGAGTGAGCACGCTTGTTTGAACTTAGAGTGTTGATAATATAATTAATAAGTAGAATGCGTTAATCAATTGCGTGCAGTGAAAAAGATTGACGGGTCCGCGGTATGGCGGAGGAGGTGCGCATGCGCTTGTATCCCGCCTGTTCGCGCGGCGCGCCGGCGGCCATCTTGGATAAGGATCGATCATAGGTGTGCAGCTGTGAAGTGATAAATATGAAACCCGGGTGCATCTTCGTGTGCGTACTTTCTTTTTGTGTGCGACTGTCGACGAAAGCTCGCTGTGATCTTCGGAAACTCATGCGCCGCTGCAAAAATAACACATATTTTATTATAATAATACCATTATTTTCATATGCGATATACCTACTTTATGTATTAGGTATATCTGGAGTGAGTTATGTTAAGATTAATATTAATATAAGGTATATATTAATTTAAATAGCTTGTAAGTTTATTTATAAATTGAAAATTATTTTTAATGTGTTTAACTAATATTGCATTAGTAAAAGTTGCATGTAATTATTGAATTAATTGTTTTCTTTGCAAAAAAGAAAACTATATATGTTCACATACACTTTGTTTAAAGTTATTCGGTTTTTTTCTAACACTTGGGAAGTCTATAATTCATGCAACAAAAAGTATCTAACATGCACTAACTGTTACACAGGTCATAAGTTAGCCAGTGATAGCTTATACTTAGTAAGCGGACAAAAAGGTATATATAGATAATTTATTCGTATAAAAATAACATACACAATTCTTATTTGTTTCAATATAATTATAGACTGTTGGTTCTAATACATGCGTAATCATTACAATAATTCAATTTCCCATATAACATGTAAGCATGTGTATATGGTAGGTATATTTATAATTTACTAGTTGTCGCTTGCGGCTTGGTTCGCGTTTTAGGGCGTTGTTTGTCATGTTAGGCAAAAAGTAGCCTATATCCTTAATTGGATTTCAAATTTGTTTTATAAAAAATTGCATCAAATTCGGTTCATTTGGGAAAGAGCTACAGACAGATAGAGTTACTTTCACATTGATAATATTTATATAGATTGAATTTGATAAGCTATTTATTTACATGCATTTAAGTTTAATGACCTATGTGAATCGATTTCACCTAAAATCCGAGTGTGTCTAAGTAGATAATGCTGTATGAAGATAGTAAATGAAATCCAGCTCGCTGGGAACCGCGGGGTCAGGTTATTACGCGTTGCATTGAAAATCATCGGTTACGTACAACCGAACCGTGACTCTCTACAGTAATCTTACAATTGTTTCGATTCCACTCTTTGTTTGTTGAGAAATTGTATCGGTTACTTTTATTTTCGATTTCATAACCCATTGAGAAAATCTATAATTGGTATTTTCATCAATGATATAACTTACCCTTAAGAGAAATAGTTTTTTTTTATATTTTATTTTATGTAACATAGTACTAACACGAACTTCTTTATAATTCAAAAATATATTATAATGTTATTTTTCATTAAAGATTGAGACAAAGAAGTTTACATATTTTGTTATGTAATAAGCTTCTTCTTATATCTTTTATACAAATTCAAAAGCTCAAATAAAGAGTAATGATCAATAGATTTAATTAAAAATGTTTATACTAATAATTTAGTAGAATTTCATAACAGTTACGAAACAAAGCTATAGGTATATAATCGTGTTATGTTTATAATGAAATGTATATAATGCACCATATATCTACGTTTATGGATAAATAGGTATTATTATACATTCGAAGTTAGTCGGTTCGGTTGCCCGAGGGTGTTATTTTAGGCCATATGTCCATATCACAGCTTTATTTTTAAATTATTATACTATATAAATATTCTATAAGTATAAGTATATTAACGGAACGAAAAGACGATAAAGTCCATGATTATTGATATCCCAGTTGTAAAAATAATGTAAAACAGTTATTTATATAAATTGTTTATATACTTGATAAATATATAATAAACTAATATTAATATTTGAGTTCATATAAATAAGCAAAATCGATAGGAAAAAGCATAATAAAATATATAAGAATTAAATTAAATTCAAAATAGTTTTTGATAGAGGCCGTCTAAACTGGATTATTGGCTGAATCAAAATCAAATTTCGACAGCTGTAACATTTTAAACATTGCAAAATTGCTATGAGTAATTTTAGAGGAATAGTTACATTTTAATAATTATACTTATTTATTTACTAAAAGTCTAGTTATTTACTTTAGTTATTAATTCATTATCCGTATTATTGAAATCGAAACTTAAATTTTTATTATATTTTATATATTTATATAGATGTATAGCAATATATATTTCACGGCCATTTAAGTCGATCGTCAAGTAGAGCGATTACTCAAATGAAATTATATGAGAAACTCGAACCGCTCTGTGCTCACTAATTACACGTGTAGGTTGCAATCATATGAAAGGGCGCCCAACGTAATTATGAATAAATATAACACAGATTATACTCATATTTACCGCAGGAAATCATAGACGGCTCATTTAAATACATTCAGTTTTTCTCATTTGAATACAACTATGTAGCTTTAACTCTACAATTATAAGAGACAATATAACACACGTGCTTGGATTTCCTTTGACCTGCGATGAAGTTGAATACTAGTATTTTTCTGAGTATTTAATTAAACCTATAAAAAGAAATAGCATAACGCATTTTATTGTGCATTTTTCCTTGAAAATGTAACACTCACGTGCATATAAGTAAAAGTATTTAATGGTTTACCATAAGAAAGGGGCGTGAAACAGTTTTTTGTATGCGATTAAAAGAGAGCGATTACGTTCTAATTAAATAAAAATATAAAGATAGTAGATCCATTGATTTCAGAATACTATATATTTTCGCTCAATATGGCGAACACGCCTTATCTTCGCCGCTTGAAGACTGCTCGGCAATTAATAATTTTGCAAGATCCACGGATCCACTACAATCGACCGAACTAAAGTTTAGTGTGGGCTCGATATATAACTAATCTATTACATTTTATCATTAAACATGTTTTAGAAATCTTACGATTTCGTTTAATCACTTATTAGTGATGTTTTAACGCTTCGCTTATTCGAGTAACGATTTGTCATACTTCAACATTACGCATTCAGATCGACGCGTGTACGAGAGAAAATAACGTAAATTGTTTGTACATTATTATAATCGCCTTAAACGTTTCTTTGCACAAAATAGTTGACGCTGTATGAAGTATGTCGTGTTTTATAAAATTGCGCCAACTTATTAAACCGAGCCCTAACCCGTTTCTAGTAAACTATTAAACCATATTTAATTTCACATAAACAGTGCATGGCAACATACACCTCGTATAAATAACCGCACCACCTTTTCATTCGATGCAAAAATCTCAAATATGTCAAGCGATAATAATTTTTATTCCTTTCACACTTACGCTCAGTTTTCTAGCACACGAAAATAACACCTTTTCTGTTCTCCAAACACTAGGTGGACTCTATTGAAAAGGATATAGAGGCAGTTATTGCTTAACGATCGTTGTGCTTTGTGACATTGTAGAATTGCTTCCTTGATATAGAGGGCTTCGTGCCGAAACCAGCGTTTAACAGAACAATGTGTCTTCTTTTTAAACTAAGTCGGTTAATCGTGTTGATTCTACTATGGCTTTTTACTTGAAATGCTTTTTATTCAGTGCTTTTGTTACATTTTAAAATGACATAAACATTAAAAATGATCAGGAACATCGCGAATAAAAGTAGAGGAAGGTAAATAAGAAACGCCGATAACGAACGATTCGAATGAATCAATTCGTATTATCTTTAAATTAAATTATAGTATCTTAATGTGTAAATTGGAAATTATTGTAGCATTATTCAGATAAAATATTAAATATATTCTTTAGCGCTTAAAGAAATAATATTATTTATAGCATTGTTATTCACGATAGTAGGGAATCTAAAAAAATATTTTTAATTAATATGCGCTATGAAAATGAGTAACGATGTTTATGAAACAAATGACTTTATTTATCTCGGTATGTGATAAATCAGAATAAATACGTGCAGTGCACGCATGTAAGTTCACTTACCTCAGCCATTAGGCGCTTGCTACTTTTTAATTATTCTTAATCAATCACACGTTATGTTATAGTCCGTGGCGAATCTCCTTGATCCGTCACGCCACTCTAAGATTCGTCTCGGATCTCGATATAACGATCAATAAAGTTTATCACACCATTTCAGTAGGAATCCGATAATTATCTACCAATAAAATTTTATAGACGATTCGATTGTTAGCGTTTTATAGTCTACTATTGGTGAAAGTTCGAATACCATTTTTTTTCTATTCTTTTTCTATGCTAAATTTTTAATATTCCTTAATTTTGTATATCGAAACGATGGCCCCGGCACTGAATAGCTAATTCCGTTTATAGAGAATGGTCAAAGAGAGGTTACGATCGTTCCAAAAATTGAAATATTCACGGCGGTAAGAGAACAGAAAGCTTGCGCCGGCGCCGATATCCATGATGTATGGGCCCCTCCACACACTTAACTCATAAACCCTTCTAATATTAGAAGACGCAAACATGAAATATACCTGTCCTTTTCTAGTAGAGTTCGTTTACTTAAATTACGAAAAAAATACATTTATATAATAAGTACATATTTACTACCTACCTAATATGAGTTGAAAAACTTGATAATAATAGAGCTAATATTAATAGATTCGGAAAAACACTTTATTCTATTATAATTATACTAAACATATTTTCTTTTATATCATTGTTATGCACTTAATATTTTTAATAATTTGAACAAGAAATAAAATAACTATTTATCAATTATTTTCGCTTCAGTTACAGATTAAGGCAACACTTCACTTTTGTTATACAGACTGTTTCATAGAAAGAGACAACAATGGTAATCAAGGTTCTTCCTTATCTCATAATAGTGAACTACAAATCTACAAAACGGTTGAAAGACTAACTAACGTAAGCGATACATGCGGGTAAAAAAAAAGACGTTTCTATTATAGACTCCATTTTTTCCTAGCGGCCGATGTCCAAAAAAAGTCGTAAATTATAATTTATTAGCTAACAAGACAACGAAATTAAGTTATCCGCCGTTCCCAATCAAAAGCGGCGTTCCTTTAGTTGATTATACAGGCTGTAGTTGGGTTCGGAAATTCGTATCTAACGGACGTTCATAAATAGTCCAGTTCCATATATTTTAGCCTGTGCAAGTTGTAAGAGGAATCCTAGTGTTCGTTATGCATGTGGCGTCGGAGTTGTTAAGGCGTCGTCGTGACCTACCACAGTTCAATTTGACGGCGGCGCGGCAAAGCACTCCGATCATGCCATGCGACCCACGTATCGCCAATTTACGCGCTATAATCACCAACTTTGGCAGCTGTCACCTTCTGAGAAAGTTTCAAATACAATTTTGTTACTTACCTGTGAAATGAAGAGTATGAATGCGTGATAATTGTGAAGACTGGATAGCGTAGAGTTTTTCATTAAAACAATGAGAGGTGTCTTAGGTGGATGAGGATTTGCTTTTACTTTTCACACGGCTCCGGGAGATGTGCTTGACGGTCAGTGCACGAATGTTAGTATCAACGTCGTCCGCGCAGAATTATAATGAGAGTTTCCTTCTGAACTGCACTCGCGATACATAAAACATGGCCGTCGTCATGTTTACAACGGAAAATACGATCGCGATCCGTGTGTTAAGCGAAGTTTTATAATGTGTTTTAAATTAGCCATTAAACATAAAATTGAATTATCGGAATTGTGACTTGCAAGTGTTATATTGAAAATATTGACATATGTGATTCGGTTACCAATGAGACAAACAAGTGATAATAGATATACGTATTTAATTCCTTTTGTTAAAAATGTGTCAGTGTTTTTAAGGGGTCAAAGTCCGCGTAGTTTATGAATGCGAATGCACGAAACCGGCGCGCCGCGAAAATATGTCTCGACAAACAAGCAACACCAAGCAGTCTTCAGCAGTTTGAGTTACGAGAGCCATAAAGGCTTAAAATAGAGTAGATGGTTTTAATACATAAAAAGGAAGTCTATTTAAGACTACGACTTTTTTTTCTTATTCATAGAATTCAGATTTAAATTGATTTTAAAATTGTGAGGAGGATCAAATGATATAAAGGCATATAGTTTTATGAATATACTGAGAATAATAGCACTTGCAAAGAAATATTATCCTTTTTAGACAGATAAATGTTATTCTAAGAGTTATTTGAAACATTCGTTTATATGCATAATATAGACATAACAAAATTACAATTAAAAATATCGACCATTTAAAGTTACATAACAATGTAAATATAATTCTAGTGACACATTATGTACAAATTTGGAATAGTATTATATGCATTTATGCAAATATTATAAATACCAGCAAAACATTATACCCTAATTCAATAATTTATGCGGTACGGTCTGTCATTTCAACTGTTTATTTCGCACGCGTACCATAAGCGCATTCCGATATAGACCCAGTCGAACTGAAATTATAGATACTATAATAATTTCCTAAAGAATTTCTAATGTAGGTATTTCAAATACTTGACTGAGATGTTGAATGAATAAGTTATTAATATTTATCGTTTTCTCGAATTCGAAACGTATGCTTTTTATGGAAATTTAATAAACGATTTCCCTTACCTACTAGGCACTATGTTTATTTACATCGTATTTTAGTTCAAATTTGTTTTCATTGATTAATAATTAATTCATTATTTAATAATGTATTATAACTTGTATTACAATAGCCTTTTGTACTATTTTCCATTGTATTTGTTACAGAACTTTTGATATGTGTTTTAATATAGATTAGGTACGAGTATCTATTGTATGTTTTTTAGTATGTATTTATTTAAAGTAAAAGTAGCAATATGTTCTGAACTAATACATCGATGTAATAAGTATGGTGCACTAATATATTCTGTAATGTTACAATATTTTACCCATTCCACGTTTTTGATGGACACAGTAAATTATACGCTTGCCGTTCGACTTATCATTAGGACAATAGCTATTTATTACATATTGATTTATTGTACATCGATTGAATTGTTCATGAAATTCAGTGGAAATAATCGTACGTGATCAGATATATTTTCTAACATTCATTACAAGCCAATGAAGCGTTAATCTTTGGAATAGTTAGACTGTTAATAATATTTTTTTAATGAAAAATATTGAAATATACAACATGATTAAAAAACCAACGCTGGTATCGTTGGCTTTATAATTGCGTAACTAATGTTATTCATATCGAGAGCCCCTTTTTCTTATATTCGTACATTGTTTTAAAACCTTATTTTATTATTAAAGTAAAGAAACTGGAACTCGCCTACTTAATAAAATTATTAATCATAGAATAAAAAATATTATAATAACGTATGTGTATACAAACGGAGTTAATCAAAATGAACGCGAAGGCTCGTGTTAGGTGGTGAGGGCGAATGGCTACGACCTCCGCCCTTCCGGCCCGCTGACCTCGCTAAAACTGAAACTACGATTTAGCGCTATTAATCCACTATAATACTTAACTTACCTTCGATTCTGAATCGAATAAGCTATTACCGTTGAAATCTCTTCTGCATATGTTCATTTTAAAATTATTACAACGTAGGTTTGTATTAACAAAAATAATTATTGTTTAATTTGCATATCTATAATTAATATATAACATCCGTTGTAAATCGATTGGAAGATTAAGATTTGGATTTTTATCTGTTTTGAGATTTTATATGTCATAAAAATGTAATTACTATATTTAGCTACAAAGCCAATGGTTTTCCTTTTAATAAGCATTGAATGTGAAGAAAAAACAGTATTTTATTATTAGTTGAAAAAATAGTTTAAAATTCAGTTATCCAATTTTGATCCTTATTACGACTGATTTAAGTTTACTATCTATACATTTTCATCTTATAAAACAGCATTAAATCACAAAGAATAAGTAGGCTTTAGCATCAGTTTACAATTTCAATAAATGAATGAAAACAGTCAATTTGAATAAATTAGCAATTAAATACGATAAAAGACTCCTCTATTTACACTCAATAAGGATTGATGTATAAACAGTATGTCGTGACGTTAATAGAGTTTGTATTGGTTAATAATATTGTAGTTTAATTTATCGCATACATGATATTATAAATACATGTTCAAAAGTATTAACAAACACTTTAATATCAAACAAGCACACACTTCTATAGCTAATCAACTGCTATCAAAAGTGGTAATATATAATGAATTGGAAATGTATCGAAGCACGTGTGGGATAAACTTTATTTAATATCTTTCATAAAAATTTAAATGCAACTTCGTGGCAAATGAGTTGAAAATAATTGTCACTTAACAGATACCGACTTCGGGTCTAAACGTTCGGATACTGGGTATTTAAGTGTAAAGCCTGCCTCTCGATCGCAGTAGCGACTGAATTAAGATAATGTTCACACCTGTCCGCGTATAAACGTCACAATACGAGCTCGATGCAGTAAGACGGACAGTTTACGACTCTACGCCGACGACTCGAATATTTTTTTAATAATTTTACGATCATCGCCTAAAGTTATTAATGTCGTTATCGATAAATGACATCGCTCTTGTTGAGATTATTAGAAGGATAATTTGTATTTATTTTTTTATAATTTATCACTTAATTTGCGGATTACAATTATAGCACCTTTTTGTATTTAAAAGTGATTATTTTTTTAATGATAATTTTGAGGAATAAATTAGACAGTTTATTTTTATTTTTGACAAAAGCTCAAGTGTGCGCTACCTACAAGCGTGTCGTCGCGCGTCGCGAGGCAACTAACGCTCCCTCCTTTTTATTGCGGTTCTGTTTACAACATATTTTATAGGATCAGCTGCTTGATTGCGTCACTACAGATGTTAGAATTGGTATTTTAGGGAAATTCGGAATTTAAATCCATCCAAACTAATTCCCTTGGCCGTATAATTTTAAACATTTTAAATGCTAGACAATTTCAAACAGAAAAATCTATACAGCAACCATAACCTTTACACGGTCTTTTACTTTTAAAATATAATGGCCTTGGAAAAATAAACGTACCAATTTTATTTTCAAATAAAGATACAACATGTATTTTTACTAGGTTACGTAACCTTAAAAAATTGTACGTTGTAAAAACTTAAATTTTAGGTAATTTGCCCAATAAAATTGTAAAGAATCATGCGGTCAGAATAATAAAAACGTAACGTCAGGTACAAATCTATTATTTACCTTGTGTTCTGTTGAAATCTTAACTGCTTTACAATTCAAAATGGACGTTGCGTAATTATTAACGGTCTGAGTTAATTGTCTCATTCAAAGGACAACTGTTTCGAAATCTTTCTAAAAATACAAACCAAGAATTCGGAGAAGTAGTTTTTACCTTTTTACAGTTGCTTCGTTTTTTATAGAGAAGGCTCATAAACCTTTGTCTAACGATAATTTTACAAATATACCCACTACGCGTTTAAGCCTCGTCGATAAATAATCTTCGTATGCAAATGAATTAGGTTAGAGATGTGCTGCATTAATTAATTTAAGGCAGGTGGCCTATTATCGATGAAATTTAAAATCAGTTCTTTTTATTATTTAACGATAAACATCTACTTTTTAAATGAAATTTGTCTGAAATCAAGTACATTCTTAATTCAGCATTCTTATACTGACTCGTTTTAAAAATAATTGCTAGAAATATTAAATAATATTATCATTGTGGTAACAGGAAAGGCACTTTCGTAACTGCTTTTAACAGTGTCTGGTCTTGCCCTTTGTAGTTATTTTATGAACGCGGCAACTTACAATAAATGACTTAAGCTTAATTGTGACGTTGAAAACGGAAACATTAAACCGCCATGTATTCCAATTAATATTTTTACGAGCGCTGAAATCACGTCCTGAAGACGCTTATTGTTTAATTATTACATATGTTTTGTATGTTACTAAGTTTTCCTGAGTTCCATACGGTACCCGTTCCCGCTAATCCCGTTTCTCATCCGCGTCACGTGGTCGCCGGGTCGCTCCGACCGCGTATTATTGAAACCGCGACAGTCGCTGCACGTCATAAATCTCAAGTCGCGTCTCTCCATTGTTCCCGCTGATGTCAAAGATCAGCAATTTGCCATTGTTATACTGGGGCTTTACCTCATACTACATTAGTATTCAGTCATAATTAAAAGTTTTGAGGTTTTGATTTAGTATCGACTTATGTAAGCATGCTTTGTGATAGCTAAATATCTGTTTGATTTAATTTCAGACCAGTTTGGTTTTTCACCTCCAGGTTTCTGACTTTGTATTTAAGGCGTCTGTCGCCGACTCGTCTACAGATTTACGAAACAAAAATTCAAAAGATACGCGTGTAATACGCGGAAGAGTTAAATATACCGCGATGTTTTTAAACATCCTCATGTGAATTTAATTAATGTTGTAAAATACAAATAAAATTCTCGGCCTTTACAGCGACCATAAATAATTTTAATATAAGCGCTAGGTAGTTAAACAGAGCGTCAATTTGCAAGATATTCGTAGTCCTTTAACTTGTTTTTCGAGCCCGAAGGCAGACATAGTTCTTTAGCGTTGGTACAAAGATCGATGTAATTATTGTTAACAGAGTAATATTTACTGGTTGAATTGAAAATAAACAACGTTAATTCAATCAGAACTAGGGATAATAACTTTTTCGTTAATTATATACTATTTATATATGGATATATATTTTCATACGTAACTAATGTTCAACTGTTCTATTTTAAATGATATAATTTTTAACGTGAATGTAGTCGCGGGGACGTGTTCGCCGCTGAATTATCGACCGGCCAAATTGTGAGCAAGTTCAAGGACCCAATAAAAAGCAAGTACCCACGTGGTTTAACGTACAATTATGGAACGTGACGAACTATAATAACGTCTCCCATTAGTTGAGATACTGTGTGTTTACAACTCTAGATTGTAGTTTCTCTCGCCATTCATAGACATTGTATAGAATCTAAAAGGCGCCTTCGACCGGACGACGTGACAACTCGGTACGATTCGTGAATTAATTTTTCTATTAATAAAACGATATTTTATTAAAAATATAGATATTTATTTATAGAGACAAAAGTAAGTTATCGCTTTTAAAAGTCATTGTTTTATGGTAATTTCTATAAGTGTCTTTATATAATTAAGAATAAAATTAACATTTTTATTAATTTATGAGTTTCCTTTTAAGGTTCAAGTTCATTGTAGGCGCAACGATGCGTGGTCGTTATGTGAAGGCTTAATTGTTTAACTATTTCATTTTATTTTCGTTTTTGTATCTAGTGTCACTTCTATCTATATTTTTTATTGAGTAATGGCTTTTAAAATGTCAACCCGATAATATTTCGTTTCGTTTCAATCTTGTACCGCTTTTTATTGTGAAAGTATGGGGAAGCACATTTCGACAGTTGTTATTGTAGTTTTTATGTTACGAATTGCCTCTTGATTACAATCTAAAATTCTTTAAGCAAGAAACTGTAATGATACTGTAATAAAATAAATATTAAGGCTTAATTAAGTTGTTACCGGCTCAGCCTATGAATACTTAAGATTAGTTAAGGCAGTAAAATTTTTTTTCACTCTCCTAATTAGTACAGAAGTAGTAAAATCTATATCGCAACATCAGCATTAGTTAGCATTTTAATTTTATATATCTTGTTAATTCTTAGAAATTTTGTAAAAATGATTTTAAAGATATAGAGAATTAAAGCTTTTGTATGTAAAAGCCGACAGTTGAAGCTTGTTGATTTAACAGGTTGATTTTGAATGAAGATTGTCGGTTCAAACTGGGCCACCAAACCATTGAGTTAGTATCAAACCAAATATGTTTATATGTCTTCTTATGCCCAGCGATGGATAACATTCATACCCCATAATTCCACTGCTGGAATATTTATATGAGATAATAGAACGTTATCATTTTCGTCCCAATGGTATTAAATTGTACAAGTTTTAAAAATTTATTAAAAAGATAAAGTTAGAATCCCTATTAGTGATTCTATTTATATAAAATTCTTGTTATGAGTAATGGCGGTGGCTGGCTGAGTCCGGACGTAGTGGAAACGGTTATTGTAAGCATTGTCGTCTGGTTTACACATAATAAAAATAAGGAAGTGTGATAGGCATTACAACAAAATGAATAAAAAAATATCTAATCCTTTAATTTGCACATTTTGTTAAAAAATATTATAATCCTATATCATAGGTGCCTTGTTTATTGAATTATAAAAATTTAATTAAATCCTGTAAACATTGTTTATCATTAACTGTGTAGAGAATTGTTTTCAAAGGTACCTAATAATCATTTGAACTACGATATTGTTGTTAAAGGAATGTTCCGTAATTATTACGGTCATATTTCTAAAGGAATTATCATCACTCTTTTTTTGTTGTGAACGTTAACACGCAATCTGCCATGTTTTTTCAAAATATCGCGCCAGTTTCGATGTCTGGCGACGTCATATCAATGTTATATTTTTCTAAATTTGTCGTCAGCTACAAGGTTATATCTATTGTGAGTTTTCGACGATGAAATTGTACAATACAAAGAAAATTTTTATGGAGCAATGTAACAGTTGTTGTCTCCCACATCTGTGTAATATATCCGTCCATGTGTATACCGCCTGGTTTTCTATTAATCTGAAACGTTGTTTTCAGATGATCATTTTTGTTTGTATTTTGTGAATGTAACTAGTACTCATATTGACGAAATACATGTGATTATTTTGTTACCGTGTAAACATATTTTTTTATGAAATAAAATATTCGATATTTTTGATTTTCATTTCATGATGAAAAACACCTTTAGATATCAAAATCAACGTTAATTTAAGTACAACTTCAAACTTAAGTGAACATTTTGTAACACAAGTATGTTGTATTTCTATCAAATATTTGAAGAAACACGAATTTAAATGTTTAAGAAGGTATGTTTGAAATGTATTATAGATAAGTTTGTCCATGTTTTCACTAATAAGAGATAAAGTAATGAAAATTGTTAAGAAACGTGCACAACAAGCATTCCATTAGAAAGTAATTACACAACAGCATTCTTGTAAGTAAATTGAATGTTAGAAATTTAAACGTACGATTTTTTTCATAACAAATATAATTCAATTATCTATTAATTATGTCACTTGCGGCGTATTATTACCTATTGTGTAGATAAAGTGGGCCAAAATAATGTCTTTATAACGAGTTTGCGTGTATCATGGCAGTATATGATCACGCGTCCTATGAAATACCTATTTTCGGATATAATCAATTACCCTTCCCGTGGTTCCCACGTCCGAAAACATGATTACAATAAAAACATTACGGTGTTATAAGATTATCCAAATCCAATTTTTAAATTTTGTTTCTCCCATACAAGTTTCTATAGGCAAAGAAACGTCTTCGTATATTCAAATTTAGAAAAAAAAGTTTGATAAGGTTTTCTTATTAAGTAATAAAGTACATAGAAACCAATAATAAGATCCAATACAATGAAGTAATAATAATTAAATGATTCTGTACCAATGTTTTATACACAAATGTACTACCAGTTGTTGTAAGAGTACACTTTGATATTGATTATAGTGCTTTACATTTCAAATAGTCTTGATATTTGGCACACAGATGGTTTAATACACGGAAACAAAACGGAGTTATTCGTCGAATGAGTATTACGAATGCGAGGCAGGTGAATCTGCCGATAATCCTTAGTTTAATTAAACGGATTATTTATGTTAGTATTATGAAATTTATGCATAAATAGTAATTTAGATTAATGGTCCTTTTATAATATCATAATTATTTAGTATGTTTCGATGTTACTACAATTCAACAAGAATCGATTAAACAAACTTTCTGATATAAAGTTTTGCGTGTTACAAATGAGTTATTACAACTGCTGTAAAACATACGTACCCACTTATTTTATCGTTTTATTGAACAAAATCTATGACTTAAAAACACGATTACAAGTGACATTATTACTTTTACACAAATTAGACCTGGCCTATTAGCGGTACAAGTTAGGACTCATAAAATAGGTTCGTAGTGAAAGATTTTAGAATGATATAAGCTAAAAGATTTTATCGTAAATTGCTTTATTCAACGCCTTAGTAATTGCTATTTAATTAAAATAATTTAGAATGTATTCGAAATTTGTATTTAAAAAAAAATGTTTAAAGAATAATACCAATGATATTACGTCATGGCAAAGAGGAACCGCCTAAACAGGTTTTACATTGTGGTGTATTGTGGCTTTCTGACGATTCTTTTTAATCTGTGACGATTAGGATACGTTTCGGCAGCCAATGACAACTAATTTGTCAACGACAGAATTGGCGTTAAAGCTCTTTCGTGTATTCACTACCCTCAGTCATATTGACGAATTTTAAAATAAAGCGTGTGACACACATATAATAAATTAAACATCTTTTACTTATTATTTTTTAGTCGAATTTTGGCAACGTCAAGGGAATGAGGTATTCTTATAAAGAAGTGTGTTTTAACGTAAGTTTTATGCAGGAAGCACTCTCATAATGCGTCGGGACCAAAGAGAGATTAGGTGCAGGGCTAACGGGTCTAAATTCTTTCCGAGGCAAATAAGTCGAATACTGTCAACTTTCTAGGCTACTAGTGAAAATTTCTTACCGGAAAATGCAACAAATTATTTTGACACGACTCTTATCTACGTACCTACTAGACAAAAGTCGCAGTTGATTATTAAATATCATATTGTACACAGTAAGGTTCGCTTTCGATCGATAATTGTTGGAAATTCCTATAAATTCAACCTTACCGACCGACCTCTCGTAACTGCTGTGATACATGTAGTTAAGGGCGTGAAGAATTCGATAAGTATAGTTCGATTCCATGCACACATAAAAATTATATAGGTACATATATGTATGTATAGAAAACATAATATTTAAATTAATTTTCTAAGGAAAATTTATTAATGATTTCATAATATATTTATCGTACTGCAATAATTTTTAAATCAATAAAGTGCATACATTTAGAACTAGAAGGTATCAAATATCAGATCCTAAGCAAGGTTCACAATTTCCTTCTAACTTGGTAAGTACATTAGTAGAACTTCCGTGTTCTCAGTTATTCAACAAATTAAATTTATTTTAAATTCCATCTGGTGTTTTTAATCTTTTTTATTGTATAAATTTAATCGAAAGAAAGCTTGCGTGCAATACGCACTATTTAACCTGCATTTACTTTTTTGTAAATATGTTGTTGTAAGTTTTAAAGTAATTTCTTTAGTAAGATAAGGTTTGATAACGTTGCGTTGTTAAACATGATATAGTTAAAATACTCTGTTTTACAGACAAAGAGGTAATATCACGCGGAATATGTTCCTAGGGCCGACCTTGCTTTGGCCATAAATTTAGCAGTTGTGACACGCAAATCTCTACTAACCGCGCATGATTTATCGTCAGCGGCGAATACGAACAATTTGCTTGCAGTCATGTCTGATAGTGATAGTTGGGGATCAGTCACTGCATTCCGTAATAGATTCGTTACCAACGTAAATTGTTTCACTTGTTTTTGATAATGGAATTTCTATAGAAACGCGGTAACATTCCAATGCGAGCAGGTTTTTGTAACATCGAACGTCATAAAAAAAAATGAATGCGGATATTTCGACATTGCCTCGTTGCTAAGAAAGCTAAACTAAGAATTCTAATCACTAATTACGCAATGGCTCGATTCAATGTATTGATTGTCTGTGAATTCAAAGATTAGTTCCTTATAGTATTTCTTATTGTATTTGCACTGCAGAACTCAGCGGGCGATCGTGCGCAGGCGCCACTTTACAAGGTTCCTATTGGCCCTGGAGCGATAGGGCTGCCTATCTAGAAATAACGAGCCCACACTGTTCGCCATTATAATTTAATTGAGGTCTCGAATAAATTACCAAGTGATGCGTCAATGCAATGAGCACTTGTCAACAATATTAATTAAGCATGCTGTAAAAAAATAAGAAAACATTTATTGAGGTACTTTTAAAACTATAAAAATGTATAATCTATAGTAAATATATGTAATAAACGATAGAACGAAAGATGGGAAATGAATAGAGAAATAACAGGAAAATCAGGAAAGAATGTCGGGTAGGTGACGGCGTTAAAAATGGAGTATTTATCAATATAGCCAACGCCAAGCGAGTAGTTTATTCGCATTAAATCATACCAGTCATAAATCGCGCAAACCCGTTCTGCAGCTTATCAAAACAATACACAGACACACTTCCAGTTGTATGGTGAAAAACGTCTTCTACACGGTCTCCTTAAAACAATTACTCAATCTATTACGTAAAGAACAAGGTCTCAATTCCATTGTCAATGATATTACGGTTAATACCTTTTCGAAATAAGCGCGAGATCATTTCAAAATTAAGCCTCAAGAGTATGATAAATTTTCATAAATCAGACGTTATTTATTGGAGTATAGACTTTAAGGTGTTGCCAATTGGTTTATTTCGGTTTTATAAGATTTGTTGATTTAAGACGTTTATGTTTTAGAAATTTATGGAATAAACCGAATATTGATTCCCGCTCGCTATTCTGTACCTATATAACAGACGATTGTAAAAATGATTATTAAGGCCAGGTAAGAGGAATATTTTGCAGAGAGCTCTTGTTCTAAAAATAGCAATTTATATTACACCGTAGTTTGCAATATTCATTAATTAAGCATTAGAATGTTCGATGGTTAATTGCAATCGAGGCGTCATAATTTGCGTCATAGCAATTACTGATGCTATGTATGTATTTAATTGTATTATCTAAATCAAGATTTCTTCAATAGTTGTACTAATGCTGCATTGGAAACCAGTTAGTCTTACAAAACAAAGTAACTAAGAGTTGACACAGTTTATCGTCGTATCAGTATTCAAGCCTTACATGTCCGTTGATAAGAGATATCGATATATTTTCACACAATTAATTTTAAATAAATTACGATGCATGTAGAAAATGAGATGCCAGTCGCCGCCCCGTGTGGCGTTCGCATCGCGAACGCCATCGGACCACCTCGATACTTGATCCTTTGACATATCTGAAAAAAAAATCATACTTTTAATTTACTTCACATTACCTGACCCTTTTTATTCATTAACGCGCTCAATGTGCCAACGCAAATGCCAGGCTACATGGCCATTAACACGATTATCTACGAAACGGTCGACTTTATATTATAATTATTTGCGGACCGAAATCATCTAGATTTCAATTTTGCGATGCATCCATGCATTTGACATAATTATAAAATATAACAAGACGAGCAGACTTTTAACTTGCATGTTTTTTTATTAAAATTTTCTGTTTTATCGGATTAATCGGACATTAGAAATTGTTGTAATTACAACATTTATATTGAAACGTTTTATCTATTAATAGCAACAATGAAATATGTGAAAAGCGATAAATTCGATATTGTTTTTCGATATAATTGGATCGGATCGGATAATAATTGTCGCGTGGTTGTAATATTGATCACAGAAAATGAATATTCGTCAGCTGGCGATCCTTAAGTAGAGTTTCGCGGCTCGCTCGCTGTTACGAGTCTTGGGTATAAGATGTTTTGCATTAAGTTGAATTAAAAAGGCTGCTATATAATTACACGTGTAATCGTAATTCATAGCGGGAGTGACGGGATGCGGCTTATATCTGGCGTGGAGATTACGATCGTAATTGTGCAAAATATTACTGTTCGTCCGTGTGTCCGCTTGCATGTAGATGTGAGATAGCCCTTTGTTATACGCTGGTTGGTCTTGCTCGACTTTGAGGATCATTTTTGGGAAACTCGTAATTATTTTATTTTTTGAACTCCACATTCAAAGGGTCGTCTTGGCTGGAACTGTTTTTTAAAAATGTTTGTTTGGTTCAAATATCATGAATGAATATATTTAATCTTAGTATATGAAAACGAATGTACGTATATACATCTTCCATACGAAACATCCAAACGTGATGCAATTTTTGTTGGTTCTTGGTCAAGTAAAAATATTGCCCAAGAATGATACTGTGTATGTTTGGCCTTCAATGGAAACAGTCTCTATAGATGCTTATGCTACGAAGCAAAGCCGGGACGGATGGCTAGTATAGTTATACAGTTCCCAGGCTACGTTTGCGTCTTTCATAACAATCCGTTCTGGCGCTCAGTCGCGATGAGGTAACAAATACAAAAGAGATTCTTTCGCATTCATAAGTCCGATTTAGAAGTAGCGTTTATGGAATATATTTTGCTTGATGTTTATTTACGACCAAAGACAATAAAGCACTTAAACATCAACCCACTTTTCTAAGCTTAAGTTTTGACTTTAAGATTTTCCGTGTTCTTGAAATAATTCTTGAAACGGAAGCGTAAGAAATACAATGTTAAATAAACCAGAGAACACCAGAAAATAGAAAACGATTGCATGAAGGAATGAATCGTGTATCAAATCCTTTTAATATTTTATGTCTATACAATTATCAGATATTATTAATAAAAATATTTACAACAAAAATTTCAAATATTAAAGTAGAATTTTTATTGAACATTAAATAAAATAACGAAACGAATTACATTAATTCTTATGAATAAATTTTACTTTCTCAAATCTATAAAATATTGTACATAAAAAAGTATATACATAGGGATTTCGTTTATTGCTGAAACAAAAAACATCTAATTAACGCTGTACCAAAACCAGTAGAGGCTAAGCCGAAAAGCAAGATGGTGGATAATTTTACCTCATTAAGTTATTTATAACCGCCGCATATGGTTTGAGATCGAACGAATTGCTATAATTTACCCGCAATTTACCACAGAGGTCGCTCGAGGTACGAAAGAGAACACTATTGTACAAGAAATAGGTTTTTGCCAAGTTATTAAATTGAATAAATCAAAAATCAATGTCTTATAAAAATGACAGTATTTTTTTCGTGTGAATAGTTAGTTAGTTATATAGTCTTGTTTATATAAAAATATGTAATGTTTTAATATATTTTATGTACTTAAATAAACCAATATAGTTCCAATTATATAGTATATAGTTTTAAGTAACTAGTTTCTTAGTGGTAGAGCCTTGTTCAAACCCCCAACAGGGGCATAAAATCTTCGTATTCGAGGTTGGTGGCGACTTGGTAACATGAGAAATAATAAGTATTTCTCACCTATCTATGGGCAGTGGTAACTTACCAACAGGTGGCCCATCTGCCAGTCCATATACCTATACGATATAAAAAATTGTTAATCATTATTTAAAACTTTGAATAATGATCACGTTATTCTTACTTTACCTAATAAGTAATCTTAAAAAATAAATTTTATAGCATATTAAAGTCTAGCATTTATCTGATACTTCATTAGTCTATAAATATATATATTAATCAGTCACCGATAGAGTAATTAGATGTCATCAGTCTTAAATGCTATGACAGAAAGAGATAACAATATATTATTGCTCGTAGGTATAATACAATGTTCTACAAAAACCGGTTATTGTCCCTGATTTAAGAATTTATTTGAAGCTTTATTGTAATTATTTTATATGAGTAATATACTTAAATGTTTAAAATAATTTCTTAATTATCAACGCGATATTCAAAATAACTATAAAACATCGTGTAGTTTTAAAAAGTTTGTTTTATTGCGGAAATAAATTAATTCAATTGATTATACGATACGGTTGGTTATATCCTATAATTATAATTTATCATAAAAATGTTATACATTGTGATTTATTTTGTAATTACCAACGTTTATTATAAATACAATTTATTTAATGGTGTTCGTAATTTATTTTGTTATTTTATCATAATATTGATTTTTAATTTAATGTTATTACATATAATAAAATTGTAACCTAATTTTGTGTTACTAAAAATATGTTTTATGTTACTTGTAGTTAGTTAAATTAAAACACGCAATGCTATTTCCTATGAAAGACGAAAATGTTCCCGTTAAATCACGTATTTTTGATGAAAATTATGAAAATAAAGGTACTTTTCTTGGTGGTAGGGCTTTGTGCAAGCGCGTCTGGGAAGGTACCCCCCCACTTACAAGTTATTCTACCGCCAAATAAAAGTACTCAGTATTGTTGTGTTACGGTTTGAAGGGTGAGAGAGCCAGTGTAACTAAAGGCACAAGGGACATAAAATCTTAGTTTCCATGGTTGGTATCACATTGACGATGTAAGGAATAGTTAATATTTGTTACAGCGTCATTGTCTATAATGGTGCCCACTTATCATCAGGTGGCCCATGTCGTCCGCCAACCTATACCATAAAAATAACTTAGTAACTATCTGCCGTCTGGGAAATAGCTCAAATTTCCGGTTTTTATATTGTATAATTTTATAATATATTTACTACTAGTTACCCGTGGTTTTACTCGCTTTTTAGGAGTTATAAATAAGGAGGTACACTGTGTTCTTACAATATTGGTTTAATCGTTAAAGGACAGACAGTCAGTCAGACTTTCCCTTTTATAACTATGTAGATTAAATTGGATATTGAATTGAATGATGTAATATAAACATGTTTTTAGCAAGTGTACCTATTCTAAAGAATTCTTTGAATATAATACAGGTACAAACACAACACGTGTTTTATTATGCTTATCCCTACCACCCAGTTGTTATTTTTAATAAATATGTATTGGACTAAACACGTACTTTATTTAAAAATAAATATAGTATATAGTATAAATGAATATACCTACCTAATATATCTCTCTACATGTTTTTTGAGTTGGCAGAAGTATAAGTGTTGAATTCGTTTAAAAACCTTCTTTTTAAGAAATTGATATTTTATGTTCGAACCATATATGTACTAGCTGGTATTACAATATCATTAAAACAAAACAAAAAGGAGACAAATTTACATAACCATCATAGAATAGAAATTTATCTTAAGAATTTTATCTTACCGGTATCTGGACTAAGCGCCGCGGTATCGCCAGTAGACGATAAATTACTACCACTTAACATTTGAAGCAAATCGGTAGGTTGTAACCGACTTACGATACACTTGAATTATTACAAACACGAAGAAGGCTTAAAATTATAACCATAATTAGACCACCACGTGTGATCCGCCGTGTAGAGGTGCCGGATGTTTATAACTTAATGAAAATTCAACACATGAGAACGAATAAATGAAGAAATTACGACATACCTTTTTTCAATTATTACGTACTTACCAATTTTATTTATATACAGACGGTGTCAAGTTCTAAAATAAAGTATTTTTATAATAGTGCCTTAAATACCAAAATGATTACTGAAACGGTTCATATCAATTGGAAAAATAATAATCAAACGAACATGTTACGTAAAGCTTCATGTTCAAATAAAAATTTAAGTCATAATCGCTCTACAATTTCCTTCGACTAAAGTAGAGCAAACTTCGGTTGCGCTAAAGTTTGTGTGAAACGAAGAACATTCCTATCTCTTTCTTGAATCGTCTTAAGCACTAAAAAGCTCCATAGATGGCACTAAAATCGCTGCTACGACTTGAAACGGCCACTAGTGTCGCCATCTACCGTTGAATAACCGAACTTTTATGGCACGTTTATCGAAGAGGGCTCTTCGGCAGCTCGTAAACGATTTGATGAGCGCGAGCTCCGGTCCCGTACTCGATATTACCCGACCGAGTACGGTTGGGAATGCAATATTCGGTGCTTCTGTTGAGCGGTATAGTATTCAATTCAACCGGTGTTCATGGGCTTTTATGTGCGATTCAAGGTGCGATTGGATGGCGTGCTCGAGCGTTTATTTGGCTTTATTGTTGGGGTTTGTTTATGCGATTGCTGTTTAACCAAGTACGGGGTTTTGTACATGCTTTTGTTATGATTATTATGTTGTTGAAGATAATGAAGAGGATATCGTGGGAATTTTAAAAACTTAATCGATATTAAACTTTCGAAATCAATTTTTATTATTAGCGTAGCATTTTGAAATGATATTTTATAGAAAAAAGGAACGCGATGTGAAATATCTAAGTTGAGATCTTGGATGAATTATTGCTGATTGTGGCCAAAAGTTTAAATCTGAAATATCGTATCCAATGGCAATTTATCATGGATTTATATTTGAATTTTCCCCAAAACGTAGCCGTGAAAAAGGCAAATCATAAATAAGATCCGATTCAAATTTGTAGAAGATGCTATCGGTATGATTTGTAGGCTCGCACCCAAAAGCGTTTGTCTAGTGATGCGCTAATTGCTGTTGCGTTTATCGATAAGCAGAATAAATGGGTTCTACATTGAAACTTACATAATAAATTACATTTGTAAGCCGTCTCAATGGATAAGGCGGTTCTATATATCACTGATATCTGTAAGATATACGTTTAGAAAACTTAGTCAATAGATAAAAAACGTTACATATAGTTTTTATTAATTGTGTTAGATATTTGTTCAACAGATTATGTAGGTATATTAGATATTGTTTTATACACACATTAACGTTTTGTTAATCTCCACTGACCTAAATATACATCAAATAGGATTGTTTATGTATAAAGAATTGTTGAAATAAAATTAGTAGTTTGCCGGTCAAGTAAAATGCTCGTTTCGAATATTAATGAAGGTTAACTGTACTCGTACAACAGATAACAGGAAATTGCCGAAAATGGTTCTAGCCACGTCGAAACAAACAGCAGTTACCGAAACATGAACGATAAATAATCGTTAATTTAAATTCGACACTCGCCTACGCACTATGACAAGACGATGATTTAATATTAAAATATTTGTCATGCTAGTCTCTAATAGGATTATTTGTAGCCTAATAGCTATCGGCGGGAACATTCGAAGATTATTTTAGTAGGTATTTTATTGAATATCATTCATTACATAACACTAAAAGTAAGTCGATACTTACAGTAACTTCAGAATGTCGTATTATGTAATTATGTGTACAATTAAGTCCCATGTTGAAACAGTAAAAAATGATCGTATTTTTTTTCTTATTGAATTTAATACTTTAAATGTTATTTTATAAATGCGTTAGTTGAACCATGTTAATAATAAAAATATATATTAAAGTCACATTAATAAAATATAAAGTAATAATTAGTGGTCATGCTGTCTTGTAAAGTACTCAATTTTGACATATGACCTTTTGTACTAACAGTGACGTTAACACATGTTTAATGTATGCTTTTTAATGTAAGCTTAAGGGTACGAGTTCCTACATAAGTCTATCCTTTTCCGGTAAAAAATGCTTTGATATAACAAATCGGCCTTTGCGGCACATAATATATTAAATACCCAATGAGCTTCAAGCCACCCTGAAGGCAACAAATAACAACCGACTTGACCGACAAACATTTTTTTGTGTAAGCTACAGAACCCAAACAATGTGTTATCTGTCCTAAATGTGATTTAACAGGTAATTTTTAGAATATATTACCCCTAAAGAGAACCAGATTTATCCTCGGACATACTTAATGTAAAATAGGTAGGTGAGCATCAGAATGAGGAACTACATTTATTTTCATTTACCTCCATTTGTATCGCGGCTCCACGTGGAGATTACGTGATTTAACAAAGGGAGTGCTATAAATCTGAGGGCGCTGTCTTAGTAGGCTTTGTGGGCATTTTTGATATGTGCCTTTAAAAGCTTTTTTCTGTATTTAGATGAGAGTTCATTGTGTAATTCATTAGAGCAAGGGTAGGTCGCCGCGTGGCAATGCGGCCTGCGGTCGATATCAAGAGATAACGCAGTATTTATTGTCGCCCAATGAGATGTCCAACAAGGGCGCGATATTTATAACGTCCTCGTATTAGTTAATACAAATAAGTGTTCAATGTATTCGGTGTTACAAACAAATACAAACATAACATGAAAACTCAACATAGTAGCTCCAATAGAATAAAAGTCTTGAACAAACGAACTTCTATTTAAAGAAAATTCAATTGAATTTAAAAATACAGAAAACAAGGTTATAGTCGACACGTCCATAAATATATCACTGGTAGGTATTTATAACGTAAGTCACAGTTTCGATTCATTAACATGCTGATCACGTGTAGGCCATCATTCGCTTTTACAAATGACTAGACAGCGCAATGCTAATGCCGAGGTGTGATTCTGATTGGGGTTCTCATAAATTTACGCAATTTAATTACTTTGTTTAGTAAACCATGCTAGGGTAAAAATATAAGCAAATAAATCCTAATATTAATGACATTAAAATTCTGCAAAAGATTTGTTTAAGTTAAGCAAATATTTTTGATTAATTAATTGCAAGAGTAGTTGTTCTGTAACGAGGTTCCCATGTTTGCTTTTATTTTCCGATAGGTATGATAGCATCAAATTAGTGTGGGTGGTCCCATAAACTAGTGTTCGCATTGTCTATTCTCGAATCGAACTTGCGATTTGCATTGAGAACCTACTCGGCATACATTACGCTGGTGGCACGGCACGTAAGTAATTAGCGCGTATGTCGATATCGATATTCGCATCAGGCCCTTCATTACTGCTTCCGTCTGTTTTATCTCAGTCAATAAAAATGCTAAAGCTATTGTCACAGTATTTTTTAATAAAGCAACGCTTCAGTTGGATTGGAGTTAATAAAGAAAACAGAGCGGTATTTCACACTGCAGAGCAAACTGACCTGACCGACCGCCAGCCGAGTAATACGTCACGACTAGACAGCTGCCCCCTCCCCCGATCCCAAAGCTCCTGCTTAACGCTAGACGGAGATGACAATATAACAAATAATGGAAGAGCGATAGAGATCGCACGATCTCGTGAAACATGGCGCATAACGCCCCTTGATTTATGGTGCAGTGTGCCAAAGTTCGAACTTTATGTGTGCGTGACGCCACACATACGATATAATATTTTACAAAATAAATTTTATTTGATAAAACTTGCTTTGGATATAAATATTCAAAATAGTTTAACGTAATATATTAAAAAGTTGAAGTTTTCCGTTTGAATTTATATTTTATCGAAATGAAAAGATCGATATTTGACCCCGCTCTACAACTCAGCTGTGGGATTGCCTTAACTTGACCATGGGGTCATCGCGTTAATTTCGACTGTCATAGCCAAAGGCTATCTGCATGCTTGAGCGATATTGTGTGAACAGTTTGCCCGTTTCTTTACATTTTGTAAAATGTACTTACTTATAAAATTAGAGATATAAAATATTATCATTTTTACATACTTAACTATATATTTTATTTTCTTAGATATGAATAATTATGGATGTTAAATAAATATAAAATCATTTACATTTTTAATTTAAAGTATTTTTTATATTTTTTTTAATCAAAACTGGAATAGATACAAATTTTAAATTTGAAAGATAGTTAAGTCCCTATTATTTTTAACTCTGCTCAAAATATTAACCGTTTATGTATTTTTGTTACAGGTATGTTCATTTCTTAATAGCAGTAACGGGTTGTGGCTAAGTTATAGGTAAGTTCTTAGTTAATTGACTCAGGTTATAATCAAATTTACTTATAAATTTGAATGTGTAAAATGTCAGTAGTCAAATACCTACTATCGAATCGAAAACATCACAATTTGGTCGAAAATATGACATATATCACGTCTGCCGTCAGTCAATACGCTTAAAATTGCATGGCGGGCTTAGTTCGAAACCTTATACCACATCTGGGAAATTTATATGAAAAAGCTTAAAGATTAAAGTTACGATTGATATATTTATTCATTACAAAGAGGTTGTTATATATTTATTGTTATTAATTAATTATTTAAATTATTGTTTGTAAATATAATTACTACAAAAGGTGGGCGAGTAACAAGTGCGAGTATAATGGCAAAGTTACTGTTTCACAAGCGGTCGTTTAAACACGAGGCGTTGAGTTCGCCGCTGCGTGGTATGATTAAAATTTAAATATGGAAAAGTCCCGGCTTCATTAAGTGGTTATTAGACACGCCGAGCAAACTGAGCAATTTGCTAAGTAAAATATATTGCGTAGGTGGGCACAATACTGCTCGGGTATAGCCGTAAACATCTCCTGGTGCCGCGCTAGGTGGTCTTAACTCTCTCTCGTATTATTTATTAGCTAACCCGCCCGAGAACAGTAGCTCTACACGTATTCAAACGTAACATCTGTCAGAGACCTCGGTTTAGGGAGTTCTGTGCAAAACTGAAAACATTTTATACCATGTTACTGCACACACTACAACGTTATGACACTCCACACATACGTACTTAACATCTGTTAGAACTAAAAATATTGATATTTATATCCCATTTCTAATAACATGATAAATTACATATTATAATTTTATATACCATATGTAAGTTCATATAAGTACGACTTACTTTTTACTTCATTAATAAATAATACATCCCTGTATATAAGATTATGTTGATGATAAAATGCATCGCAAAGAATCATCCTTCAATAAACGGATTAAAAGAAACAACATATATTTCACTTACATTTTGACGTAAATTACAATGACTCCCAAATCGAAACAAATGTAGATATTTCATTTTTATAAAATAAACGTTAAAAACCGACTAAATGTTAGTAGCTATCTGGCATCTTCAGCACGGATCCACGTAACATTATACTTCCGGCAAATGTAATGCCATGTTAACAACATGAAAAAAGAATCGCTTAAATTTTTCCAACCCGTAATTATATGAGGACAAATTGAGTAAGATAGTCGGTGTTACGAGGGTACGCATTGTTCATCCGATGACAAATAGGCAATGGTAGATAATACCACACTATCGGGTGTCCGAAGCGAATTTAGCACTGTTTCGAGCCAATATTCCGCTTGATAATAAACATGCGTCGGACCTTTAATACGTTATTACGTACGCAATTATCATTGGCGTTTATTTAATATATGCCTTCATAATTTTATATGCCCAACATATCATTACGAATTTTACACCAAATTCAGCATATTGGCGTATTATTTAGTCTACATCACAATTCTAAACATCATTAAAAATGCATATGCCCAATTTAAATTTATATTTCACAAAAATGGTCGTGATATTTAAAAAAAATACAAAACTGAGTTCTGTATCGCATTTGTATATTAAAATGGTCATAGTTTACCATTGTTATAACGAACCTAAATGGTATGGGTATCTTTAAATTGACCATACTAGTGACAGAGGACTTGAGTTCAGAACGTTAGTAAGGTAATCCACGCCAAGTCGTGACCCTCGTGACTGAAGTTCTCTCTGACAAACCTAAGATATTTTAACGAGACCTCCAACACCGTTACTTGATGACAGTTCAATAGTAAGCCTTATTGTGATGTAAAAGATTTTATAATACTTTGAGCTGCTGTATAGGTATTTATCAGTACAGGCTTATTGTCCCTTAGTCTGAAGTTTTTGATATATATTATTAAGTAGACATTTTTTAAGTAATTTCATTAGGCTTGGTCTATTCATAAGCAATGTTAGTTAAACGTATTTTTACATATTTATCTGCTAGTTTAGTCAAACATTTCAGAGGCTGAGTAAAATAATAGCTACACATCAATCTCTTATATTAGCCCAAAGAATGATAGAACGACATAAAAACTTCCCAAACTTTCCTATACTCGATCGTAAATCTTACGTTTTTTAATAGATAAATAGGGCTTCGCACAAACGAGCAATATCGCATTATTTGGCCCTCCCTCAGGAAAGGCCCTTCTGATAAAGCCTCCTTCCTCACACCCTTCATGTTAATGTACTACGCCAGACGGTGACAACCATTTTTTGGCCCACTTGGTTACATTATAGCCGCTATAAAGAGTATTTCAAATTATATTTTCCGTGTCCATTAAAAGGAGATGTGGTACCGCTCTGAGTTGCTTTGAAAGTAACTTTTGTTGTCACCTTGAACTTTTTGGACTAATTTATCATCCTTCATTATTCTATTCATACTCGAATAACAGTAGCACGGCGTTAATTTATGCAATTTTACTGAATGCAAATACAGGTAGCGTGTTAATTTTAAAAAAGTAGTTTACAAAACAACAATTGTTTCGCCGTTCTCGGTCTTGATGTAACAAAAGTGCGAGCTCAAGGTACAAGGTAATAAAATGTTCAAAACTTCGAAAAAATATGCCGTCATAAACAAAGCGGTTCGGATGCAAAGTTAGATAAAGAACATCTCACACACCTGAGCTAGGAAATTGCTTTTTTCTAAGCGCCTCCAGTTTTTTACGCAACTTTCTCCGAGAATAAAAGAAGTTTCGTAGAAAAACTTTCTCGCTTTTTGCCGCTGAACGTAAATCATACGAATACCCGTATGATATGACGGCTCGGGATACAAGAATTCGACAACAATAAGGAATGTTTTGACAAGCCCGTGTTCCAACAATATCCAAAACTTTTGTATATGTAAAGTCTCATTCTTAACAAAATCTAAATCTTAAATTGATGAAACGGTTATCTCTTACTTCAAAGAACTTTTATATTTACTTATGGAGTGCGCATAAAACAGCGGACCCTTATCACAACTAGTTAAAAACTAATTACTGGGGTGACACCACCTTTCTATAAATCTCGCGGCTCCACGGAATTGCCTTGACAAAAGTTACTTTTAAGAAAAAACCCCTCGAGGCTGGTCCGCCTCGCCCCGCTGCCTCGGCCCCGCACTTACCCGCTTGGAATTTATCACGATTTATATTCATGACATAACAACGTAAGCCAGTTTAGGGCGATACTGCCTAAATTACAAATTTACAAAAAATAATATAGGTATTTAATGCAGGAAAAGTCTAATTATTGTTAATTTAAATTATCTGAATCATTTTTGTTTTTATTTGAAACACAAAATTAATATGATTATTAACAAGGTATAACTAAATGCATTTTGTTAACACTTTTTAAATTCATTAGAAAACTCATGTAATGTCCTTAAATTTGATCTCAAAACAAGTAAGTGTATTCAAACATTATTATTATTAGTGTATTTAATTATTATGACAATACAGATACTAAAATATTTGTGTTATTAAAATAGAGACCACTTTTTATCTTTCATCTTAAATTTTAACACTACCTTATATACACCAATAAATTAATAAATTTTATCCGTTTTATATGAAAAGGTTCCAACCAATTACGTTTTTACCACCTCCATTATTTTTAGCTTTGATTTAAACCTTATGATGCTAATATTTTGTATAGGAAGAATAATACCTTGCTAAAGTAACTGATGTATCATTTGATTGTATTAGGTAAGCAGACTGTCAAGTGGGCCACCTCATTGTCACCTTTGCCCAAACACCACCATCACCAATATTCCTTACAATATAAATGTCTAGCATTTATATTGTAAGGAATATTAGCCATTCCTTACTTCACCAATCCACTAACCACCTTGGAAAATAAGACTTTACCTTGTGCTTATTTCACCGGTACACTTACTAGAGGACTAAGTATTGCTGCTTGGCAACGAGCACCAAGTACTTTTTGTGTTCTTAATTAAATACAATCAAACAATATATTATCAATGTGAGATATTTATTGGTATACGTAAAGCAGGTAGCATATGGCTCGAAATGTTTCGAACAGCCAGTAACTCTTGAACGGAACAACAAATCAACTGTGGTTTGGGCGGAAACGTTTAGTGTCGCTACAACAACTGCTTAAGGGCTATAACTTATAGCAGGGCTCGGCTTTGATTAGATATTATGCTATTTAGCATACATAGATACTACTAATTAGTTCTCACGAATAACATCTATGAAGGTACTTTAAATGAAATGATATGTTAATCAAAAAAATATTTGTTTTTAATATATGCGTATATATATTGTATTTGATGAATTTTGGGTATACAGACATACAAGCATCAGGTACTAATAAGTATTATAAACGACTCTTTCACAGAAAATGCGATGAGTACCTCAGCATCTAAAATGTTATGTTTCTTGTGAAGTGTAGCTACTGAGTTTCTTACCGAAAACTGGTGAAATTGAACAGATACAGACACGATTCAAAAGTACCTGTAAGACTTACTTGAATGAATTATGTTCTAATTATGTACTTGTACTCTAGTTGACACACGGTTCAAATCAAAGCTAAGCCATATCAAGTGTTGCATTTTTTTCATACATTGAATTAAGATAGAAGCTATCATTGTACATGTATGTATATTGCTACACAAGTTTAAGTTAAGGAGCCTGTGTCAAATTATTGATGTCAAATGGCTCAATATTATTTTAGTAATTTATCTTATTATATTAGAAGATGTATAAGAACATTGTGCAGTTAGATATTGTTACGGTAATTTTTAAGTTGGTAGAAATTATCCAAGTCAAGCAAACAAATTACTGACTTAAAACTGAGTTCTTTGAATAATCAAGATACCACCAATGAAAATATAAGATAAAAAATACATTAATTTTGAAATATATTTGGTTATTTAGGGGTTAGGTAAATAAAATCCATATAACGAGTATTGGTTTTTCTCTTGCACTAGGATAAACACACTTTAAATGAATAAAAAGGTTGTAAATCTGAAGTTGTATCTGGATATAGCCACTAGATTGTGACAAAGGGGTGTAGCCTTCAGGGCTCAGTCGGGGGGTTCCACCATAATTGATGAGGTTCTTAGCGCAGCAGGGCGGCGTGGAATTATCATCGCGCTACGACACTTCGGTACAAGTCCTCATTAATTTGTGATTAGCCCGACGTTACGAGACTTGGAGGCTTTCTTCTAATTACAAAATCAGTTTTTCTTGCAACTGGATTAAAAGAACATACGAGGGATTTTTATGAGCATCGTTATTATTTGTTATTTTAGACCGGTTGTAAAAGCTGCACTTCATTAGACAAGCTCAATGTTCTCTCAATATTTCCGATTATTAAAATACATTATCTTTATTCTAACATAAAGAAAATATAGTTTTTAACAGTAAGTTTACATTCTGCGAGTTATTCAACTCGTCAAATCAAACAAATCTGAAATCTAAAAAGTGGCTTGAAAGAGCCAGTTTACTAAACGGACCATTGATTATGATGTTTTTTTTTTTACATAATATTACTATTATGCTTGAAACTGAAATTCAGCGTATAGTACCTATGTTAGGTTTCTTACTGAACGTATAAATACCTATGTAGGTACCTTGATATCTTGCAATATAATTTTGTTATTCTGGACAGATAACTTTTATTTCTTTAAAATGTTGATTCTGCTTCTTTTTCGTCATTTCTTATATTTAAAATATTTCATCTGTTTTTAAATAGTAAAATTTATTGTTAATATTTATGTATGAGAAAATCGTACCTATTTTTTATAAAACATCCCAAAGGATGTCTCGATCTTTATAATTACGAAGACCGACCGTTTATATATTTTTTTAAACAGTTTTTACTAAAAATTCTTTTGTATCGACAATTTTAATAAATATCAAGCGGTATTCATTTAAAGTGAGTTGGTACTTTTTAAGTAATCATAATCGTACTTATAATATAAATATATAAAATCGATTATTTTTTAATTTATGTACGTTATGTATAAATTCAAATGCTACTGTGGAAGTTTTGATAAATGTAACTATACATTAATCTTGTTGCAATTGTATTTAAGAATAAACTGATAATTTGTTTTATGTGAGACACGTAAGTAAAAGTATTAAAGCGCTTTACTTAATCTCAAGTATAAGCACAAACGAGACTGAAATGCAATATATAAAAACTCAATTCATCCCCCAATAAATATCTTAAGCATCGTTTACTGGGAATGAGGCAAAAACGTTATTCCCTATACTGTTTATTTAAAGGTGGATTTGTTGAATATTTATCCTTGGGTACACATGCTCGGGGCGAATGTATGCGTGTCAAAGGGAGCAAGTGTAGCAGCCTGTTTTACTTTTAAATACATTTATATCTTTCATTGGTCATTTGAAGAAAACATGAACGTGTACATCTGTCGTAAATTTTAATCCACTTATTTACTTTATTCACTGCCAAACGCGCTACAAATTGTTTTCATGCTTTATAAGGTAAATTAGGTAGTAATCATTAAACATTTGTATCTTTGAAGAACATATTTTGTAATGTATAAAACGATATTGACGAGCGACAAAGACAGTCATTTGTTTTATTTGATGCAGAATATTTGTTATTATGATAACAATGTCAGCATTTGCAGGCATAGTAAGTGGTTATTGTTGCATATGATACTTACTCACAGTGGCGTAGCTAGGTGAGGAAGGGCCCCGGTGCACAGACAAAGAATCGGGCCCTCGCCCCCTCCTTTCCCATCCCTCTTTATCTAATAAGTATCCTTTAAAATTATAGATACCAAATAAGAATTATTGTGCGCAGGGTCGTGATTTTCTAGCTACAGAAGCTTAAGGTTTAGTTTAAAGGGCCCCCTGACCTCTGGGGCCCTGGTGCACTGCACCACCTGGCCCTACGATAGCTACGCCACTGCTTACTCATATTTGTTTTCTGGTATAGTCATATTTCTAAATAATTCGTTTCTTTCGCTAAGAAAACCTACGAATCAGATTAATTCTGTTTGAGGGGCTCGGTCGGAGCCAATTTGTCTGATTGCTACCGCCAGTGTAACCTGCCTATGTATCTTCAATAAATTCTGACCCCATCGCGGCCCTATCTATAAATATTTGCGCATGATTAAATCAATAAACTTACTGCGCACTGTTCAAATATTTTTTGTCATTTATTAAAGAAAGTGCAATGGATTGAAAATAAATTGTACATATTTTGCAAGGCTATTCCTTACACTGTTGGCATGAATATGAAATTGTGCAAATAAATATTTTTTGACATAAGAATTGCGTGTATGATTTGTCGTGTTTTCTTTAACAATCGAAATATTTAATACATTTATGTATGACGACTAACAACACCTATTTTATAAATTGTATTTAGTATCGATTTCGTTTAATTTGGTAAATACAGAGCAACAGTAATGTTTGCTCAACGCGATAAAATAAGTATTATTAATGAATACGGCAATTTCCCAAGAAAAAAGGTGGTCATAATAATCAAGTAGCACCTCATAGATAGGGCAAATTGTTAATTAGGATTGTTACGGTACTGCGGCCATTACCGTCGCCGGTACACGCCTCTTCCTCGTCCCGAATCAGAACGAGGGGAAAAAAAATCAAACTGTAAATATCGGAAAGCAATCCGGGTGATTCTATTAGATTGAGTAAACTTGCTTTGAGGTTAAGGTTTACGATAACGAGCCTTGATTTGTTTTTATTTAAGTTACTTCAAAAGCGAGCGAGATTAATAGGGAGGTTTCCTAATTATATTTTAATGCACTTACTTCATTTTATTTAATATTTAAATGCTGTATTTGACCTATTTGAAAAATATTTATATCTTTACCGAAAATAAATCAAAGCATTTTTATAATTTCAGTAAGATGCTTTCGCAAAGTTAAGTAAGACGATTTATGGATAACAGTTTAAATTCGCAATACAATAATTTTCTTGAAGATTGTTGTTGGATTTCGTGTTCGAAGTTCGCGTGTTCAGCTAAAGATGGAAATATATCGCAATTCAGCTAAGCTCTACCTGTATCTCAATCGGAATCACCGATGAGAGTTAACGCTTTCCTTTAATAATTGACACTTCTATTATTTATCTTTCATACAATAACATCGGCAACTAATATATTATTTGTACATAGCATAAAACAGACGTAAACGCTTCCCGCCGTCTTACCGCTTAGACCTTTTAAACTTCGAAACGGATTTTGATGTGATTTTTATCAACAAACAGAAGTGATTCAGGAGCAAGGTTTATATATATAATACATGCATATTATAGAAGAGTAAAGTTGAGAACTTATTTTTATGTTTGTTTAATACTAAAGGAATTTGTGTGAAGGCGGGTAGCTAGTAGGTTTTATATATATTCGAACGAAATCCAATCACTTATTTTATATTTATAATTAATGCTATATACTACGCAGTCATCCGTAACGAAAATTAAATAAAAAAAATATTATGAACGTTGTAACTTTTTTAATAATGTGTGTAGGTTGTATTAATGATAAGGATCATGGTTATGGTCAGGAGAACATGTGAAATGTGAAGCTAACAGTAGTCTTAAAAAAAAAAAAAAAACTGTAAACGGTACCTAAGAAATAGTAATTTTAGATAAAATTTGTATTTAAAATATATATGGCAACATTTAAATACATTTTTTCAAATGTGATCATTAAACACAATACGGAATATCCGTCGTTTTTTCGATAGCGGCATAAGAGTGCTCCAGTGTAGCCTAAATCCTCTCAGATCGAGATAAGCCGTCACATTCAAGATATTTAAATCGATTTCCCCAATTTTCCGACAGAGGGCGCCCGTGGCCCGACTCAATTTATCCGGTGTCGCTGCGGGGCGGCGGGCCAGCTATTGTTCACCAAATGAACTACGTTCAATCTACGGCGTTTACACCACTAACTACATCGGGAAATTTGAATACGATTCGGTTCTATGGATGGTTGCTACGCAGCTTTTTTGCGCTTGATTTGAGAACTAAATGATTAGCTAGTTGCTCGTACATTTTATGCATTATGTAATAATCGTAATATTCTGTTAATTTTTGATTCCGCGGTTTTGTTTATCGTTTTGTTTATGTACCTTTTTCGTAAAATTCTTACGGACTCGGTCATTTTATTAATTATTTAATGAAGTGCAATAGCAACATCACTACATCAAGCCAAAGAGACCCTTTAAATTTTCCTTCATTAAGGAGTTTTGCTTATTTCTCCCAACCGGAACCTATTTGTTGGGTTGCTATTTAAAACATTCGCCCCGTCTGTTTACATAGATCAGATACGTTCAACAAAGGCTTTTGTAATTAAGAAAGATATTTTAAGTCGGCGGCAGCTTGGCTTTATACGCAAAATGAATTTACTGGATTAAGTGCGTTTCAACTTTTGTTAAATGGTGTTTTGTTTCTTTATTGCTAAACAGAATCTAACGTAATAAAGTTTCACTGTAGTTAGAAATAACAAAATTAATTACATCAACGCGCTGTTGTTTCGTCGGAGCGAAAATTATACTAATAAATTTTATATTTTGCGTTGAACAATGAACAATTATTGGACATACCCCATATCGGGCTTATATCCAAAAGATAGGTAAAACACGCAAGGCAATATTTCGAACTGCTCTTAAATATAAATTTCCCACCCAACCCCAATTTAGGAGTGCATTATTTTCGCTTTCGCAGACATCCGATACAATTAAAATCTTCTTTAATTAAGGGACGACTATGAATCATTCGCACGTGGTGCACTGAGTTTTCCACTTGTATACTTGCCTTAATTCAAAATGCTTTAGGATCAAGGTGGATTACACAAAAATAGCTCATATTATAAGCCCCTATGGTTCATATTTATGTAGTAAATGATTGTTTATAAGGCGTAGTCTGTCTTGTTTTCGTGTATCTCTTTTCACTTTGTCGCAGTGTCTACGATATTTATCCGTACGTGAGGGATGCTAGCAATAAATAGGTGAACGCAAACATATTTGACGTTTACAAATACCGTCCAAATTGGTTTCCTCCGTGTAACTGGCTGTTATTACGCTGTTTATTACATAAGGCTTCCTAAAACTTATTTATCGTCGTTAAGTTTTGTTTTCGGCCATATATAAAAATTACTTATTTAATTAAACATAGTTGTGTGAGACACTATTCTAATGAAACTCAGGCATGTTTATAGCGTCCTTAAATAGGAATGCTTTAAATTCCGATTGAATACACAGGGGTCACAAATAAACATAGAAATGTTTGCTCTACGTCTATTTCAAATAAAGTGTATTGTAGTTAAATAACATTCATTTGCATTATTGTGATGAGATTAGCATTTGAAAATAAATTTCATAAAATCAACTACTAAAAATTTAAGATTCGAATATATGCTTTTCGAAATTCGAAATAAAAAGAAACGGCAATACGTTCCAAATTTGAGTCAACCGAAAATCGGTTAAAAAATAGATCATCCAAACGAGGTGCGAGTCCGGTCGGCTATCCGTCGGGAGTTGTAATTCAAGTGACAAATATCGAAAGCCACAATTCATATTTCTGCTATCTGTGCGCTTGTGTCGCCATCTGTGCCGCAGGGACGCTATTGGTTCTCCATCAAGCGGGCGTATGATCTATTTTTGTTGGAAATAAAACATTGTTTTTTTTCCTCCGGGAAATGTTTTATAAGTATTTTTAGGGTCGGTACGTGACATTTGGTAAGTTGCTTTCAATGCATCGATTTTTGGGCTGAAAATTATTCAGAGAGTTATAACTTTGCTGTAATAAATAAAAAGAAGCGGAGTCGATTTAAAATGATCGTATAGGCGAGTAAATAAACGTGATTTATTTTTGTGTAATAATTGTGCGAAATTCATTAATAATTTCGTTGTCAATGTAATTAAGGCAATTTAAAATTCGAACAATAAAAACAGTAACATCAGAAAATAGTGCGTCGCGATACAGAGCGCATACATTATTATCGAGATCGAAAATTTCACGTGCCCATATAATTTTAAGCTCGTAAAGCCAGAACAATAATTCACCGGGAGCATTTGCGGAAAATGCATTTTATTGTTAAAACGTGAATTTTATTTATCGTCGACAGTAGTGGAGGGCGTGGGGGGTGGGGGGTGATTTGCAGTAGCGGCGCATCGAACCCACCCTTTGGCACGGATTATTTATACTAAAGGTAATTTCCCCGGTTCATTATTGGGAAATGCAACATTTGTGCATTTCACGGACTGTCATTTGCAGTTCATTAAAAATAAGCTTCGACCGCATCGCCCTGCACATATAGATTTTTATCTCGTACCGAAATTATTTATTTTGTTTTATCAGCGGTCACCCGCGATAATATCACTTTGGTAATTTCAAAAGCCATGCAACGAAAATCTCTTTATTTCATTAAAACTGTTCCACAAAGTTCTGCTAAGCCTGAGTTACTTGATGCGATCTTCGAATAAAAACTTGGCTCTATTACCTGAGTCCTACAAATCAAATTACACGGCCAATTTAAAACGCTCAGTTAGCAGTGAATAACTCTAGGAGTTGAGCAACGATATTTCATCTAGCCGTCTAACACGCGTAGAGGCGGTCTTCCGTGGAGATATTAATCGTAGTGCTCATGCATCTTACCGAGCTCTTTAAAACGCCCTTATCAATAACACACTGAATTATAAATAGTTATTTATTGATTTGCAATTACGTTTACTACTTTGAACAATCTATTATTATTTCAGTAGGTAATTACATCGAGAACGTAATTCACGCTCGTATTTACAAAACAGATCAATGAGATGCAAATATATATAAACTTTTTAGAATCACCTCGGAGCAGCCGCGTCGCAACTTCAAACTCAATGAAAGTCGTTAGAGATTTCTTTCTTCATCCTACGCTATTTAAGGTGAAAGAAAAGCAAACAAAAGGCCAACTCTTTTAAAAGCTATTTAGTTGCAATCCCTAGATAGCGTCTACCGCAGCTTCGTTTTTTCTCGCTGAAAAGCCAATTTGGAATGAATCACTGTAACAGTGGCGAGCAGCTGCGCTAATTTACCTACGGGCGGACAGTCTAATGCGACTCGTTGGCTCGTAAATATCGAATCGCGACCGAGCGCCGAATATCGAAAGCCGGCATTAGTCGGATACAGCTAATACACACGGGGGCACGTGTAATAAATTATCGCATGTTCATTTGGCCCCCGATGTTTAATCTGTCCAGCGCGGTCACCGTGCTGCTTTTCCACTACGTATAATGCTAAATTTCATACACCAAAATCAATGGTTACTTGGTAGGAAAATCTTTGCCATAGGCTGTTTTTAAAAAGAACGTTGATATTTTAGTTCTTTTTTAAGAACTACATGTCTAACATTTAATTTTTTCTCAGATTATATGTTCGTATACTTATCGAGCTACACAGAAATATTTAATAAATTCCATTTCATCTGCTGAGGTAATAATCGTAAACGATTTTCCCAAATCAAAAAAGGCAATTGTAAAGACAGAGAATGGCTTCGGACGCAATACACTACACGCTGTCTCTGTTGGGGCACGTGTTGTTTCGTGTAGCACAATTCGCGTATAGACATGTATCTAGTTTTATTCCAACGAACAATGAATGCTGGACTTTATTTATAAAATCTTGTACATTATAAGATATTTAAGTATTAAATGAAATAAATCAAACAGTGATCATCGTATATACGCATGGAACGATGTCGGTTGGTGGTATTACAAGCGCTGCCCCTGTCCGTAGTGCGTGATATAGTGCAGCACAATCCGTGTATAGGCTTATATCTCTGTCCAATTAAATTTATACCATTTAAGGCTTACGAGGCTTTATTTCTGCCGAATATATTAGGAAATTTCTGCAAATTTTATTGAGAAATACATAATAAATAAATAATATCTGTGCTCATTAATATACTTACCTAAATTAAGAAAAGAAAATTACATACATATAATTTTTTTAAGAAGTTTTACTATTTTAAGAGACGTGTAAAATATTTTAGAAGGAAGCATATTTACAAAATTTCAACGAACTCTATTAAATCTTCTTTTTCATCGGCCTACCCATAGATACAAATGAATAGTGTCATCTATCACCGGTGCCTTATCAGGTATCTCTCTTGATATGCAATAATGGAGGCAATGTATCAAACTAGCTATCTAAGTTAAACGCAATTTGAAGTATGGCGGCTCTTAAGGCGCTTTCACCCCCAAAAAGAAGGTGGGGCGGGGGTGTTTCCTTATCGCGGAACTGCAGGCACTCCACCCGTTTACCTTAAGATCTTTAATATAAAATAATATACTACACTTAAAGCCGCCTTAAATGTACTGCCTGGACAAAGTTTATTGGTCCGACATTAGGTTCAATTTTATTAGCATATTATTAATTTATAATTATAGTAACAAAAAAAACATTAAAATATATGTCAGGCGTTCTAAGCAGTTGCGTTGCTTCTAGGACACAGAAGTGAATACTTAGTGTTGAAGCATAAAAAATGCTCCCAATAAGACTAGTAGGCCATGTGTCGTGTTGATGGAGCTCAGGAACTGTCCACCCTCGCTAACGACGTTATAGACGTTACTATTTTATACTTGCAAATGTTTATAGAATTATGTAGGAACTGGCAAAGTTCATGTATCTGCACATCCGCGTGCCGTCATGCGATGCGTGCACCGCGGGGAATGAAGATGTTAAATAATTTAGCTGGATGGTCGCATACTTTACACACGCACGGGACTGCTCTTTTAATTTAACCGTCTAATAAATATTTATCAATTTTTGATTGAGTTTCAGTGCTTTTCGAGCTACAAAAAATGATTTGTAAATTTACTACCTAATAAACATAAATTTGAATGGAACATTAATAATATTTGTATAATTTATTTAGGCGTGTTACAGCCTACAGGATTTTACTCTTAAAACTCAATTTGTTGTTGAAATGAGTCGGTATTAAGAGTGAGCTGAATTCATTTTAATGTTAAATACGATAGGGGTCTTATCTTTCCAACATGTTTTTATTTAAAGCAGCTTCATATACTTAGGCAACTATACATACATATACATTAAAAAATATGATTTATATGAAAGATACGTCGTTCAAGGTCTGTCTGTAGATGTAGTAACTGGTCCTATAAAGCATTTATGATGTTTCAACAACCACAACAACAACAAGCGATTACAAAAAAGTTATAAACAAATTTTGATTTGTTTGATCGCTAGATAAATTCAATTATATCAACATTTTTTTATTTACCCATAAATATAAGTAGATATAATAAAACCAGTAGAGCAAGGGTTTATCTGTAGTATTTACGCATTAAAAACATAAAATCGCAATATATTACTGAACAATAAAATTAGCAAACATTTAATATGTTAGTGTCAGTAAGTTTCGCAGTTTATAACATGTTTTGTAAACATAACATGTCTATTACGTGCATTGTCTCGTGGCGAGTTGGGTCGCCATAAACTACGGAGGCTCGTGGTGACGGCGCGTGGGCGCTGATCTACAACGAGCTTTATATTGTTTTCTAATGACTCAATGCGATATGCCTTTATAAATACTAAGCATAAATAATTCGGAATAAAGATATTATCTAACATTAATTAGAAATTCAACCTAGTAAAAACAAGACCGGAGTCTTTTAAGTGTCGATAAACATCGCTAAATGATTACATTATCTGTTAAAACGTCAAAAACTAAACTACATTCAAGTAATTTTATTGACAAAATTATTACATAATTAACCGAAATAGCTGCGGTTATAACTGAATTTACTAACAAGCAAAATAGTATGTAGTTACGTTAGATATTATCTAGTCATAATTATCAAAGTTATTGCCTATTTTATTGACCCCGGTTCACACTATTTTACACCACACCGCACATTACCGAAATTAGAATTTATCGCTCACGCAATGAAGTGACTTAGCCATAGTTTGGCCCTAAGCAACGCAAGGCAGTGCGTCCCTAAAGTATATGACAAATAACGGGAGATGGGGAGGCAAATCTTGACTAATTTTACTAATGGATTTATACGTGCTATAAGCATTTCCCCTAAGAAAAAACAGTACGCTGTCTTGACGAAATATCTACCCTAATAGGTATTACAGTAATAACATTTCAATGAAGAAATTGGTTGTTAAAGCCTAAAATTTAGCAAAAATAACTGACAAATACTTGGTTTGTATTCATTGAATGTATAAAAAGTATCCAGTGGGTGGGTATATATATAATTATTATATTATCGCATTTTAAAAGACACTTTTTTCGTAATGAAATTTCATTATTTCCGTAAAAAAAACCTAACGCTCCTTTCCTATAAAAACTATAAACCACATTTTAAAATAACGATCCCAATTTCTATAGGTTCTTTGTTTGAAATTGGATGAATGGCGTAATATACTTAGTATCGGAGAACACGTGACCGCAGGAGATAGATGAGTCTCTTGTGTACCACTAATGAGATTTTACTGTGTAATCCACAGACAACTTATGTATTGATATCGCTCTATGTTCTTTGGCGAAACTACAAAGGAATACCTACGTTTAATTTAATCTTTATAAAATTTAACTACATATTCGTTTATTGCTGATCATTGCTTTCTATAAATTTCCATTAAAAATATACCTATATACCTAAGTACGTACATAAAACTCTACGTAGGTAGATACTACCTACTTATAAGAACTACGCTATGTTATAAGACTTTGGAGTGCTTATTTGTTTTCAATTTTTAAGTAGGTACCTGATATCAAACATAGGAGAAAAAAGCAAAAGTCTAATAGCTAAAAAATATTTTTTTTTATCAACATACGTAAAATTAAACATTGAAGTTTTTTTTTATTGATCATAACAGTTACCGTATATATCATATTCTTAATTTAAAAAAAAAGTAACAAAACTCCTAATACTAAACATTACATAAGTAACCAATCCCTACATAGCCAATATATTTTACTAAATACACAACGCAATTTATTAGATAGGTATCATCTCAGGCAGTCGAGTAATCAACCATGCCTTTCCAAGTATCATTGTTACTTACAATATTAAAGCAACTTCCAACTGTAGGTATTCAGTGGGTATATAAACTGAGTCCGTACTACTTAATATTCCGTTGCAGATCAAAAGATTCATATTGTTAATTAAACTCAAGCTGTGGTGTTATTTTTGGATCGTTTATTTGTTTGCTCTGAATTATATCTCACAGTTTGTACCGGCCTAAGTTATATATAAATATAAGTATACAATGTATACACGTACCTATAATATAAAAAGCACACATTAAAATGATTTATGGTTTCGTATTCAAATTATAAAAAATAGGTGCTTTTTGTTTGTGTCACTGAAATTTGATTTAAGTATTAAATTTTGGAACAAATATAATGGAAATGGAGTTAGTTACCTTATAAAAAACTTAATAAAATAATAAATATGTTCATTGAGTGGATACAAAGTTTGTGCTTATTATATGCCAATAAACAAACCATCGTATTGTAGAGATCGGACGTTTCGCTCGCGGGCGGGCGGGGGTGAGGGAGGTACCACCCTCAACAAAATTATGTACGACGAACTGGGACTAATATATCAAGGGGAGGACGTGCCAGACTAAGGAGACTGGGTATTATGGGGTGGGCCGGTGGAATACTTAAGAACCCTGTGACACCCTATTAAAACACACGACCTGCATTTTTAGGTAGACGATTTAATTTGGTAACGACACAGTACTGAATGCTTGGAATTCTTTTTTGGAATTTTCGACTGGAATTTAGATACATGTTGACATGCAACGTTTTCTGCTGATGTTATAAATACTATTAAATAATAAACAAATAAATATGTAGGTGTATAATTTCTCGTTGTTTATAAACATAACCTAAAATAAAATATATAACTTCTGCATTTTACATGCAGACAGGCTAAACTAACTCTAAATATTAATGCATTACGAGCATCTATTGGGCAATAACAGATTCCTCATTTTATTTTCGATCTACAACTTCTCGGGAGTGCATAAATATTTCAACGCAAATATGATATCGCCGGTGCAGCTAAACGGTTGCAAGCGACCGATATTACAACGAAACGAGGCGTGAAACACACGGCGCCCGGAGAACGCATCCGGAATCATAATTCCAAAATAACTTCCAACCGTACCCTCCTACCACATCAACCCCGCGCTTTTTTTGGATAAAATGGAATCCCCGTCCCACCGTTAATTCCCAAGATAGACATAATTTGGAATTGGATCATCTATCCTGCCTGCCTACAAACAAAAATAAGTTAAGCGCGATGTACAAGCGATTTATATGAGCGAAAATATGAACAAATACGAAGATTTCAAACTTAGTAAATTATGTATTTTCATATACGAACTAATGAATAACCCGAATAAATTTACTAGAATCGAAAAATTTATTGTTTGACATTCCAATTGATTATGACAAATTAAAAAATTTCAAACACAAATCTTTAATAAAACAAACAAATAAATTTTATTTACAAAACTTACAAAAGGTTAACCGCTGAGCAATTAATTTTACGAGCGATCCTTACGTTTACCAGGTCATAAAACGAGTCATAAACATGCTCGTCCATTCAAAAAACACTCCACTCTATGTTTACTTACCGTTTTAAATGCAAATACGATTATAGCAGTGTATTCGTGTGACGTTTACTTAAATAAATTCGTGTATATTTTATTTTTCACGGTACTTTGAACCGTGCTGCTCCGTCTTCGAGAATCCTCAAAAACAAAACTCAATTTCGGTAGGTACATACGATTCTCGACGATCTGCAGACTTTGGGGAAAATAAATAATATGCACGTTTTTTATTTCACCTTTGACACTTTAATCCAATTTGTTTCCTTATATCCTACCCAGGGGACGGGGGAAATTTGTCTTTATAATTGCTTTTTTGAGTGTCTATTTCTTCTTTCTATATGATAAATTATCTCAAGACTCCCAAAAGACTTGTATGATAAACTTTTTGAATAAATATCCGGTCTTGTATATACCTACTGCATAAATTACATTTTGAGATATAAAAGTGTATAATTTAATTTATTATAATATTATCTATTCACCAAAAAAACTATACAAAAACATATCGTCTTGAAGCCCAATGTATAGACTCGTGCCGCCACGACCACCGAGGTCACTATGGCGATTCTTTTTATAGCCAACTAAGAAAATTGGCTCATTAATCTTTAAGATAAATGCTCAGGGCGTATTAGGCTCGTCTTATCAGCCAGAAACGAATGAAAGTGTGGATACCCCGTTATCGCTAACTCTATCCTATATCCTTAGAATTATTGATATTCAACTGATACTTTATTTCATATTAAATATTGCATTTAATTCTACATTACTCTTAAAATAATAAAATATATTTATTTAATTAATTATATCTTTATTACTTTTTTTTTGTTCTTAACGTAAATTTTGAGCATAAATTCAAAATACAATTTAAAATAAAACTATTTAAAATTTTTAGTTATTTTACTCAAGAAGTCCTCACCAAAAATTTATTGCAATATAAATATTTCTTGAGTTTTAAACTTTCAATTCATTTTTATTATAAAAAAATGTATAAAACCAGGTGTTACATGATTTACATCGATTGAATAAGGATGCAATTTTCAAATGATAAATAGTTTTTTTTATTAAACCATGAAATATGTATGTATAGTTTTTGCACATAAATAGTACTATTAATTATAATTTATAAATCACTAACAGTAATGGCTACAATTACAATAAATACCGATCAACCATGTTTGGAATTAGGTATGTCCATATAAATAGTTGTGCATCGCGATATATTTAAACTACTTTGATCCGACGAGGGCTTCCCAGAATCCTGTCTATCATATTGTACAAAAGTTTAGAATACAAAAGGAATGAACAAAAGTATATCGCAGACGTGAGACGTTTAATTTCGTTTGTTATAATTTAACATTTTCATCGACCTACATAATTTATTCATAAACAGGCGAACATTAATTCGTCCTATTAATTTATTAGATATAGGTACATATAAAGCATCGGCCTTAAGTTTCTTACGTTAATATTTAAGCAATTAAATTAAATACATGATTTCATTCGACTGGCAAATTGTTATAGGGTATAAAGATTTTTAACAAATTTGGAATTTATAAATAGGTATGGCACGTAGTTCCTTTGTGTTTTGTTAGATATAATAATACCTACTCTAAAGTAGTATGAAGTGATGTGTCATTTTTGAATCCCAATAAAGACAAAAGTTAGCTTTGTTGCGGTTTCACGTGATTTATTGTGTCAAATAACAAAAGTTGGAGTAAAAGACGGATGCCGTTTCTTGGCACTGAAAATCTCAACAATGAATCGGCAAAATAATAAAAAAATAATAATAATATATGAATGCAGTTTATTTTCATTTTAATTCTTTATAAATCCCGTAAGCGATGAAATATGCGGTCGAACACCTAATGCCACATAAATCTCCATCGACATCCGCGTTTCTCAGGCGAGAAAAATGCAAGTGACAAATAAAATCACACCTGATCCAGCTCTAACTGGTTGCATCATTGCTCGCAGGCCTGACATTTAAGTGTTGGTTCCGGACACACATCATACGATAATCATCACTCGATGTTGCATTCTATCATTTTGGTTGTTTATTCGAAATTTATTCCGTTGGGGAAATACAAATGAGTGGTGGACTAGTGAGGTGATAAATCTTGTCGATGTCTCGACGTGTCGCGCGTCGGGTTAAAAGCTCGATAACCGAGACTCGCACACACCTACCCGAGCCAACAATAACCTCTGCTTTGTTTTATTTGAGAGCGTTCTTCGGTCCGACCAGATATAAGCCAAGTATTTTATGCATAAAAATATCGATATATAATTGCTTCATTACGTCCCTGTGTTGGTGAGTAAAATATGTGGGAGTTACTTACAGGTGGTTCCAATCGAAGCATAGTGAAATATCCTGATATTACGTTTTTCCTTCAAAACTTTATGAACTTTTATCTTACAATGTAAGAGGTCAATTTAAGTATTTGTCATGAATTTGTTGATACAATATTGAGTAGAAAAATATCAAATTAATACAATTTACTACGGTCAGGTATTGTTTATATTGAGTAACAGCTGAATTTTAGGTCTATGCATATTTCATAAAGCATTCATATTATTAATTTTAGTACTTATATGGATAATAGATGAACTTATTTAAGTAGTCTTTGGTTTAAAGCTTAGGGATTATAATATTTAGATATGATATATTCGGAACATCCTGTAGGTATCGTTCGGAAAGCAGACGCGTTCTCTGGTGTCTGTCGGGTCTGTGTCGCTATCGTTGTATCGCCGTGTCACGCCGTTTGCTTTATGGTGCCAGCTCGGGTGTAATATTTCATGAGGATCGCACGCCATGATTCATTCCAACTCACTTTTTTACTTCTCGAATGTGCCTTTAATGAAGGTGGAACGGAGATAATAGAATTTAAAAATGACGAGCCGGTCTCGAAAATTTATTTGCATGTAATTAACCTTACTAACGTTATCTCGACGATAATTCGTGATTGTTTGATGCATTGAGGTTTATTCAATTAATTCTTGGTGCTAATTAAATATAACGAAGTTTAAAGAAATGTATTGAGAGAAAAAATGCTTCGTAGCGAAATACGTGAGTTTAAAATTGCGACGATACCGGCCGCTTGTCAGTTATAATTGGCTGAACTTGTTGGCCGACTCGTTGCGATTTTTTTTACTCTTCACCCTACACCGACATTACTCTTCGTCTCCCACGAGAGACGTAAATTGCGGACATAGAGCCTGTGGAAACAAGCATTGATGTGACGTATGAATACAGGAACATGTTATGTTTTATTAAAATTCAAATTTCAAATGGAATTTCCTAACAGCGTCAGACCGTTTCAATTATGTTCGCATCCTGAATAATGTGTATTTTTTTCGCAATGTTTATTACTATATTCCATTGCATTATTTGTAAAAAACCTTCACGAGATCCGTTTGTTTTTAAATTTTAGTTTAAAAATTGAGAATCCGGCATTATATTCTCAAACTCAGATCAAACTACCGAAATGTTAATCGCATTATAATTCTGCTGTTTATTTTAATACATATTTATGTGACACTATTTAAAGTGAGACAAAGAAGCGATAGGTACCCGCTATTTTCAGACAAAAACTGTAACTCGGTAAGCTAGTCATTGTGCGGCTAGCGCGGACCGGTGCGAATCCTTACATAATTCATAACCGTTTATGCATATCGGCACAATTGACACATGTAACACTTGTTTCGCTTGTGTTTTGTTTTGTGAGGATTTATCACTATGTTAATGCATACTAGCTTTATACGGGCAGATAAAATTTAGAGTAATCGACTATTTAATAATTTTTCAGTACGTAAAGTTTTATATAAAAAAACAAACACTTAAAATCTCAGCTAGTATCAGCTGGTACCTATATATAATAATATGTAGACGTATTAAGTATATAGTTTATACGTTTCAGTGGTATTTTATTAAATGTCTAAAACATTTTCAATTAATTTACAATATGTTTTATAGATACATACCGTATGCACCAACCCCTGCCTGTTTGTCTTTTAATTTAACGAATTTCTTGTTTCTTCAACGTTATAATTTCAAGATACATCTTATCATACCTACTTATAATTATGATCATAATTATAAATATGTTTGGATGTATTGTATATTATTTAAAATTATTAATTGTACATAAAATGTATGTATTATAAAATAGAAGGTACATTTTTAATAATCAAGTTATAAATGTAAATGAACAGAAACGAATAAGAGAAACAAAAAATGTATCAAATCTTGATTGTTTCTAAGTGATTATAAATAACAATCTAGGCTATTTTTATTACATTGTAGTTAAACTATTAATATAAAATCCAGACAAACGTCTCGCTATAATTCCACACGCAAGCAGCATTAATTTAATAAAAGTGCAAAAGCTTAACTTAAGCCACAGTAAATAGTCCATTTTTTACTCGCGGGCTAAGCCAAAAAACTGCAAGTGGCACAAAATAAATTATAACAACCTGAATCTATTTATGGGCAGCTCATTAACAGTGCCCTGAAGTCTTTTAGTCCTTTATTACTTCTTCTGCATTACTTATATTTATATTTTATGACATTTCCACTTAATTATAAAATTACTTTTTTATAATAATAATTATATTTTTTAAAATATTTATATATAAACATTTGTCACCTAATTATTGCTTATATTATATTCTTATAACTCTGTACAACCTAGTTACCTGTTCGTAGCCAAAGTCAAAATACTGGACTTTATGACGTTCTTGAACGTTCTTATAAAGACTAGTTTATCAGGTATTTCCTTTTTACATTATAAAAGTATGAATTAGTGGCCTTTTTCTTTTCTGTTTTATGAACGAGTCTCTTCTATTAACTTTATGAAGGTGTAAAGTTTAGTTTTCAGTTAGTTACTGTGCGTAATTAGTTACCCGACGCGGTAGTTTTAATGGGAATTTTCTTTGTTTAAGTAATTGTTAAGTGGCTTTGTTTGTTTAATATTAGTTTTAATTGCTATTACATATACTGGTACTTTCATTAACTGTATACATCATTTTCAGATAATATTTGCATTGAAATTGTTTCTCGTAGATAAACCTTTCTGATGTGCTTGCTAAAAAGTCGTCCAAGTCGCTCTAAAGATATAATATATTTGTTGTAGTCGATAAAATCTTATCCACTCAGATACAAAGATAATTACTGTATAAGTACAAAATTATGCTACTCGTTTTCTCTTATCGTCACACGTTTGAACTTTATTCACCTTTGACTGTTGTGCACTCTACATAACCAGCCCTCGTTGACACTATTGACTTAGACCATTATCCTCTATTTATTATAAATTAAAAGCGTATATGTAAACTGTTATGGTTCTCGTTTAATTGGACACCAAATAATAAGAACAACTGTGAGAGCTTGATATGAATGTTAGTGCAATAAATGACTGACATGTAATACGTCATACTGGTAACAGATGATTAATTTAATATATATAGGTAAAAAAAATATGATTAGTAGGTAAATATGACTTTATGGCGACAAAGATATTTTCTTATCAAATATCAAATAAAAATTGCTTATAAAGGAGGAGAACTGAGACATTCTTAACTACATACCTATCGTTGCAAGTGTTAGTAATTTACGTATTGTAGGTAGGTACTTATTTAAAAGTAAGAGGGTAGATAATGAAAGCTATGTTTAAATTCCAGACGCATCTTTAGTTAAATCCGCGATCCGTCACACTTCCCGCTAGTAAATCTAGATACCCACCCTTGCAGCATAAATAAGGCGGATCTCGTTAAAAGTTGCGGTAAAAAAAACGGTACATTTTTCGGTATTTTTAAAACCAAGACGCTCCCCTTAAGACGGCTTCCGGTTTCATAAATATGTAGATATCCTTCACCTGGGCTAAGGAGCTAAGCGACCAAATTTAGTATAGCAATTTATCGTAATAGAAACACTGTAAATAAAGCTTGTCTTTGGGTACGCCTAAAAAGATTTGTACGTAGACGTGATTTTGCATAAGCAGCGTATTATGGCGTTGTTTATATAGGCCCATAACGAATAGTAATTACCCGGCAATGAAGTTTATTTAAATAGTTATATATATTATAATGTATATAAGCAGCAGATATCTAATATTTGGGACAAACTTTCTTAATTCCCTAGAGAACAGCGGCGATGTAATTAATAGCTAATATTGCTTCCTTACCAGTCAAGTTACCTTTTATAATTAATAACAATAAAAAATGATTAAATATTCGATTACAAACGTACTCAACAAAGCGTGTTTTAATGGTTTGTTTACTTCACGCTGTCGTTTAGCAAATTAGGTGCCTATGCCTCGTTGACAAACGTATGTAATAGGTATATAATTAAAAGCAAAACAGATACTACAATTATTTCATTACTCATTAATTACTCAAACAAACATCGATAATAATTGTCTAACATCACTTGTCTTGCTTATCATAAATAATTACGATATTATGTATTAATAATATAAATATGCATTGGTTGTAATAAAATATTATTTATTTACATAGAATTATAAAATAAATGATATGATAAAAATATATAGCAAAGTATGTTATCGATATTTTTTCTCGATATTTTTATATACCTTTTCACACTAAAATATTTTATTATACACAAAGTATGTATTAATATCTTTTCTGCATTCACAGTTTTATTGACAATCGATTTTCAATATCAATTATATATAATTGTTATCAAACAATTATTTCATAATTTGTATTGCATCATTCATTATTAATGATATTTAAAAAGTTGAATTACCAACCAAAGCATATTTGTATAGCCACAAAATAGCAATAGCGAGTAACATAACGGATTTAGAACATCATCGCGTTGTATTTATTTATTTTACATTATATTTATATATATGTAACAAAAATGTTTTGAATCTAAATTGCGATCATCAATCAGGCGTCCAATTAAATCTATTTGCGGTTCCTACGCATTACGCTCACTCTTGGCTCACTCATGCCTAACATTTAACTCAGCGCTCCATACAATATTCTACATTATCTCATTCACACATTACATAAGTTTGAAACGCAGGTGTTAAAAGCGTATTACAGCTAACAAACAGGCGTTAAGCTTCGGGCTTCGGCAGACCATGGCTTGGTAAAATGGTCGAAGATTAGCACGCGGACTTACGGATAATATTCATATTTCACTTCTAACTGTAGGTAAGGCGTAATTATATCATAAAAGGCCTTCTTATGCCTTCAAATTAAGATAATGACAACTTGCATAAATTTGATGAAAATGTTCTTCAAAATGTTACTATTAATAATTTTTTAAAACAAACATAAAAGATTGAAAGATGATGTAACATTAAATCTATTATTAGAATATATTTTAAAACCGACATCGTTCAAAAAATCCAGAAGGCCGAACCATGAACTGTAATAATTAAATAAGTAGGTATCTACATATGTTTATATAAATAAAGGAATGTTATTATTATTATCAGATGTTACATCTCGCAGTTGCTCTGAACATGGCAAAGCAACATTCACGTAATCGCTCCATAGGCAATACGCATCACAAGCCTCACATGTGAGCTCGTACAGGCGTGCCAAGTTTTTCTCAGAACTTAATCAATAATGTGAAGAGGTATTGAAAAGCGCGCAAGTGCTAACTGCATTTACACACGCCATGTTTTGTTCTTTCGTAACATTTAAACGATCTATATTGCATGGCACTACGAGCGAAGCTACGTACTTGTATTTTCGGTAGATATATCTTATTCAAGGGAACGTTTTCTTAAGAAACTAGTTTAACTACTGTATCTGGCGCGTTAAATATCACCGGCGAGCGAGATTACGTTGTTTATCCTTTAATAATGTTAGGTGAAGTTTGACAATTTCCATGAGGCACGATACCTACCCGGTCCGTTTTGCGTTTTCGTTAATTCTGCGTAGTGCCGGGCCCGCTCGAATTTGCATTTTGCACGCGTGATAAGTGGGCAGGATTACACGGGATTCCCACCTACAGCCTCTGTTTGTTCTGAAATAAAGGGCTGTTAAACTTTTTTCATGGTAATTTGGGTCACCTTCAGGAGTAACGATCATTGTAAATTTGTTTAAGTAGGCTTAGGTCCGTCCCGTTTATATTTAAAGTATTCACGCTTAACTAATTACCCGACTGTGATGAAACTAAAACATAAATAAAATCTTAGTATACAATTTGTTTTTATGATGGAATAATAAATGTTAATCATCTTAATAGTCATAAAAGTTTAAAATATGACGTACAGTAAGAAAAGTCTTCGGAAGTGGGGGATATTTTTCTATCGTGATTAATGCGACCACCACAAATGCAGCCCAGCCCGGCTGACTTCCAAAATTTCCACACTAAATCTCGCCTTTCGTTTCACTTCTTTTGCCCGAGGAAGACTTGGCAGCGTATATTATCTCTGTAATGCAAGCTTTGCACTGTAAATAGCAAATATATATTACAGTCTTATAGAAGACCATAACGCCGACGATGTTTTTAACAATGCAAATTTAATGTGTTCAATTATTTGTAATGCTTATAAAATATTTCAAATTTAATGTTTAATGCAAGCAGACACATTATTATAACTAAGCTGGACACTTGTATTTCAACATGTTACAAATATCCTCATATTTAGTAGATAACTAAACTATGGTGGGTACTAAATAGGTACTTATCTATGCCTATAAGAACTTATATACATATTATACTTGTATGAATATTTTAACTTTTCATGAAAGTATTCATGTAATTATTTGGACAATACTGTATTTATAATCATAATAAACAGTTAAGATAATTAAAGAAAATACTGTTTAAATAAATATTAATGCATATCCCGCGACGCGACGCTCTTACTATTTAGTATTGAGAATTCTTCAGCAAAGTCCAACTTTCACAATATCGCACTATTGCACTCCGAGTTTTATCTCCAACTTAAACTACCTAAGGAATATTCAACGGTCGACTCGAAATGTGCTGAGAAGAATTGTTTTACTTATTGCAAATAAAATATTACTTCTCTTAATGTTTATTTTTCTTAAAATATATATGCAGGATAATGTAACCTTCTCTCTGCTGGATTTTTGGATGTGGAAGAATTCCATACGAAATCATACTTCACTATACTGTTTTAGAGCTAAGCACAATATCATTATCATTACATGGTATAAGAAAAACTTACCGCTGTCTATCACTATGTACTTATGCTTAGATCTTTAAAATTAAAAAACAGATTTCGATGCGGTTTGGTTTTAAAGATAGAGTGATTCGAGAGAAAAGGTTTTGTATATATTACATGGACAATATAGTAAAGAAACGAGAAAAATTGTTTATTATATTTAGTATGATCATTGCACCCGTGCCAATCTGGGGCGGGTCACTAGTTCAATATAAATATGAATTATAGGTATGAAAATTCTATTGAATTTTTTTTAAGATTAAGAGTGACTCCAATAGCTCTGTATCTAGCATCGGAGATGGTTACGTATAAAAATTGTTGAAATATCAGCATTTGATCAGTAATTTGATAATTCACAAAACGCGCATGCGTTAAATCTCCGTCGGTCGGCGTTTAAAAACATAATTCCGTCGGATCTCGATTAATTTTTAATTCAAATTAATACGGAGTAAAAAATTAACTATTTATTATTTATAAATAACGGCCAATAAGAAAAGTTTTTAAATAAAGAATAATCATACTCAAATGTTATTACTTACATAACCTAAAAAGTATAGGTATCTTTCTTTGAGCTTTGTGGTTATACATTTAAAAACAAGAACTAACAGGATATTAAAATTGTTTTATATGCGAGTAAATGTAAGTAGCTGTAAAATGTATTATTAGAACATTGATTTAATATACTTAATCTGTGGTAGAGCTATGCCTATGATAGTAGAATCTTCCAATGTGTAAGACGTATTAAGTATCTATGTAGTTGACTGATTGATGTTTCCTAGGCTCAGTAATAGATTTGTTTAATCACCTATTGATTATCATAACATTAAGATTTTTTTATGTATATGATTTTATATTCATAATAAGCCGTAACTAACTATTGTATTCAAAAATAACAATAGGTAACTATACAATTTGATGAATCTTATAAGAAGTTTATGGGAACATTTTATCATTATTATGATAACGTAAAGATTACTAAACACTTAATTAACTCACTTTATGAAATTCATACATACACAGAAAGTCTAAATTATTCAATAATATAAACAAAACATTGTCTGAACATAGCTTTAGGTAGTTTTGGTAGCGTCTTGCTTATTTTCACTCGTAATCGTATCAACTTTGGTTAATTATGATACTTGCCTGTATTATTAGTATAACACACTCAATAAAGCACTGATTTCACTATAAAATAACCGTGAAAACTATTACAAATTGGAAAAAACTTATAAAAACAATACGGAAAGCGTCGTGACGCGGCCTTCGCATAAGTTCGGATAGGTGGCGGGTCGGTCGCGTCATTCAATATGGCGATGGCTCCGCGCGCTGCTATTGGTCGACGCTCGGTGCGGTGTGAAGTTGGTTCGGACGAGCGAGCGAGGCAGATTTATGTGATGTTATAGCGTCGATGAAAGACGGAAAATATGTTGGAAGGATAGTACATTCGTATGCCGGCGGCGTCCGAAACAGGTTTTGTCAGAGGCGTTTACGAAGTGTGCGTATGTGCGCTCGGCTATGTGTCGAGGGCAGGTAGATCGCTACCTATTTATAATGACGAATTGGAGCGCGAACGCGCTCGGTATGAATTAAAAACTGAATTTTTAATTTCAATTTCTTTGTTTTCAGGTAAATATTTTTGCCGTTGGAAGAAGTATTGCAGAACAGATAAGTTATAAAAGTAATAATGTTCGGAAGCAAATTTGCATTTTATACCTTAAAATCTTTATTTGTTTGGATTGTATTTGATTGCGTATTAAGAGCTAAAAAAACTTGAATATAAGTAATTATTGATAGATAAAAAAAAAACTATTATTTGTATGATGAAAGTAGGTAATACAATACGTGTAGATAAGTGAGAGATAAACGTTAGGAAAAGTAAAGATAACGTAAGCTCTTAATCTTATTTTTACGTCAACTACTCCCAGATTGAAAATGAAGTAAGTATCAAGCGGAAGCAGGAATATGTTGCGCCAAAAAAATAGAATATATCTCCGACCCAGCGGGCTTAGATAAATTTATTTTGTCGTGTAACTAGCAATAAATATGCTAATTCAACACTATAACGTCCGTATGTCGCCTAGAGCCTCCGCCATTGAAAGAGTGAAAAAGATATCACAAAATTGCACTGCGCATTCTTCTTTTCAGTCATACGACCTTCTGGTGGTATTGTACGAAAGTTTACTCTGTTTCTTTCAGTCGATGGTCGTTTATTTTTCTCCCGGATTTATTGAGATACGTCGTTCTGGCGTCGGTTTGTAGTTTTATCGACCTACGGCAACTACTAACCTAATAAATTTTGGTGTTTCGCTCAGTGAATCCATTGCTGAACGAATGCATCGTCCCAGATACGACGAATGAGCGGGATTTGACTATATCGATTTATTCCGCGAATTATTACTTACTAGTTTATTATAAAAATGAATAAACATGTTGCCGGATATAATCCGATACAAGTTTTTATACTGTTGAATACATTATAAACTGTTATATAGTTGCTGTAATTTTGTTATTAGTAAATGTAATATCTCAATTTAACGAGTTTTTCGTTATTAACCTGTTTAGCACTGCGCAACTTAATTAAGAACGAGATAGGTATTTAAATAAATCACGATCTCAGCGGCAAAATTAAAACAATGAAAACCAATATTTAATTGATGGCCAAACCTTAATTAACTTGTAGTTCGCCGGCGCGCCTCAAAGCTCCAAGATAAAAGAAGCCATCTGCATTTGGGTATTCAAATTATTTTTCAAACATGTTCTCCGTTCTATCCGAGGAGCTATTGACAAAATCGCTTCATCACACTCACTCCTGCGCATCCGAAGCACGTGTGAACGGTTCAACCCTTTGCTTCAGGACGCTTCGTAACACAAAGGGTAATTTAACATACGAACTCATACGGACCCAAATAAAACATAACAAAAAGATGACCATCACAAAAGTTTGCCTAAACTAACCTCGTTAAGAGATTTCTGGATAAAAGAATACCGTTTTTCAGTATCATCACGATTGTCCGGCCGATCGGATAGCTCGATCGCTGTTTTATAACTACTGTCATATTTAACAGTTTACTCATAAAATTGGAGTCCTTTAAAGTGCTGGTTCATTGTACAAGTGCCTGGAGAAAGTTCGCTTTATGTTCGGCGAACAAAGGACATTACTTTTTTGAGTCATTGCGCAAGAGAAAGTCGCGATTGTTAGATAAAAAGCTTTTGTATTGAAAAGAACCGGAGAGTCAACGGCTTAAAGTTTTTTAGTTTTCGAATAGCCAGGCGGTAGACCGCTTGTGTTGCGTGCAAAATCTCATAAATAGTGCTTCAGATGGTATTAGAAATAGGTATAGATCGCCTAGCTCATCATTCTCAGCGTCAGGTAATTATAGCTTTTATATTAAGTTCGTAGTAAGCAAAGAGTAAAAATATTGCTTGGAGGCGATTTTTATGAAAAAAATCGCACCAGCAAATGTTTGAAAATTTAATCCTTCGGCGGATTTCATCCCAAGTGCAGTGACATGAGTAACGACTTCTTGTTACTTTATTCCTCAATATATAAAAGTTGTATGGTTTGAACATATTTTCCGTCTTCAAAATATTTAATTTCTTAAGTCTACATAGAGTAGTTTATAAAACACAATATTTTTGGCATTTGGTGATCGTCAAGGTCAAAAATTAAAAAAGTGCCCACAACATGAGTCCACATGGCTCGGGCTTATTCTCACACTATGTCCCGGGCCAGGAGCGTACATGTTGAACATTACGCACATTCAGACAAAGGAGACGCTTAATTAAACTAGCGGAGCGGGGCAAACGTAAGCATTTAATTTATATCCCTGCAGTAACTCCGCGAGATCCTCTGTAAGGACGGAGAGGCATGAGAGCCGCGGTTTATTGCTTGTGGAAATATTTAAGCAATCATTTATCTTTAAAACATTTTTTTTATATGCTTTATCATGTTATCAACATAACAAACGCTACTTTCGACTATCGTTTGTTATTTATTTCTGCCCTGCTATAAATTTATTTCTAATTTATAGAGCATAAAGCAATACCTAAAGATAGGTACCAACTATACGTGTCAATGTTCATCTTAGCTATTATTTAAATAACTATTGTATAAAGCAAGTCTCTACCGATTTTTTTTTTACAAAAGAACATAACGTTTTTATGTTTTTATCACTGATTTATCTGTATTTTAATTCTTAATATTTTTTCATATTTATCAATTGTTCATTAAGTCTGCTTGAAGAATACGTATTAATTTTCTTAAATAACACATAATAAAATTATGAAAAAATATCGCTCTCTGCCTATATCTTCAGACTCATAATTTTCGTTGTATTGCACCATTGAAAAACACTCAAAGGAAAACCGCGTGCAGAATAAACTATTTTAATTACGACTAGGTATTGTTTACTACACGATACAAGATCAATCAAATATGCGTAGCTGAAGGACGCCGTTGTGCCATTAAGACTGCATCATAATATCTTCTCTTGAATAATTTATTGATTGATTTCATTTTTTAAATATATTTTATTGTTTAATCGGCTGTCTGTTTGAATTATATTACATTTTATAAATAAGCTATTTTTGGTAGCTTTTTGTCAGAGATGGAAAGCAAAGGTAATTTTTAAGTTATAGCTGCTCATAAATAAATAATATACGACCTTTTTTAACACAGTATTATTTTAATAATATTTAAATAGATTATAAATTTACCTACTTAGATAGTTTCTTGTAACTTTGAAAATAGAATATAATCAAAGGTGTACTTAAATGTATTTTCTAAGTTCTAAGTCTTTTAGGTTCAATTAGATAAATGTTCCTTCACTAAATCTGAATAATTAAAACTTATTTAGACAGCCATACCCATTAATTATTTAGTAGCTAAACGGTTTTAATTTAGTTAAATTGTAAGTAAATGTATATAAAGAGTTAATTAATGTCTTAAGAACGACTGTGTAATATAATAAATTTTATAGATTTACGTTAATTTGGGTATCTATTTGCCGATCCTTTTCATGTTTGACTATAATACAATCATATAATAAAATATTTTTGAATCGAATATTACATTGAAGTAAATAAAAGTTACTATGTATACGTAAGTTAAATTGGATTTGAGTAGGTGGTCTGAAAATCGACACATAGGTGTTTAATTTTATATGTAGCTTATTTATTCATAATACGATACCTTCTACAAATTGGAAGTATAGGGTGTTTATGGCTTAAAATGGCGGGCATATGAAGAATAGCTGCTACTACTACTGTATATGAAGTAATTAAGATAAGAATCCCTTAAATATGTTTCATTAATATTGCTTCAATAATACGCTACATAGTTTTCGTTTTGAAATATTAATAGAGTAGGTACCCAGTGATCCCTTGTGTACAACTACTGACCGCAACTGATACTTGTACCTACACATCTATACAAGTTTAAGCATCTTGATTTCCCTGCAGCCGAATTTGAAACCAAATATTGTCTTAACACCATTGAGTCGTGTTATGCTGTACAAAATAACCTTTATTGATAGATATGCTTCAATTATTATTATTTAAAATATAGACACTTTTGTTTATAGGTACATATAGAATATCAGAATCAGAAAGTAAACAATAAATAATGTTCATATTTAAAAATCATTAGTAATGGGTATAACAAAGATAGGTATAAATATATAATGAGGAGGAATAATACTTAATATAGGATATATAATTATATATATTCTTAACAAGGTAGGTTTAATTTTAAGTCATTTGTCTTATTTTCGAAAATTGGAATGTTTTTGGGTACATGCAAACATAATTATTACATATCTCTAACGTCAATGCAAAATACATTCAGATGAACCATAGAGGTTACAATGATTTAAATAAAATATATTTAAATAAGGAATACCAATTCAAAAAATAAAATATATTTTATATAGAAATGTACTTAGATATAGATAGGTATCGTAGAAACTTATCGAACCAATTTAAACAAAGCAAATATTTAAGAGCCATTCTAGAACACTCGGGCACCTAACACGCGCTCGACTTAGCCCGCCATGCCTGAATGCCTGTAGCTCTTCCCACCTATTCCTTTCTTAATTAAGTCCATACTCGGAGGCAACAATGGCGAACCTCCGATGCGCTGCGAGATATTCAAATATGTCTAAGGCCGCTATTATATTGCAGCCATTTATAGTCATGTGACTTCTGAATTGAATTTGAGTGCCTTACACACTGTTAATTGGAAAACAATATATGAATATGTATGAGTTTTGATGGCTTAAAACTATTAATAACAGGTTGATAAGTTCAATTAACTTCTATTAATTTCGTTATAATAGTGTTTGCAATGTAGGAATTTATGCTAAACCTACGTAAATGCGTGCGTTCCTACACTATTAGTATTTTTTTCTTTTATTTTATTTTAATTATATTTCATTTACAGTTAACATAATTTTTTTTTATTTTTATTAAATATTCATTACTAGATAAAAATGCACATAATGGAATTGATCAAATTAATTGATTGTTATTAAATATTTTAACAATTTTATTGTACAAAGGATATATTGCTCATGCTTTTTTTAGTATAATTGAATTAATTTGTGGTAAATAAAAAATAAGGATTTTTTATTATAGGTAGGTTTAAATATAAAGTGTATACTAATTTTAATGAGGTTTAAGATTTTATCTGTATATTTTACGATAGGATTATAATCAGACAACTTCAATTAAATTATAAAGTAAATGTACGTAAGTGCGTTATAAAGTTAAGATAGGTACTTTTATGACAAAATTAATTAATACAAATTAACATTCAAGGTCTATTACTTGCTCTGCTAATTGCCTTATCTAAATCTATGTTCATGAATCATTGACTAGCGAGTAAATAAAAAAAACACAATTAATATTGAATTACATTTAACAGTTGTAAAATATACCTACCTATTAAGGCATGCATATGAAATACCAATTTAGCTTATTGTATTGTATGAGTTCAAAGAAAACTCGATGCTTGTAGAATTAGAACTCTTTATTGGACGTGCGTATAGTTAGGGAATTTATTAGCGAATGGTACAATGATATGGCGCAAACGAATTAACAATGAGATGTACAGCTTAATTATTGTGCGATTATATACTTATTTTTATTTTAGGCCAATACTACACATCTTTATCTATATTAAAATAATGTTGTTTAGCATGTAGCATTTAAAAATAAATCACGACGCTTTATTTAAGAATTTAAATATTATTTTTATATATATTTCCACGTCGATAAAAGAAAGAACCAGAAAATGTTATATATAAACACACTCGAATAAATCAAGCTGGCAGTATAAGTTCAGTTCTTTGCTCAGAGATTAATTAATGTAACATTTTATACCTACTGTAATATCTGCAACTGTTTTTAAAGAAATAATGTGTCAAAAAACCTTAATTGGAATCGATGCGTCGGTGCAGCGGATCGTTAATAAGATAAATCATATTTGGAAATGTTAATAATTTTAACTTGATTTTCATCTGAGGGTTTGTTTCTTTGTTAATTTTTTGTTAAAAGAAGTACAGTAAAATACATATAAAGGTAGGGGTAGCTAACGAAATGAAATAACGAATATTAAGTTTCAAATACACTTCCTCAAACATTTTGGACGAAATGTGAAACTTTCGCTATACTGATTAAGAGACAAATCTATAAAAAATACGCATTCAATTAATCTTCTCATAACTTAACAATATATTATTTATATTATAGTATTGTATTAGAATATATTGTTGTGATATAAAAATTATATAGATATGTTTGATTTGCAAGTGAACGAAAATAACATACTTTGCATTAATCAGTGACCGCTTTAAATCTTTATATTTATCGCACATTTCTTTGATGTAAGTATGATGCATATAAAAATACGACATTTAAAGTCACTACTCCATAAAGTTTAAATACAGTCTCAACTCGATTCCCGGTTGGGACGTTGATCTCGACGTCTGCTTCCAATTGTATTTTTACTCGCCCTTTGATACACTCAATATAAACTACATCATTTGTGAGTGTATTCGAACTGCTTGTTGATGTTTTAATTGTTATGTGGTTATGACAAGTGAATTACACTGATACAGAATGATATGAGTATCTTCATAAATTAATGTCTAGTTAAATATAATCTAGATCAAGATTTCATTCACTATTTCTTTGAATTGATTCTATTTTATTATTAGTGGGTATAATTTTAGACTTTAAAATTATATGTGGTGCCGTATATATTAGAAGTTCCGTATGTTGTCGAACGTACTATAACATTTTCTACTACATATTATTATGCTAGGAAGATAGAAGGAAAACAATAAATATGAATCAAACAAAATATTGTCGTTCAGTTATAGAAGTTATTAGATAAGACTTCAGAAATAGCCTTAATATTTTCCTCCGAGGTAAAATTTTGTCTTCAGTAAATCGAAAGAGATTGAACCGACAAAGAAAGATACGAGATCTTTCTTGATGAATGCTTTAAAGGAAACTTGTCGCCAAAGAAGTGCACGTTGGTACGAGAGACCGCTACAAAAGGACTACTGGCGGTTGAGATCGGAATATTTATTTGTTTTACATTTAAATAAATAAAATACTACAATACAATTACATTTAAAGTGAATCGTATATAAATAAAGTAAAAAAATGTATGAAAATGTTACAAAGATAGTTCACATGTTCTTACTCGAGGTGAAAACATTTTCAACCTACCTTACCATATATTATAAAATAAATTACTATCGGCTTAATAGATCTCAGTATGGCAAAGCTATTCTCGAATAGCTCACAATTTCAAAGCAACAATGTAACGAGGTTCTGAAATCGAAAGAAATAAATAGCGTTTCTCAGTTTACAGGTGACAATCTGATCGGCAAAAGAAATAGTCCAGTTTTACATATGGTCGCGGTAAAAGTACGATACTCCGAGGACTTGCTGCATAAATTGGCTCGTTCGTGATACAGTGCCTCGTTGAATATGTATAGGTACTCCCTTCCGTGCTTCTCATTTTACTAATAGATTTCTCTTTGATTAAATTTGTATACGTTTTATTCATACGGCCGAAGCAACTATTGTTGGTTGGTGGCCGCTTAAATCACCGGTTACGGCCTTCCCTACGTTTTGTTTCGTTGCTGCCTCGCGTGTTTAAATATTTGTTTTCGTTTACGATAATTCTGCTTATTTCAGTATAATATTTATCGCGTATTAAATAAACCCCTATTATAACCCGGTATTGGTATCATGTATTAAAATTAATAAACTATAAATATTGCTGCAACGATTTATTGAACGTACATATTTTGTAAGCGCCTCAGTCACACACAAATATAATAATAATCCTTCGGTATTTTGTGCCAACTCTTAGCCATACGTCGAATATAAGATATTTATAATGTCTTTATTAAGACAGGCCATCGAATGAGCTCACGCCCGCTTATTATTATAATTTAGACGATTGCCTAAAGCTCTTCTAATCGAATGAAGTCATCATATTGGGAAGAACCAGTTTGCCGTAGTAACTCATACATGTTGTTATATTGAAATGCGAACGTTCTGTACTTTTTCAACCATTTCGATGATTCCTGTACAATTTATAAAACGAACGTTTTATTTTTATATTAAAATTTTCATAATGCCCTTTCAGACGTAAGGGGTCACAAATCAAACCCGTACCATATTACATATTATGCAAGAATGTTAGTGTAGATTTCGTGACGCCAGGTCATGGCGATTACCATTACATTTATGGAACTCCTGGTTTTTTGCAGGTTAATACGAAATTTTATAAGCAAATAGCTACTAACTAAAAGGTTTTTTTAAATAAACAGATTAATATAAATTTTAAAGATATCTTTCTTCGTTATATCACACTGTGATAAAATAAAACATTCATAAGTAATTAACTGTAGGTAGGTACGTCCCAGCGTTACGCGTTACCCGACTTCCGTAAAGAGCCACTAATCTTACGAATGGAAATATTTATGGACGCCTTACCTCATTAGAGGCATTAAAAGTTTCCAAGTTATAACTGTAACTCTTACCTACAGCGCTTCATTGTTCATTCTGCGTGCGTACATAATATTGTTCGAGTTGAAATTTGTACGCAGCTCTGAAAAAGTGTCAATTCATCATAGTAAAGCCCTGGGACCGAGACCGAAGTCCCCCATATAAATCTCACTTCCATACTTTCGCGTGGGGAACGACTGCTTTATGAGATCCTTAAGGCTGTATGGATTTGGGAAAATATTTCCTCTGCGTGCTAGCCCTCGACAAATGAAGGAGCGCTGAGCACATTAGAATGTGTGAAAGGGCCCACAGACGTTTTTATTGTTATGCCGACCAATTCGTTTAAAAGCGAGTGCTAGTACGGATGGTAACATTCATACGAAGTGCCTACTTCCTAATATTTATTGTACCACTTTGGTTTTTGGGCTAGAGAACATTTTTATGCTTTTAAATGGAAGAGATTGGTCGGACTACCAATTATTAGGAAAATAATCAGCAGCTAAATTTCTGTTACCTTTTGTTTTTTTTTTATAATTAGTATGTACTAAATTCTATAGTCTGGTTGATTATCAATTTATTAACGGATTTCTAGATATAAAATTACAATTTATTGTATCTTAGAAATAGTAAAATAATTGTAATTGCGGTAGGTAATCATTAAAATTCATACCTAAGCACATAAACTGCAGTAGGTACGTAAGGGCAGCGGCCTGGGCGCGCCTCGTTAGACCGTGCGCCTCCCCTCTACTCTTCCCTGCGCTCGCGCACCCGTTTGTTTTAACCTCCGCGACATTTCCATTGCTAGCTCGGAAAATGGACTTTTAAGGAGAGTCCACTAGAGTTAGAGATAATCTTTATTGTGTGTTAATAAGTTACCATTTCCTACTTCTTGTGTATGTCCCTAGATAGCGGCTAAAAATATTTTTTTTTTTGAATTGGTATATTCTTTAGGTTTGTTTTCTACTGATGCACTATAATAGTTTATTGTTAACGTACATGCATGAAATAAAAATAGATATTTCAATAAAACATATTTAATTCTTGTAAATATGAAATATTGTGCGAGAAAGCGCTACACAAACACAATCGTTTCACCATACAAGGCATTGCACCAGTTACAGATAAATTGGAGGGCTCGTGGGCGATGTGATTTGAATTGAATTAATTATGAGACGCGGAGCATTCGCTCACGAGCTCCTGCAGGAAATGCAAACGAGCTGAGAAAAATTGCGAGAATATATGATATTTTCGCTGCTATTCTATAGAATACGCGCCTTATCTCGATACCGAGTTCAATAAACCATGGGACGCGGCTGCCGCGAGTCTGAATCGCGGACGGTGAATTTATGCGACACAATACGTATACAGGTGTCGTCGAGCTCAGCACCCCTTCAATAAGCCGACGATGGGAACTAAATAGGATAGGGACCACGTGAAAATATTCAACTGCTAGGTTTTTTTATGGTTCTCACCTACATGTGAAAATTACACACTAGCAATATCCCTAATATATATGGGTATATGTACCTTAAAATAATATCTGAAAAAAAGCACTAATTTATGAATAATATAACTGCTTAATCGAAGGCGAGGTAATGCAAGGCAAATCAAATGAATTCTGAAAAGTTCGTCGTTAACAAGATTCGATCAGTGAACAAAACAGAGTCACTCATAAATCAGTGCTGAATATTTGCAGCGCGTTCGGAATATGAATTATTCGCGGTGATTGTTCTTGCGACCACGTCATGGTTCATACATGAAGCGCGCTCTAGTTTTTTCGTAACTCTGTAGTCGTAAATAAAAGCCATTTCGTAAAATTTTCAAATTTAAGTTCCTTGCGCTGGATAAGTTTTTCGATCAATCCGAGAATTCCTTTCTTAAATTCGTTCATCATGTGATCGTCGCTGTCCTCATTTTGCTTATAATTAATTTTATCGTCAGTTAGCGTACTGACCAAAATTGGTTCTCCAGGAAAGCGGACGTTCGTAGCGCCCGAGGTTCTCTTCGGAAGATAACCTGAATATGTTTGGGCGAATTTTTCGAAACTTTTTATCAATCGGCAGCCTGGCCGGTAATTGGCAGAGCGGGCGAGGCGGCCAGGCATAATTGACGGTGCTATCATTCTGAACTACTCTGTTCGGACATTCGGGGAAACTCTTAATTGGTCCACCTTTGTTGACGTTCAATATCACCGCTTCGATAATAACGCAACAATTATTAACAGATCGTTGCTTTTAATTAGTCACTGAGCTTGAACTTATTACGCTCAATATTTGATCAAGGCAATGATTAAGTATAAAGATGTTTTAAGTTAATGGAAGATTATTCTCTTTAATTCGTTAAAGTTCCAAAATATTAAAGTTCAATTCATCAATAATTATTATCTTGTCACTTAATATAAGGATAATATCGAAAATGTCTATGGTTTTCTTTGCAGTTCTTTATTAAATAAAATTTTAATTCCTTAAAAATATACGATCAGAGAAGCTTCGTTTGATTAAGTTCTTGTCAATAAAATAAGTTAAAATTTCAAACGCTCGATACTTTTTCGGCGTTTAAATTACGATAATTTATTTTGATAAATGATCGTGAAACAATCCCCACTAATAAGGTATTGTCAAGAAGCCTCTCCTAAGTCACTAGAAGAAGTAGATTTCTTATTGGTTCATAATTAAAGAGTCCTGAAGGTGACCGTCTATTCTGAAGACGAATAAAAACCAAGCATTCGTTGAATACTAACGAAAGCAGCTTCACTGAATTTCTCCAACGAAAAAGCTCCCGAATGATAGGTACTTATCAAGTGTTTGAAATGACACAACCGGATTCCATCCCTTTCGACATCAACTTTTTTCCAAACGGGAAATAAAACTGACGAATTTCTCAATAAAAGGGAGATGACCGGCGAGTTGTCACGTACTAGGGGCAGAGTGGATATTTGGAGCGGTGCAGCAAAAACTATTCAGAGGCCATTATTATGGCATTTTTGTCGTCTGACAGGGCTGCGTGGTCGCGGCCATTACGGCGCGGTGGAGAGGAGGGTTGGAGTGGCGGGGGAAAGTATTCGCGGCCCCGTCCCCCGCCACTCACCCCGTCCCGCGCTCGTCGCGCACCCGCCATCCATCTTCGATATGCACATAAAGCGAACCGGACCCGTAACGGCAGACCCACATTCCCACTGCTCTTAAATTTATTTATCTCTTTATTAATTCTCGACTTGAATTTTAGTGTTTGTGAAATTCGTCTTTGAATATTTTCGATTTAGTCCGACAATTTTATTGAATGTTTATTCATGTCCGCGATAAGAACTTCATTAGATTGTCGGCTATCGGCTTCATAAATAAGGTTTTAGAAAATGAATAAAAATGTTGTTACCGACGCCTGCAAATAACCTAGATCTGAAAAGGTGTTAATTTAAAATTAAATACAGAAACACCTAATTACGTCTGTACAAATAAGGGCAATTCAGTTTTTCATTATTTAAAATTTATTACTATCTAGTGTAACTACTGTGTCTACTTACTGTATGTGAGATGTAGTAAGTTTATATATTTTTTGCTTTTTTAAATAACAAAGAATATACATTCGAAATCAACCTATACTTACATCTTTAAATATAATGAGGTGTTTTAAAGTACAGGAAAATAAAGTTTAATAATAGTAATTTCCAGTACTTAGGTAGTAGCGAATGGAATACAAAATATGCGCTATTTTTGTTAAATAATAAAAAGACAAATTAAAACAATTAAAGTCAGCTGTTTACAATAGAATCGATAGGGTTGCCTCATAAAGCATGGCGAAGGCTTGCGTGGAACCCCGTAACGAAGTACGCTGCCGATATCGGAGTGGACATGTTGCCTTCAAGGGACACTTTAATTAATGTAAGTCTGTTGACTTCTCTGTCGCTTATGTTGCCTGAACGTATTAATACACCTACATACATACATCACTTCTGATAATAATTTGACTCTACCATATCAAAATTGTTCTTTTAAATAATTTTCATATTACTTTTTTACTTATATTCTGTTTACTTTAAAACGAATTAAAATGTAATTTAACTATTTTTTTATTTGACATCCGGGTTTAAGTAAGATCAGTCAATAAAAAGTTTTGGTTATTTTTTTTTTTAATTTAATAAATGAGTTATTTCATCCTTTAGATTTGGTATGATTTCTGTTAGAGTAAATAGGGGAGTTCGCTATTTTAAACAAGATAAAATTGTCATATTTACTAAGAGTACCTTTGATAAATAAAGAAATAAAAAATTGTAAATTTTTAAATCTTGATATTACATCCCCTTAACATTAAAACAACATTAAAAAACCCTAAAGAATTAAATTAATTAACAATGCTGAAGTCAGTGAAGTAAGATACAAATTGTTATTTATTCCGTAATATATTTATATCTAAATTATATCTAATAGGGCCAAACTAAAGGAACTCACGATATACTGAGGTACGGAAACAAGATAAAACTTTTAAAATTAGTATAATAAAGCAATAAAATGATGCGTACGTATAATAAATTTAATTGTCTTCATAACGATTAGTATTATAACGTAGGGAATATTTATTAAAGTTGTAATTTAACATCTAACATAGCCTTGGGTTAGTGGCCACGAGGGACCAGGACAGATGACTCGGGTCTGTCTGTACACTTGCAACTAATGCGCGTCGTTGCAATATTGCGTTAACTGTCTCGGTTTGCTTATAAATAACGAATATATTGCAGTGTCTTTGCGTATTTCTCAATTATAACAATTATACATATAGATTGAAATCTATAATCAAATATTTTTAGAAATCGAAATATGTGTCACAGCAAAGATTTCAAAGCAACCTACCTAGCCTACTACAAATACTTTTGATAATGTGTACCAACTGAACAGTTGGTACCGAAGACTTTAAATATTGTAATTGAGAAAATTGGCAAAAGTGACGATGATGATAAAAAATAAAATATACTTAGATGAGAATCGATTCATATAAATTTCGTTCTATGATTCAAAGTCCAAAATTTCGTGTTCGATTATTTAAAACGTATCATGTAATAATGATTTTTTTTGTGTAAATATTCGACATATATATTCCATGATGAATTGTAAAGTATTGTCGGATAAAAATAAACCTTACAATTTTTACATTTGCACTGAAAACGGCAGTGCGTTCAAGTGTGAACGAACTACTTGTGCCCTGTCGCGGTTTTAGTTTTTTTATTCAAATTTGTCATACGGCCTGATGACAAACGTTGTAGAATTCAGCTTTTAAATATTATTCAAGTTATTTTTTATATGACATAATTATAAATTCCTATATTATATTTATTTATCAATAAATAAAATACAAGCTTGAATGTAACTCTTTAACGTAAAATAAAGCTTTTAATATAAATATAGATTTGCATCTATAAGTTATAATGATGTAATAAATTAATGATTTTGTCATTTCGGCTTCTGTTTGTCTCAAAAACGGGGAAATATATAGGCTTCATGCATGCACGATCCGAACTTCGAACTGTAACCCCGACTCGAGCCATAAGTCCCAATGACAATCACTGAACACTGACATTTGTGTATCGAGTTATTTATGCCTAAATGGTAGTCAACTGTTCGTTAAATATGTGACTCGATTTATAACTTTCCAATTTTAAGACTATTAAAAGCAATACATTTCTTAACTAGCTGTGTATCTTGACTTCGCACGTGAAAAGTTAGAATTTTATTCTGTGATATAAGATATAAACATTAAAACTTATCTTTGGAAATTTAAGATACCTATAAATCTTTTATATAAAGATTTTTATGTCTATTATACTTAGTTGGCATTGGCAACGTTCTATTCGAAAGCACTTCGGCCGCCATTTTTTATTTACATCAGCATTTAAGCTAAACATACGAGAGTATCATTCTATACTGAATATACTTAAAACAGTTGACATTTTCTCAAAATCCTTCAATTTTTTTTCATTATTATTCCATTAATTAAAATAGCGTTTAAATTTTGCTTCCGTTCCGGCACAATCAGGAACACCTTACATCTATAGGCATAGACCTATCACGATCAGGTTAGTGTAATTTGCAATTGCGTCTTTGTGTTAATTGATCCCGCCGTGTTGGTTACGATAATTGACAATAAATTGTTACGCACATTAATCTGTACATCAAATTACCTCTTCGTAACGGCTTATAAAGGCCAATATTCCATGGTATTATAACTTCCGTTGCCGCATAAATTTACTGTGGACGAGGAACGGTCTCTTTTATAAAAAAAAATATCTTAATATGGAAAGTTAAATGATCAGTATTTCCACACATTCGTCAAAACACGACGCACTCTTAACTCGTTACCTATTTCTTGAGACAGTCGTCTCGCAAACATACATCTAAACACGCTTAAGAACGTGAGGAACGCACTAATTAACGTTCAACGTGAAACTTTGTCGTGTAGCCTCACCAGGCCAACTTGATCTGCTAGCTCATGATACATATTCCCCTTTTTGTCCCATTCGTTATAAGTAAGGAAGGACGGGAAGGTCTCATTAAACTGGAGATCTCGTAATTGCGTGTCTAACGTTCCCTACACGTAACATGGCCTTTTATTAGGTGGAAATTCTGTATATGGTACTAAATTCAGGCTTCGGGTGCGAGTTATGAAGTTGGAAAGGGCGAAGTTAATGTGGTCTTCAAAACATTTTTTATAGTGTCAAAGACCATAATAGTTTACCTGGTATGCTTCAAACGTAGTAATAATAAAATATCGGAAATGTCAATTTAAATTGTTTGCAATTCTGTTTTAAATCGCTTGTTTTTAATTCAGTTTTTATTTGGTCGACGAAATTTATGTTCCGCCCGAATCGTAGATTTATGCACCGCGTATCTAGTTCAATGAGGCTTGATATAGTTGATGCATTATTGTCATGTTACTAGACAATCGTAAATGTCTGCATTACATGCGGCTATTGTTTACGATCCTTTAACGCCTTGCTCGCATTATACATTCAAAAGAGATATCGCTGCTTACTTTTTATTCATTGACGAAGTTAGCGTGTAAACGATAGTTAAATAAAAATAAAATATTTCAATTGTGCAATAATTAAAATATAATTATGTATACCAATGTATAACGTAAACATTTCGATAAAAAAAACTGTCTGGAACTCATTTTGTTAATGTCGGCATAACGACGTAATTGGAATGAATGTGTAATGATTGCTACAGGTCGTGCAAAGAAAAGCACAAACATTCTACTGTGACTAGTTTCTTATGGAGATGCATACATACTTGTTTCCTCAGCATTGTTCACTAACAAGCTAACCTAACCGCGCCTTAACACGACATCGCAACTTGCACTTGAATAAATTCTCATGTTATCCACCAATAAATAGATTATTTCATTTCAATAATAAATTATTAAAATACTTTAAAAAATAATATTTATATCAAAGTTACGGTTGATGACCCAGCTCGATCCCTATTGGCAAATACTTATTCTTATAGCGCGAAACAGCTGTGCCAAAACTCACGAAAATAACTACGGGACGGGGCAACATCACTGGACCCCTTCAGGGTCACATGTATCTCTTACAATGTGTCGTTGTAGATGCCCTGTACTAACTGGTAATTCTATCGCCAAAAGCAATGTTATATCCAGTGTCATTACATCCCATACTATTATACCCTTATGATTAAAAATAAAATTACTATTAGGTAACTCACTTGCCCTGGATGCCTTCTTAATATAAAATAAATAGCCAAACTTCAAAAGTTAATGTAAATCTTATACACGTCTGGTACATTTCTTTCAACTTTCTTAACTCTTTAAAAGGAATAACTGTCAATAACATTATTTCATACGTAAAGGGCCCACCCCACGCTGTGCCGTTTTAAAAACAACTAACTTTACGCAGTGTACAGTTTTATTTCTGACAATAGACAATATCGAATTTTAGAAAGCTGACCGTTCGTTGCGCAACTTTCTCCCTTTATCTTCGACACAAAGGTAAGCAACTTTAAATGTACAGTTGTAACTTTTTTTTATGATCGGTTATAAAAAGTCGAACGCAATCTTTACAATTAAAACCTCTTCCAAAAACGTACATCTATTATTTGTAACTTCTTTGTTATTTATGACTTCTTTGAAAACAATTTTAATTCAATTTTATTGATTTTACTGCAGAACTCATTGAGTTAAGATCTATAAGTGACTTATGGATATAACTATTGTCAGTTACAAATACGATTACAATCAACAGAATGCATTAGCGTTTAAATATATGTATTTTAAATTTATCAGCATCCAATAAAATTTGTGTACCTTTTCTTTATTATAAAACAGGCAATATGTTTACTGATAAAATTACATCAATAACATTTTTAATGTTTTAATTACTTTAGTAGTCACACAATAGATAATATATTATCATAATGAAACTGAACTGATTTACATCTCATTATTTATATAATTTTCATTAATTAGCACAATAGAATATAGATCGAACAGATACGCATCTAGGCGCATAGTTAGGTATTAAATTGTGCTGGAACGACATTTACGAGCATATTGGCGCCATACAGGGTGCAACATGCTAAGGCTATCAGTTACCCCGTCGGCTAATTCACTGTGACAAATTAACAGCTAAATTTAACCCTCGAGTTTAATACCTACTTACCTATACGAAATATCTGTTAATAGTGTATATTAATAGATATTTCGTATCTCCATATTATAATGTATTACAAATATGCTAATTACAATTGATACGAGTACGTACGTACAATAAATATCGAACCTATATTGGTATTTTTATTATCTGTTACGTTCGTTTTATTAATTTGACAAGCTGTCTATTATCTGTATTTATCTAAGTTATGTACGAAGTCAGGTTTGAAAAGTATACCTACTTTAAATAATATTACCATTTTATTCGAATAGTAACGCGTATAGTTTCCACGGGAAATGTTTTGGAAATAATTTTACACGAATTTAATTCTGCCTTGTGTGATAAAGTATTCATTACAAAAAGAAATAATAAAAGTATTCTCAAATTAAAAATAGAATTTGTTATTGTTTTGTTTCTAGACAATCAATTTGAGTTTTAAGTAGAATTAAAAGTATGATGCTAGAGAAAAGTACAATAAAATTAAGTCATAGTAGAGAAGGGCTTAAAGTTCGCTGCATTGCTATTGTTCTTACCACGATTCCATATAAAGGAGCCCTATATGTCTCTTTGTACATATGTATAAGACTTACGGGAATAGAACAGATATTGCGACAGAGCGAGATGTAGTGGGGAAGCATGTTTTGTATTCCGACTAAACTGGATGCAGAATACGAGATCTATTTGTAGGTAGATATGGAAGTTGCCTTACTAGTGATGTATGGGGAGCTAAGATCGCGATGGGACTACCTACCGGTGTCTGGAAGAAAACTCTGATTGTGGCTATACTTTTCAACGCAAAATCTTTATAGTAGTGATATTGTTTCGACAAATATTTTCCATGTAATAATATAAATGTCTAGCTATATTGAGGCACTAAAATTCTAAGTTAAAGAGTATTTCTATTTTATTATTTTTCATATTAAGATAGTTTTTGATATTTCAAAAACATTTACAAATATTTTACGTCATATTAAAAAGTAACTGTTGTAACAATATATTGTCTGCTTTACAGTATAATGCCTTATACCTTCGCTCAAAGGATTGTTCATAGCTAACAAAATGAGCAATCTCTAACGAAGTATTTTTACAGACTTTAAAGTTGTTTGCATATTAAGTACGAGGGCGGCGTGTAGACGAGACGTTGGTTATGAGTTACAGTGCTCACCCGCGCCATTTATCTCTGCCTGGTCCAATGTAACCTAGATACTTAACCATGTCGGGATATGCTATACGACGTACAAGACATCTGTTGTCGATGACATATCTATACATATATAAAACTGTAACGGGACTGTCTGTACATGAAATTATATTAAGAAAATATTATTGGCATTACATTGTTGTCTTGTTTGTTGATTGATTCATCGTCCTTATTTGGACTGATCTGACTGGACGGATTTAAATGTTTACGATATAGAGATTGAAACAAAATATGTAAGTATGTCGGGAAATAAAATGGCTTCTAGCCAAAAAGAAACTTATCTTCATATCAGAATTCGACGCGAAGAAATTGCTGGAATTAGTAAAATTCTCTTGTATGTAAATATAACCTATAATAAGTAATTGATATATTTAAAATTTATATACAAAATACCACACCAGTACCTAAGCGGCTAATCACTCTTTGAAACTGAAAGTATAGTATTATGGAGATAATTTAACTAATTTGATTTTTAATAACATCATCCCTTGTAATTAATGTCGCCCTCGGGTAATTTGGCGACATAATGTTGTTTTAACGTATTTTGTTGGCTACCTTTTTATAAAGAGAAATTTTGCTCTTGCAATAAACGAACTACTACTTGATACTAATCTTTAAAGGATTCATAATTATATCACACAAGTTATTTAATCTCAAGTATAATTTGATCTCCACATATATTTTATTTATAAGCGATAACTTATGTCCGATTTTCCTTCCATTGTTATGTACGAGCTACTTTCGTATTACATAATACTTTCAATGAAGTCACCAGACTTGATTTGCTTAAGCGTTTCAAGTGAAAGTGACTACAGATTTTTCTTTTCGGAAAACTTTTCGATCCAGTCACGATTATCCAACGTCTGTTCCCAACTAAACTTAGCTAACTTTTTCTATGATATTTTGAGTATATGATAGAACATTTTTCTTATGTAATCACCGGATCTATGAATACATTATATGTCAGCAAGAACGCTATCATGATCGAGGACAGTCAGACGAACAAACTTAACTGATCTTGGAAGCCATTGTTAGAAGCGCACGGCATTTAGATTTGATTTTACTTCTCGATTTTATTGTCTGTACGAAGAAATTTCTAAAACTTATGCTATTGCATAAACTATTATCTTAGTAAGTATACCGTTATTAATTCGCGAAAACATATCTGTTTATGCACGTATTTAGGATTATTGGTATAAGAAACTTATTCCCTAACATAAAAACGATAAAATTTGGTCGAATTTTGTCTAAAAATATAATAAATGGGCAAATTTCGACCACACACGATACTAGTTAACATTATTCGCCATTAAAAGTTAGGTTTTTATTCACACATCGTTAATATGGTTTATAGCCCATATATAGTATAATTGTATGTTATTGAAGTTTAAAGTACTATACCAGTTTTATTATAATTATTTCTATATAAACTTATAATCCAGTGAGATTATTTTTATTGACACCAAATAAATGAATTTATATCGTTTCCATCTACAAGCTATAATTTTTAATTGAAAGATATTTAAATATGCCTTAACGTTTAATTTAGTAAAGGATACTTAAGTAGTATAATTTTGTTTTTATTTTGAAGAGATCTCCTTGATTTACTATCATGTCCATAAGGGAATGAAAGACAATGAAACAAACATCGTATGTAGGAGGGCTCGCGCCGCGCATAATCGATACAGCGATGTAAAATAGCAACATACGCATATATCATGTTATTCAAGAGTTGAACGCGAACCGTAAACAAATCAGTCAACTACGCAATCCAACAGCTAGACATCTGACTGATATAAAGAGTCGCAAAACTAAAAAATAGCTTTGTTTGCCAACAAATTTCGCTTGTTTGCCCGCTTTCCGCGGAGCGGTGTTATTCGCATAAATCGACTGAAAAAGCCAAATTGCAGCGATAGCTCACTGGTCTCAACAAAAAACGCGATGTACCAAAAACAAATATTGGATGTGCACGTGTTGTTTAGTTTTATTTTATAGCTTTATTCTTTTGACGTGATGAATTATTACCAACGCATTCACAATTACGGAATTCGGAAATGCAAATCATTGCAAACAAATAATTTTGTTTATGTAAACTTTATTAAAAATAACTTTATTTTTGAACATCTTTGTTTGACGCCTAATAACTAAATCATGATTTAGTGTTTAATTTTGTAGGTATACAAAAAGCTATCTTACGAGCATTTATGTCGACGCAGTGATACAATTCCGTTCGCATTGTACCATCGTATTAATCCCTCAAAGCTTTGCAGCAGAGAACGCGCTGATAAACTGCAAAACTAATGCCGCGGGATTGCATTACGATGCAAACTTTTTCAGTAACGGCGCGCGAAAATCGAACAAAAAGAATGGGAATATATCGGCTAGTTTTTTACGCCACGATGCGACATACTATCTGATAATGATTCCGGATTTTCGTTTAGCAAAAAACATCTCTATTCACATAGACATGAATAAGTAATTTGATATTGGTATAGTTTATGACGTTCATAACATATTGTATGTGGGCGAATGAACGGCTCCTTATTTTATATTTCGGCAATATTGTTGAGGGAACTTGAGCGAAATGTATAGTAATGTATAGGTACAAATATAGAACGGGATTCTCTTATGATGATTTAGTGTTGCGCGCGACAGTGCTGGATGGATTTACCGCCGTATGAACGGATTATGTGGGCGAGTGCAAACACGGGGCAGTGGACGCCATATTGTGATTTATTGCGGACTTTTGATTCGCAGCTTTATTGCCGCTTACTACGAGGGACGAATTTGAAAGAGCCGGTGCATTGCTGTTTTTTCGCATTGTAGTCACGAATCCTGTCTTACTGCATTATTTTACAAATAAATGAGTTTATAGATATAAATGTCCCGTGATGAAATATATTGTAATAAGTTCCTTGAAATATTTCTTGAAATTTATATAGGTATATGTATTTTCGAAGATTGTAAATTCGCACAGTGAGTAACTTCGTTAAGTTAGTTTTTTTAAGGGAGAATATTTACGTACATAAATCAAAATTTGTACAAAACTAATCATAAAATAATATGTGTATATTACAAGGAGGACGTCAAAATAAATAGCAATAACTCCGCCGCAACCTCGGCAGCATATTCGTTAATAAACCTGGGAAAACTTCCAATGTTTCCCCCCTACGATTTTTCTTTCCCGAGATAAATAAGATAAGCAATAAATCATAAGCGCCCATTTCCTTGCTACAAAACAACGGACAGCGAAGGGAGGCTGGAAAATTATGACAAATCATGCATTAAACATAGAGAATAAATGTTTTCTTATCACGTATCTATTCCTGTTTGTATTAGTTTTCCTTTATCTTTATTGACACAGGTTTCTGAGGGAACGTTTTATTGGTTGTTTTAGCGTGACTGCCGATTGCGGACAATCGCTATGTCATAAAGAACCATATTTGCTTTTCCTTTTGTTCTGAAGAACATTCAATCAGACTTATAGTTTTATTCATTGGTTGTTAGTATGATTGAATCGATTAGGTAATCTTTCACAATGCATTACATTACGTCTTTATATATATTTACAATGTACTTGCATGTATAAAGCTTATACAAATCCTTAAATTAAATACCTTAAATAAATGCTTTTGTATTCGGCTGGAATAAATCTTGAATGAAACTCTGATGTCTTAACGTAGTATTCAGACTGCAAATCTAGAATATTTATTTCGAATGCAGACAAAATCTCCGCGCAATCCCTGTTTCAGCGAAACTTGCATTTAGGCATTATGCACACAGTACTTAAGCGAATTTATCTCCCGTACTTACTGAGACGTACTATGTATATGATATAGTTTTAATATGCTTTCTTACGCAGTCTACTTCTTACGGATATATATCCTAAATATTTACTGAAGTATAGTTTTGAATAAAATAAATTAGAAAAAAAATCCTTTCCTCTATATATAGCACATACTTACTGAATTATTAGTTATTTTCTATGTGGTAAATGTAACTAAAATTTACGTTTGTTATTGTTTAATAAACAAAATTTATACTAGCTTTTCAAAATTATAAAATCATAACTATTTTTGATTTTTCCGGTTGTATATAAAGCATAATATAAAAGGTTTAAAGTTTGCGCCCTCAAAGCCGCGGTTTCTTTGTGAAACTTTAAAACTTTCTTTAAACGACGATTACCGAAGCTCTAAATACGCCTTCCTTCCAACGGACTCGTACTTTAAAATTTTCAAGAGATTTCGAGATTCTAAGTTTTTGAATACCAAATGCTATCGGTTACACTTAATATATTTATATATATCTATCTATTTTGATACATATTTAAAATCCCACAATATACTTACTACCAAATCTGAAAGTACACTACAATATTTCAAAGCAGTTTCATAAAATAGCCATATAGAGTATCATAGTACGTATTTCGCACGTAACTATTCATTTACGAACAAGAAAATTGTATTCAAAAGCAAACCGCAGTGCTAATATAATTGGCTTGTGTCAACAATCTTTTTGCAGCAATTTCATATAAAAGGCTATCAATATAATGAGCCACGGAGCACAGCAAGTTGCAAGTCGGTATTATTTCTACTGATATTTTATTATATTCGAACGTGTACGGTTAGCAGGAACAGTCACGATGCACTAAGTTCGCATTGAAAACTTTATAATCTGCATTCTTCAGACCGATAAAATTACATTAACAAATGCATTTTGCATCGCACCCTTATACGCTATACCTATACTGTTTATTGATGTACTAAAACAAAAATTTCTTTATCATTTTGTACTTAATAGTATTAATTGTTAGTAATAGTATATCATTAACAATTAATTAATTAAAGACTTTATCCGAAACAAATATTGATTGAGTATAAAGTAAACTTCAATTAAAAAAATTATCTATGTAAGATAATTTTTTGCTGCCACTACTGTAATAACATAAAATCAAGTAAGATTACTATCGGAATGTTATGATTCCCTTTCATGTACCTACATAGGTTAAATCGCAAATTGTTGGTTCAGTTAATCGGACACTTTAGTAGTACGGACGTCTCACGTACTGTTCCGTTTATGGAAAATAATGTTCCTTAATGTCTTAACATAAGGGTGAAATTGTGGCTCGTGACATTTTATGATTTGTATCGTCGATGGGTACGTGGATGTAGGCAGAGTCGCCCGCCTACTTTGCGGTCTGCAATCAAAGTTGTTACCGCACCGATAAAGTTTAGCGATTTGCGGACTACGTAAAGACGATGTTTTTCATCTACGAATCGAAGATATTACGCGATTCGTGATATATTGTTTACCGAAGTTAGTATCATGTGTCCCAACCTTAAAAAAAATTGATGATTTGTTTTTTTTTATGAATACAAAACATTCTGTCAAAATATGAAATAAAATAGGCACAGATCCTTAAAATTTAAAGCGAAACTAAATCATGCAATCGTTCATGTGTGACGTTTTTATTGTTATTGTAAACTTAAAATTACAAAAGAATAGAATGTTTTGGCTTTAGCAGTTAATATAAACTACAAAAAAATATTTCTTCGCATTCGATGTAGCGCTATAATTTTACACCTCCAGAACAAAATATCAATTTATCAAAAAGCCGTGAAGTCAAGACATGTTTTACGATAAATACCGACCACTTGATCTTTTTTGTGCACAATAGGACCGTTGGTATTGTCACTTCGGATTGTGATTCTGTTACGATATCATGATTCGCATGAATTCTTTATTTTAAGACAAGAAGAAGACTAATCCGGACGAAGAAAAGCAGGCTGTCGTATATCAAAATTTGACAGCTACAAGCTCAGTGCAATATGGCGGCCACGCCACCCAATGAGGTACAGCGCCGTCACACGGAGCGCTCCGTACGTTAATCATGGCTGATTTATTAGGGAAGGAGTGACACATTTTATATTCTATTTTCGAAAACCGTAACGAGTTTTTCAAAATGGTCTCCGTTTGAGAGATCGCAACAGCTGCATCTTGTTAGTGTTGTACATATATTTGGTTTTTGTTAAAATTATTTGCGTGGATGAATATAGTAAGTGTATTACTTCAAATGAAACAACATTGCGCCCCCTCGGCAATTTTGAAATGAATTTAGATATCAGTTTCTGTTATTCGAGCGTTATTCAATTTATACGCTGCACGACCTCGTAAATCAAATATCTGCAAGCATTATAGATTTATTGAGTCATTCATTCTGAGTAACGAATACATACATCATATTTATTGACATAGAAAGTCCTTTATATGTTATCCACTGAACGCGCTTAACAACGTCGATGCTCTAAATACACGTTGAAATTGATTTTTAAATTACCCGAAATGACTTTCCCCGCACAAAAGAAAAACTCTAAGGCTTTTCCGTGCCACATACGTCAAGGTTTAGCTTAATCCCATAGGGACGTTCAATTTTTATTGCATTCGACCCCGACATATGGCCTAATACGGAACCAATATACTGAAAAACGATGTCAAAAGGGTTTACATATTGTTTTGGGGTGCACATTTGATGCGTCGAATTCTTTTATGAAAGTTAATATTGAATCTGAACAATAAAACAAAAAAACTCGCGCTCGCGAAGTAAAAATACCTATAAAGGGCAGTAATTATTTTAATTTAGTTATATGACCATGATGTTTTTATCTTAATTTCGTAACGAATATTAAAAAATGATTATCTTAACCACCAATGAGCAATTTCCATTTAGAATGTCAGCTTCATTTATAGTCTAGGAGCTTGATTAAAAGCAGAAAGAGGGCGGGTCGAAGCCGCTATTTTGGCGTGCAAAAATGTTAAACGTTTTTATAATATATTGTGGCATGTCATCCATCCATCGTAATTATTTTAATAACATTTCGCTTATATGCCTCCAGGGTCACCGTGCAACGGCTCCGTAAATATATTTATAAATAACAATTTACTCGTTTGTTGCATTTTATTTAATGTTTTTATCATTCACGAGTGAAACAGATGTTACCTACTAAATAAACATAAGTAATACGTAGCAGGGAGACATTCGTATTGCAAAGTTGGGATCTATTGATTAATAACGCTATCTCAATATGTCTTATAAATAAATAATTGATCGCTATCAGTTTTATTGTACGTTTAAATACATTACGCGACCTTATCAATAGCATTGAATGAATTAGTAATTAGGTATGTTAAATTATTACTTTTTCAATTAGTCTTACGCTTGTTCACAACCATTTACATATTATTGAATTAACATTGGATTGTCGATACTTAGGTACATATTATCTGTGTTTAATTTGATATTGTAATATCTCCTTACTCACTCTGAATGTACAGTTCATTGCGACCGATTTAAATGAATCCGTTATACGGTCCATGTACAGATTGCAAAAAACGTCGATACTTCATTACAAAAGTTCTTTCATTTTCAACCCTTGATTCAATTATACTTTGCCAATTTAAGTGTACGCGAGCATACTGCATCGGGCACTAATGTATTATTCATATTGTGTTTTTGAGATAACAAGCAGCCTCTTAAGTCGATAGACATCTAGCGGACTGATTGGAACTCCACTAAGTAGATAGCAGTAATGTTTTACTGGCCTTTCGGAAAATCTATTACAATTAAAATGTAGACACGTCGATAGCATACTTATGTACCGGCTTTTTGTCTCCGGAATGGTCTTGTATGTGCTGAGAAATTAATGATTTCAAAAAACAGTGTGAAGGAATTTATGAATTCCATTTCAATTCTTTAACAGTTTCTTATAAGAATGTGTCTAGTTTTACTCGATTCAAAAACCGTTCTATAAATGAAACAATGTGTTTCTTTTTCTGTTAGCTGTACTAAAATGGTTCTTTAATTACACTGCGTATCGGTCCCGTAAATTCAAGTGAGGTTTTATTTAAATATTAATTACATTTTGTATACAGGTTGATTCCGTACGTTAAAGGTTATTTAACGTCATTGAATATGTGACTTTTTGTGCAATAATCATGGAGTTATTATTGAAGAAAGCTATGTATTTAAACATGTGCCCGCTCATTGTATACCTTCGTCTTACAATACTTATTAAAAAAGGGATTGATTTAAAAATAATACAATCGACTTTAATAAGTTCTGAAATTATTAAATGACAAAATTAGGTCTTATTTAAAATGAAGACTTAAGAGCCGGCTAATAACATGTCCGACCTGTATAACGCATGTAGATACCAAAAGAGGCGCGGCGGCTATATACTTTGTAATCGCTGAGGTCGATTTCGGACCACCCAAGCGGTAGGTAGCTCCGGCACCGCGTATACACATTACACATGCTTAGCTTAACATGTGAGCTTTTATATCGTTACATAAGTTCGATTGCACCCAGCCCCGTCGCAACCGTAAATTTTCGTACAATTTAATAATTTTCGTTTCAATCTACCAATTTGCGTTATTGGTCAGGATATCTCGTCGCTTCGAATTTATAATAAGAGAGATTCGGGAAAGTAAGTGGTACGTCGATGACTTGAAATTCGTTTCACCTGAATTCGTTCGTGATTATATTGATACGTAGCACTGCACATTAAAACTCATTAGGAAACTCATTAATGATTCTGTTTCTTCGCTATATTTTATTATAACTATTGATAAGATATTAGTTCCATAGTTAAGAAATAATCAAACGTAATTACTTTCCCGGTTAAATTAAATGAATCAGATTACCGCAGCTGATCCAGTGAATACAAGGCCCGGCTACATTTATAACCTGAAAGCGCATGTTCAGCGCAATCGGACGCACTATTTTATCTTAATTCGTCTCATTAAGACTCGCCGGGCAAATATATACTTTACATAATTTTATCAAAGAAAATTGTGCGCGTGGGTATATTGTCGATTCGATCAGATTTAATGTGGCCATTCTAGTAAGATATGCGTTCACGATCGAGACACGCCTCTGTCGAAATAAATGCTTTTCTAACTGACTGTGTCAAACAGTGGTTACGGCAAGATCAACAGCTTTTGTTATCTCAAAACCTCTAATGATCCTACAAGTTTGAATAACTACTTCCCGCACATTTCCGACCACATGTTTCTCTCGAAAAAAATTCCACTAGTATTCAAAAGGCGGCGATTTGGAAACACTAAAGTCGTAAATCACATGGAAAAGTTTTACGAATTAGAAACAATTAAAACATTGAAGCAAACAACAGTTGTTGCGAATGTCCCCAGCGATTGCGGGAACATTGAGAATTACGGGCGGTTTACAGGCTATAGATCTTAGTCCAAAATTCTTTACGACTAATATAACTTGCGCAATCCTTTTGTCGCCCTGTAGGGGGTGGGGAGGGGGAAGTTGGACAAGTTTCTTTTGTTTGCGACACGTGTTGCAAAACGGGTTGGGCCTGACACTTGTTCCGAGAGTATCTCGGAGACGACTTTAGTCGTTTTCAGTGGAATTACTGTCGTCCATCTTAGGTTTGATATTTAATAACACACAAAAATGTTGCTGAAGGAAATTTCAGATTTTATCACCTTAATAGATAATTTATCGCTATTTATTTTCAAATTATAGTAATAATGTCGTCACCAAATTGCTATATACCAATATTGTATAGATATATGTGTGTAACATTAATGCAACATTTTAACACGTAATGTGATATCAGTTTGAAGGGCGGTACCCTAGCAACTCGACTCCGGAAACCGATACACAGATGATGTTAAAGATTTGCGGCTTACGGAAATGTTCAGCGTCATTATATACTTATTAAGGTCTTCCACGCATCTTTTTTGCTAGCCACGAGCCCCGTCTCTTAATGAAGTCATTTCTGTCAACTTTATTGCTGTTGTGGCATACGCAGGATTTTGAGAAAAATTTACAAGGCGCAAATTGACACTGAATTTGTACGAGGGTTAATTAGTCGCACATGAGTGAAAAGGATTTTTCAGTTGCGTTAATGGCGTCGGTGAGATTTTTTGTTTCGTATATAAGAACAGGTTACGTTTCGTTTAAGCAACTGCATCGCTAGGCGTGACCGCGAGAGAATACTTGGTTTTCTCTAATTAATCCGAAGCCTTAGACTTTTAATTGCTCACAGTTGGGAGTCAAGGCTTATTCGTTAGGCTTAAAACAATTTCCTTATTATTGCAAACTCACATATATAAGTAAGTGAATTTATGTTCCGTTAATCATATTATTTAGAAACATTTCATAATTACTAGGCATATTAGTTAGGTTCAGCTAAGTATGCACTTATCGCTACCAAACTGGTTAAATCAAGAATTAAATAACTGGAATAATAAAAGAAAGAAAAGGTCCCTATTTACGTTCCGCCCTCAAGTTTCTACGGCTTGGTCAATTAGCGTCACTCAATTAAGCACAACTCCCGTGCAGAGAAATTTTCTTAATTATTAAATAGGTGTAAGAGTGCTTACTCTAAATAATGAATGAGGAAAACGATATCGATCTTCTGTAAGTAGTGGTTTTAACGTTACTACTAAATAATTACACCTGTGCTTTACATTTATGATTAAATAATAGCTATAAAAGCGATGTATCTTTATATTTTTTGTCTTAATCATATTGATACAATCCGACAGAAACATACCTAATAGGAAATTTTATATCTAATTTCATTAAAATAAGAGGCAATTAGATTCACACGCGGTAGTACATACCCATGTATTATTTTCAGTGTGATCTTTAAAGTATTGGGAAAATATAGACATAGGTATGTTTGATGCTTACGCCAAAATCTCGATGAAGTTGATAAACTGAACACTTCAAGTCTACTTGAGCTGTTGTTCAATAAAGTGTATAGATAAAGCCGTACATGCACTGTGGCTTTAAAAGCAGCCTCGATCGAAGTACTTGAGATAATTAAGCCATTAAATCGGTTGGCAACCCTTTTACACTGTGAGAAGCGCTGTGCGGGTTCGTTCCAAAATGCTTTTATTTTTGTATCAATTTAAAAAGCAATATGTTATCTGAGTCTCTTAAGATGTTTAGACGCGTTTTATTATTTCGTCTCAGAATCTATGCAAATACGATTTCCAAAATCTTTCTTCGCTCTTCTTTCAGAGTGCAATAATTATAATTTTTAAGCACGTAGTCGTTTACTTATGACTTAATAAATCAACATTTATTCGAACGTGCGACAGAAAACAGATATAACTGTCATATACTTTTAAAGTAAAAAGTAATTATAAATCATTATTCACAAAAGCCTTCCTTATTGGCTCTTAACCAGTTACGCAAGTTCCAAAGTATTTTCGAAGAGGAATAAAATTGAGCTCAGCATGCGTGCAAACCTATACATTAAGAGTTCGACATGCAATGAAGACTTTCTATATAGATACATATATACTCCCAACGCTACAGGTAATGTAGTTAGTCAGGGCTGCCCGCGATAATGTTCCAAAAAAATATATTTACAAGTAACTGTACTGGTGGTTATGGCTCACTGAAATGTTACTGTTTTAAGGTAGTTATTTTTATAATTGGCAACCCTATACGCACGTGATCGAATTTTCACGACTCGCGGCTATTGGCCTCGTATTCGGCTGTCTCGCGAATCGATTTCTTGGTAACCGATTCGAAGATTTCGAGTAAGGAGGAGATTCGATGTACATTAATTATGTCCAGATCTTTTGACCTTTTACATAAAAGCAGTAATATAAAATTTCAGACCTGATATAATTTGAGTGACCTGATATTACCCGTATTATTATTTGTTAATTTTAATATGTATCTGTGGATATGAATTTTAGAATTTACAACGTTCAATTTGCATATGTGGATTGTTTTTCCATTTGCTTTATAATTAACTTTGCAACTGATACTAATCCCCTTCGGCGAATGAAAGGTGTAGAACGCCATTACATTTATCAATATTGGCAGTTGAACGAAATGAAGCTGTCGTCACAGGTAATTGTACCGCCATTTCAACTAAGCTGTGTAAGACAACCACTCCCATTCAACGATCAAACCCTAAGCGAGTTACTGAATCTTCTTTTTTCTCTATTAAGTTGAAGTGGGTACTTAAACATAACCGACGTCTGTAAACGGCCAATGAACTACCTCCAATGTTTTAAGGTTTAAATTAAATACATTTTTTTTTGTTACAGGAGCGAATGGCTTGAGAAGACGAGGGAGACAAACTTACACTAGATATCAAACGCTAGAGTTAGAGAAAGAGTTTCACACGAATCATTACCTCACGCGGAGGAGACGCATCGAAATGGCCCATGCACTCTGTCTCACGGAACGACAAATAAAAATTTGGTTCCAAAACCGAAGGATGAAATTAAAGAAGGAAATTCAAGCAATAAAGGAATTAAACGAACAGGAGAAACAGGCGCAAGCGCAGAAAGCAGCGGCGGCGGCGGCAGCAGCCGCGGCCGCAGCGCAGGGGCACCCCGAGCACTAAAGTTGCGCGCGCGCTACCTACCAGTGATACGATCGCAGTCCGCCGAACAGTCTTTAGCTTGTGTTTGTAAATTGTTTGTAATTATTTTCGTTATTTAAGTGTTGTTCGGTTGTTGTGATTATTTTTTTAATTAATTATATTGAATTAGACTCATGTTTTTCTAATATCGAAGGAACAATAAACTGTTTAATGTTAGAATAGAAACGGGTCGTATTATTTTGTGTTTCGGGTTTTGTTTTTGTTGATTTATTGAATTTTACATATTTTAATTCGCGCTTTCGTGGTAAATGTTCGCGTTTGGAAACCAGTGCAATTTTTAGAAATCTCTTCCGTGTAACATAGTGTAGGTCTATTGTAGTTGGTTTTTCATGATGTGCTACCGTAGCGCCTCGACTTGGCAGCGTCGGCGATGAACTTTGTTACATTGTACAAATTTAATATGCCTACCAAAGAGACCCGGTCTCGTACCCTTAACGCTAAGTAAACAGTCATAAGTTAAATCGTCTATCTGCAATATCACATCGGACTCGTATAGAACCTTATAACCGCGCCATCTAATCCTTCAATACTCTCGCATAAGTATAGTGTAAACGTGGTCGTGTTCCTGCAGTTTTAATAGTCGGTGAAGTTTAACAAATTGCCATAAATATAAGTAGGTATTATTTTAGCGATTAGCCGTGTAAATAGTTAGGGTTATGACGATGATAATGGAAGTGAGCGGTTCGCGATTGCGCCGGCGCCGTGGAATGAGCAGAAAAAGTTACAAGGGAGTGCGGACGAATGCGTGGCGAGTGCGGGGCGAGTCGGAGGGGAGCGGGCGCCGCCGGCCACCGGACAGGACTAGGTGAGTTTTTGTCAAAGTCCGCGGCATTATTTATCGAGTGGAGACGGTTGCGAAAAACTGACTCGTCGTCACCAGTCGATGCGCGACGCCATTTTTGAAATCGCCCATGCGAGACTTCTACGGTATTGCTGTTTAGCAATGTTTTAATTTACTCAGTCGATTCGAATTCGCCTTTGATCTTTCCCGACCGTCTCCGCTATTGAACCTTGAACAGCGCTTCACCCTTTCCAGCAACTCAATTACTTAAATTTTTCCGACAAATATTGTACGAGTCCTTAATAAGCGCTTAGGTATAAATAATTAAGTATATAAAAATTATGAAGCATCGCGCAAGTGTCCGAGATATGGCTCGTTAAATCACTTGGCATTTTTATTAAATCATTTAAAAGCATCACAACTAACGATTGGGTGTAAAACGAAAACGAATAAAAATCAAAAGGCTTTAAAAGGGTCTTTATTATTTCGTAAGTATGCATAATGACTTCATCGTTTCTACGCTATAAATGGTCGATGGGAACTAATTAAATTGGCTATAGACGCTATTATCTTTTTTGCCGAATATGGTAACATAGGAGTCAAAGAGTCTAAAAACTGAATTCTTAAAGTCTAGCTCGGAGTACCCGTAGTTGTTGACAGAAAACTTGAAAATACCTTTCAACTTATTTGGTCTCGTTATTGATGCTGAGAAATGCTGAATAACTTAGCATATCTAAGTGTTAACATGTTAAATTAGGATTATAATCATTTATAGAAACTTGAGCTACAGAAAAAAACATGATCAACTGCGTCGTTACTGAGAGAATCCATTGAAACTGACTTTATTACATTATGTATATATTTTAAAAGATACAACTTCAAATCGCAATGATAAAATTTATTGAAAATATCCACATATACATTCCAATAAAACGTACGATATTCAAAATTAAGTCATAGATTTTAAAGATAAAATTTGATGATAAACGGATATGAATTATTCAACGAAAATTCAAGATATATTTTTTGACGCAATTTATAAGGCTAACGCGTGCAAGAAGTGAAAAATGCATGGTGTGCAATATTTTTGCCGTCTGTATTTGGCCGCCATCTTTTCGTTCTTCGACCGAAATCAATTCAACGATAACAGATAATTATTTGGCCCGATACGAAAAATTATTGGATGTTGTGATGGCGACGTATCGCGTAAGGCGAATTTTTAAACGGCTCAATTTTGCGATCGAGCCTGTTTTGTTTTTTGAATCGAGCTCAAATATTTAAAGGTTTGGACGTTTTATATAACAATAGTCGCTTATAATAATAGTTACTCTCAGTAAGGCATCCATGTTAATTACGTCAGTATTTTACTTGAATAAAACATTAACGAGCTCGGTAGTCAATGAGCGATTAAGAATAATGACTAGTTCCGTGCAATGTTTCTCACTTAATTAAAACATACCGAAACATTAACGTTGGAAAGACAGATGCGAAAGCAAAAACACAATATATTCCTTGATAATTCGACCATTTGAGGTCGCGGCGCAACGATGATTGTATACCTTAACGAAGTGCCGCCCTTATTTTTTTCCTAAGCATCAAAGAGCCATCGGTTAGTTTTTTCGCAATAATTATGATCATAACTTAACATAATCATCTTATATACTTCGCTCGATAGACACATTTCGCTTTTTTTTTTATTGATTAGGTCCAGGGCATAAAACCTGTTCTGTTCCATTAAACATTGCTTTTATTGCGTTCTTTCAACCAGTTTCAGACACCTGTAGTTACGCATTGAAAATAAAGTTTCGAGAGCGTTGATAATTGTGTCCAGCATATAAGGCTGAGAAAATTTTCATATAATTACGACCATTATAATATTACATCGAAGGCTTTTCGAGTTAATTAGACGAAAACTTGAATAATGCATGACTGATTAATCAGTACAGGACTGGGTGCTTTTTTATTTGGCAAATTAATTGATATTCAGCGGCGGTTTCTTATTAAAATATCGCAATTTTATAAGGCTCCCGTGGACCTGTTTGGTGGAAATAAAAGGAGTGTTGTCGATGGTGCGGCGCGGGCGGGGGTCTGCCCATCGACCGCCCGTCGATGTTGCATATATCATTATGTACACGAAGGCCGGCCCGGCAGCTGAGCAAGATGAGAGATCTTTCTTATGTGAAGTCACCACGACGCGAGCCAACTCTCAGATCTTATTTATTATTCGAGATATTCGTGAGGTTGATCGACCTTAACGTAAAGGAATTTCACTACGTTTTATAAATAATGATGATGCATTTATCATACCTATATTACTAAATTACCTTAACGAGATTTCATCCGCTTTCGACTTATCCGTCTCACTAAGTACCTACGTCAGATGCTTTCGATAGGTATATTACAACATTGTATTTAATTGTTTTTATCAGGTATATATCCTTTTCAAATCGTAAGTTATGAAACAACATTCCTTACAATCGCTCAACGTTGCATTTCCTTATGTGACAATTACTTTGTTAATTTTAATTGTATACGCTTATCTACTCCATTACTGAAGCTGCAAGAATACATTCCTCATAGCACATATTTACTAAGACCAATACAGGAACTCCCTGCCGTATAAAGCAGTACGGGTTCGGTACACTCGTGTCGATACTATCTCGTCACCCGGCCTGCCCCGCGCACGACTAACATGTCCCATAGGTTACTCACCCGCATCTGAAGCCTTTAATCGATAACGATTTATTTAATTAACTGTACACGAGCACAATTCTACCTTCTAAGGTAATAGAATAATGCTTAAAGGAAAATTGCCCTTATGAGCCTCGAGCAATTTTGCACTTTTCACTGTATGGGATAACTCGTTAAATCGTTTTAAATTCAATGTTCGCACATTAACTTTGACGAGTTCGATTATATCGAACGTTTATACTCACTTAGGTTTTGCTCGGGAATTAATTTACTTGTTATTTTTGTTAATGTCAAAATTGTTTAGACAATGGCCGTACAAAGAGAATACTAATTAGGTTTACGTGTACAGGAGGAAGCTAGTAATGATAAGGTATGCATACTGGTTACTTGAGATGCTGTCTATCCTCCTACGGGCAAACGTCACCTACACTCACGAGCCTGTTTTTAGATTAACAATCCTTAAATGTCCTGCTAGGCTTGACGAGATATTTGGAGCTTATATCATCTTTTACTTTCGACATTTTTGTAGATTGTATGACAGAAGTATCATCCAACACGTGGAGTTTTTCACGATGTTTTCTTACTCTACTGAAACGAGTTATATATGATTATTATAACAGTACCGTTTACCAGGATTTTTATCGCGGTATTCGTTTAAGATCAACGTTTTCAATACGAGCCGTATTTTATTATTATCGCAATAAATAGAATACGAGAAAAACGACTTCGTAAATTGAACGGATAAATATTTATACAAAATATATAAAGCACATATCCTATTTCACTATCAACACAGATCATAAAACAAAAGTGCTTAACCGCTCCATGGAGTGTAATCGAGTTAACCCCTACAAAATCACGCAATAACCGATACGAAATATCGTTTTCCATGACAGCTATTAATTGTTAGCGCCAATGAGACTTCGCATACTTGAGGCTATAAACAAACGCTATCTAACCGAACTGCCTACTTAATAGTCCTTTAGTATAATTGCCGCAATCAATAAGTACGATACATACTGCAGACATTGTACTTCACACTGATACGTTAAAGGGTACTGTTGTTAGTTGAAGATAGTGGTCAATTCGTATTGATTTAGAATCGATTTTTCGGAATTCGAAATTTAAATTTTCACTACCTGTCAGATGGTACCTACAACTTGATTTCGACACGATACCTAAACGAATATTTTATAATAACCTCATAGCCATAGATAACTACTAATGGTAATGTTATTACAATCAAATTAATTACAATGACTTTTCTCTAGCTACCTTTTATATATCCCTCTATCATACGGATAAAAATAATGTTTTTTTCATATTTTTAATATATTCGCAAAACTCACGATCTATGTTGACTAGACAGGATTCTATAAAAACAGGCTGCGAAGATATAGTTTATAGAAACTTTTTTTGAGTATTTCTACCTATTAGTTATGATAGTGTTTGATGTATGTTAACTGTTTCCAATATTGCTTTCTACGTCACTAACATACAGATAATAGATATACACATACATTTGTCCATTCTGAAATAATAGTAATATGATACGAAATTTCGTTATCAATCGAATTTGTATAGTTTAGCGTGAGTTAGGTAAAGCAAGTAAATTATCGAACTCAAATATTAGTCAGATATTTTACGGTATTATTATATTTTATAATATTATATACCTAATAATAATTTAAGGTTTATTTTCATTTTGTAACCACAAATTCGTCACAGTTTAATTTTAATTTTTATAAGAAAAACAAGCATACCAGTTTGTGATATAAGCAAAATACGAATAATTTATACATTTGTTTATAAATAGATTTGTCATGAAGCATATATTTTAAATATGTGTTCAACAGTTATAATAATTTAAAGAGGCCTTTCATTATACTAGCTGTCCGCCCGCGACTTCGCCCACGTAACTTCTAACCTATTTAAAACCAGTTAATAAGAATCGAAGCATCTTTGATAATATTATTGATATCAGCCTTAAAATATAATACTTACGAAATGTTTGAACGTTACTTGTGTCATAGTGCGAAATTTACGAGAATATATATGGTTTCGATGTTTCGTTAAAATATCTCGAAAACTTCAGTGATTATTATCGAAATCGATTTAGTTTCGATTTTCGAATCTAATCGATCGAAAAGATATTCACATAATTTCGTCATCGTAAAAATTCAAAATAGTCTTCAGAGATTAAATATGATAATTAAAAAAAACTACAAAGTTGCACGAACTGAACAAGATCATCCATATTCCGTTTAAGAGTAGAGATACATAATGTAAAATAAGAAGACCATTTAAAACCTGGTTGAATTTTCAAGCGCCATAATTTAGTTTCAAACAAGATGTCTCAGAGTTATCTCATCACAACGATACATGTGATTTAGAGGTTATAAATCTCTTTCTCCGTTTATTTACAGTCTGCATATCATTATTGAGGCTTATCTTATTTATATTTTAGGACAAATTCAATTCCAGGTATAAAAATCTTAATAATTAATGCGTAAGAGTTCAGTAATCAAACCGGTACCAGGCTTTTTATAAATAAAATGTTGAATAGACTTTTACGATACATATGTGAATTATACGCGACTTTGTACCGAAAATCATGGGTTGAAATCTGGTTAACCAATAGGATTTTTCAGTGTTGAAAGAAACCTTCACATCGTTGTTTACCTAAAAATAAAACGCATTGTTTGGTTACCTTGCAATTTAAATTATATGTCGCCTGCATAAGATGACTCCTTTGCCAAAATAAAAAAAAATAACACTCTTGAGCAAAGATTACTCTACTGCTTAATTTTTTTTCACCATACTGCTTTATTTGCACCTACACCTTGTTAGTTGCATGCAAGAATATCTATCGAGAGATGCAGCTTCCCTCACGATGTTCCTACCGCTGAGCAAAAATACATGTACCTTTCAATAGAACTTTATTAATTATCACCTTTGATAAATACATTATAATATTATTTCACTGGTCTTTTACTTCTTTTTAAATTTATGAGCAATAACCAGTCTGTATAAAGAGCTTACACAGTTGTAAAAAATACATTGAAAGTTGAGTATGAAAGATCTTTGAAAGTCATTATATAAAATTCACGTCTCGCTTCGTTCGATATAATTCAGTTCGTGATGTTTTCTTCAACTGCTAAGGTATTGACTAACTATACCTAATTATAAAATCATTTTTCCAAATTGATTATCAACGCACAGGCTACTGCTGAACCAAGAGGACTGTAATTTGGATCATTCATTTTACTCCATAAAGTATGTTTCAGACAAAAATAGATAGATAGATAGAATAGTCGAGGCGTACAGCTAGTCATAATTAAAAGAATATATTTTAGGTAGGTATTTCAGGCATATCATTTGTGACAATCAAATGCATCTAATCCTTTCAGGCAATAGGACATAGACTTTAATATGGCACCGTACCATTAGTGCATGTGGCTGCCAATCACAATACAGTTTAAAACAAAGTGTTTGTTCGCATAATAACTAGGTTGCGTGTAGGTACGTAGCATTTATGACTCGTCCTGACAGCCGCCGAGGGACTGCGGTAAAACTGACCAATAAAAGTTCATTATCTATCGCTTGTTCGCTTCCAACTTTCATTTTATTGGTTTATGACACCGAATGTCGTAAAACTCGAGGTGTGGTTTGTGGGTGACAAATTATGTGTCGTTACGTTTTTACGATTGCAATCCCAACAGTGTCGTCCCAATATCGAGCGGCATTCATTCGTATAGTTTAATTTATTTAAAAGCATTTAATATCTCTTTGATGTTTATTGAATGTTAATTTCGTTAATTCAAGGAACGTGAAACAATGTGTAGGTGTTGAAAGCATCGCATTTAATTAATTAATTGATATAAAACATTGTTTTCCTTTAAGTGAATCAGAAAGTTTAATAGATTTTTCAACAGTCTTCGTGAAACGTGGGCGTGGCAACGTTTATGCAAAACTTTTAACGAACAAACACGCAACGTAATAGTGCAATTGTTGATGTCGTAAATATCTTTAAAGAAAAAGTGTCTATTTATTTGTGGACTATGTAAATATTGTCTACAATCTATATTAATATTATAAATGTGTTAGGAAATCTGTATGTCTGACTGTCTGTCGCGTTTTCACGACCAAATCACTGAACCGATTTTGATGAAATTTGCTATGAAGCAAACTTGAATACCAAGAAAAGACATAGCTCGCATGTGTTAAGCAAAAGAAGTAGTTGCTTAACACATGCGAGCGAAGCCACGGGCTAATAGTAAACTATGAATTAACTAGCTTTTGCCCGCGACTTCGTTCGCGTGGACTTTAGGTTCGTCCCGTCTAGTCTAGTAATCGCTTAAAATCGCTTCGTAAATAAGTCATTATTTCTCGTACAAAGTAAAGGATAAAAAATGCGCAAAAAATGTGTTTTTTTACGACCTCACATTAGAAACCTCAAAAATTGTAGCCTATGTGTTATTCTGATGTATAAGCTATATTGTGGTAAAGTTTCATTCAAATCCATTCAGTAGTTTTTACGTGAAAGAGTAACAAACATCCATACATCCATACATACAAACTTTCGCCTTTATAATAGTAGTAGGATCTGCGTTGTATTATATGATTTAATACAACGATTCTCTATGACGAGTTTTGTAATTATGGACACTACTATAATGTCACACAAAAACACCATTAATGTAGAACTTTAAAATCCGGTTATGTGAAAGTGTGAATTTGATCAGCGTGTAAATGGTTTAAGATTCCTGAGGGAATTTACAGACTTAAGAGTCTCCATTGGGTTTTCCTGGAAATTAGGAGTGAGGCTTTTTATTTTACATTCTTAATGTTAAAATCAATGTTAGTATGTTTATTAAAGGAATTATGGAACGATGACGAACAATTATTTTATATTAAATCTTCAAACTTAACATTTAAAAATAAAAGTAAAGACTTTTATGTCACGATTTTTACGTCACGCGATGTGTTTGAAAAATAATTTTATGTAGGTACCTAAGTATTTCTTTTAACACATAACAACTACCCTGCTCCCTATCTTATTCTTTGAGTATCAAATTTTAACGTTTTCGTCCTATAAGTTCTAAAATAGACTGAGACAGACACAAGGCTGAACCTATAAGAGGTTTATCAACAAATCGAAATACTGAACCCTAAAAACTATGCGTTATTCAGTTGCCTCTAATATATAGGTATATATTTTTATTTATGAACACAGTATTTTTAAACAGCTACCGGGAATGTTTTTTTTTCTCACGTTGAATTTAATTTCAGACTAATTGCAGGCATAGAATAACGAAATAGGTATAAGTTTAATTTACACATATATACCAATTAGGTACTTTTTTTCCTACGCACATGCATTATTTGTTTTTTTTTTTAGTAAAATAGTCGACATATAGGTTATCTATGTACATAACTTAAAATATATCACCAATTCTTATACTAGAATAAATGTCTAATAAATTTACAATGAACTATAATAATAATTACATTATTTACCTTCTAATTATTATTAATATAGTGTTGTAATTTTTTGCATATAACATAAATCTATAAATATATAATTAATTATTATTAAAACAAGACATAAATTATGTTAATCGCTTACATTAACTATTATAATTTACATAATAATTTAATAGATAGATGTTTAATATCTTACCACTTATCAGTCAAATAACTATTGAACACTAGACCTGGTCACCATAAATTGTTTCTATAATTCAATTAAATAAAAACATAATAATAAAAACGATATCTATTAATAAACAAGTTTTAATTTATATCGTTTATTTTATATAAATGAGACAGGCATCTTTCAGCTGCCTTTGACGGACTGTCATTATGTGACGCAGATGTTGGGCTTGAAACAGGCTGATCTAAATTATCACTATTTAAGTTATTCAGCTAAATTTATACTATAAAATACAGGTGCAGTTTAACTAGTTTATGGTGCGTTCGCTACTTTCTCTTGTACTAGTATAAAAATATTTAGTTATATATGTATTTATTGCTGTACTAAAACTTATTCATTTTGTTAATTATAACTTAATTCAATGCTTGTACCTACGTATCTATTATATCTTAAATTATTTAAATAAATGATAAAACTAAATTTTATTTTATTCGTACTTATAATTTTATTTCTTTTGTAATCAACCAATTTGGTACCTACCTAAAGGCTTTAAAATGATACTTTTTTCTTTAGACCCTTATGTACATATATATTTTTAAAGATTCAATTTATTTTCGTGGCTATATTTCGTAGCAACACTGTATGTACCTACGGCTTTATTCGACACGATCAAATTTTATAACCAATATACTTTCATTACATCAGCTGAGATCGAAGGTGTAATTATCGTAAGTTCCTTCAAGGGATAATCCTAACATTTATATGTAAATATTGCAAAAACATCTTCACACACAAGGCGCGAGGCATAGCCAATGGCCTGTAACCAATCGAGCTACCAAGCAAAAGTGAATAAATTAGAAAAGATATAAATTGTCGGAGGCGTTTTAATTGAAATCGCAGTTGTTAATTGAGTGCGTAGCGCAGTGCGCATGCGTCCCCGCTGATTTATTATATCCAACTATTTACTATCCTAAGCACGTATGGGCTTGAATGGGTATTGCATTTTCTAAACACTTCAGAAATTATTTAATTAATTCGAAATATAGAGTTATGGCGGCAAAAAACTGACCTCCTTCAAATGTATCGAGATACATTTATTTCTGAGAATTTGTCGGCTTGTATGTGGTATAATAACAAATGTATTATCTATATATGGATTCAACGATGATTTAGTGCAATGTAGTAATCACAACTTTGTGTGAAGTTTGCACATATTTTATTTATAAAAAAATAATTAAACAAAAGGTAAAATTCGTATTCTATAATGTGAGAAACGTAGGTATTCGACATTTCATTCGCAGCTATCATTTATTTTACATCTATTTCGACAATCTTTGATCGTAATTTACAAATATAAGTATGACATCAATTTTATTAAAATAACAGTAGTTATAAAAATAAATTATTTTTGTTGTATTAGTCGTAAATAATTTTAAATTATATTTTGATTTCATTTACCAAGGTAAAATTATTTGAACCTAACGATTATTTATTAGCAAAGTTGAACCGAGGTATATGAGAATATTTATTTATTACTGATATATCTTTGCTAGGTAAACAGATAATATTAGGAGAAATAAAACATAGACGTACCAACCGTATCATAGTAGGTACCTACTTATTTGTAGTAGGTACCTATTATAGTTGGTTCAATGTACATACATATAAGGAATTTAAACTATTTTTATTAAAATTCGACCCTAAAATTGAGATAACTAAAAACTCTATCAAACCGTAGCTTCGGGGACCGTCTAGTAAATAACCGGAGAGGGTTTAACCCTTCAACTTTTTCTCGGGGCCTCAGCGACCCCTATCCGTCTTCTCAGAGATACGGCGTATATCTTTATTTATCATTCTTTATTGCTCGAAACTCTGTCTCGCGGTATTGTTCGAGATTAAACTAGAAGCCTATTGGATTTTATCTCTTTTGATTAACTTTAGAGAAAATTCTATTTAGGTAATTTCGTTTTGTATAAGAACATATTTCGAATTAAATTGCTACTGAACTCGAATTCGAATACCAATTTAAAATTAACATACAACATGGAAGTGTATGTTGTAAATAAACTCGTTTTGTACGACGTAAATATTATTTTGATTTAATTTAAATAATAAACACAAAGCTCTTTTATCGATTCGATATCAACACGATAGTTAAGACGAGGAAGCTACCATAATTAAGATTTCATCAGATCAACGGCCAATAATAAAGACCCGTCTCATAGTTCATTAGAATATAGAATATGAAGTGTAAGGGAGGTCCAATAAGAATGGCAGTTTAATGAGACCCACGGTAAGTCACTTGAAACTCGATCTGAAATATCTTCAGTAATATTTCGTAAGTGATATTATTATACTTGTAACATTTTAAAGTTCTTATTGGAAACGTTTTTGCTATGAGTACATAACTAGGTATTTAAAACTAGAATGACAATACTCATCTACATACTTATTTAAATTTGAATCTATAAAAATACCTCGAAAACTAAAATCGGTGATGAATTTCTGTCTCGTATATGTATAATAAAATGAAATTGCTAATTCCTTCTTAAATACCTATAAATTAAAGAAAGTGTTCAAAATATTTTTAACAGTTTCTCGTTAAAAATTAGGTAGGACTTTGTGCACGGTATCATCCACATCCACAACAGGTATCAACAACAGTGCGCAGTATTGTTGTGTTCCGGTTTTAAGAGTGAGTGAGCCAGTGTATATACAGGCACAAAGGACATAGCATCTTAGTTCCCAAGTTGGTGGCGCATTGACGATGTAGGGAATAGTTAATATTTCTTACAGCGTCATTGTCTATGGGTGATCACTTACCATCAGGTGGCCCATGTGCTCGTCCGCCAACCTATTCCATAAAAAAATGTAATAATTACATTAAGGTACACATTAAAATTTCCCATAATCGAGAACCGTTGGTAGTTTCCTACGGAAGGAGTGAGTAGCAACTCAACCAAATAATTGCTATTCTATTCACACCGAGAGGGCGATTTATGCCCGAATTATTTCCTTGTTGTTTTATTAGAGGATTTGTCACTCGCCCCAGCTTTTATAATTACCCTAGATATCGGGTAACTTTTTAGATTGGATTTATGTAAAAGGCTTGGGTTCAGTTTCAGTGGATTAGAACTGCTTTGTGGATGTAATTAGGTGGGTTTTGGAATATTGTTGGACATATTTCATGTAGTCTTACAGCGTTTCATATAAGATAATATACCACTTGGAAGTTAGATTGAGATAATTATGTTTGCGATTTAGATTTTTTTTAATATCACGTAATGTTTATGGTTGAATAAACTTTAATCTTTTTATTTAATAATAATGACTCAGAGAGAGTATTTATGTAAAAAAAATCATACAATTTACCTTAATCTTTTATCTATTTAAATACTTTAAGAGCTTGTCTTAGTAAATATTAATATTTATTCAAATGTAATACATAAATAGTATATGGTATATAAATAAATAATTATTTTTTATTACGTTCATTAGGTAGATATGTATTTTAATTTGTATATCGAGGTACTTGATTTTTTTTCATAACATATAATCTAAGGAATTCATTAACTATAAAAAATACGTTTCATATACAAATATGGTTTAATCAGACAAAATAATAAATCTCAAATTTGATTTCGAATACTAGTAGCGCCATCTATCGTTAACACTACTTGTTAAGAACATTCTTTAATTAATATGTAATTTATATTCGTTATCATTCTATGCTCTCAAATAATAAGTTTAATCTATTTTTATATTTAATATATCTCTGGGTTTGATAAACTTACAGCGTTAAAATTGTTTAATAAGAATAACTAGTTGTCATTTTTGTCATCACACTCAGAAGTTCGCTGTCTCGCGGATAGATGTCGCATAAATCGTCGGCAATCGACTACAGCGCATCCACGTCTGTGGTGAACGAGAGTACTAATAAAAGCGGGAAAGCTTGCCGGGTGGAAGCGTACTGCGGTGGCGAGTGAATGTTTATGATGCAATTTACAGTTCGTATATTGCCAGCCACTTCATATAATACGACTGTACACATCCGAATTTCCTTTATTTAATACGGATTTCTTTACCTGTATTCGTATGGCCCAAGACGTCTCAAAAGAGGCAAATATTATTATCCAAATTATTCATGTCAATATTGTACAATATTATCCAAATTGACATTTATTATCTACCAAGTGAAGTTAATTAATTAAAAAAGAATAACTGGCTTAAAATTGTGTGGTGAACTATGTAATATCTGTATACTATTATAAAATTCATATAACGACATACAGGTACCGATTACGCAAAGCTATTCTAGCGGCATCATCCGAGTTCATAAAACATTTATTTTACGATGTGACGACCTCAAATGACTCATAAAAAGCTTCAGTGATTCACTCACAGATGGCGCTAGGCTTCGCTTGAGAGATGTGCGCCATCTATAGTTGTCATGGGGTAGTTGACGATCGCCTCTCGACAAGTTATGGTTTTATTGGAATACCCATAAAACTTACGAGCTGCGACTTTGGGCTCGAATATGGAGATATCGGAGGGTGAATGGGCGTATAAGACAGGAGACCGACTTTTATTGTTTGTAAATTGGTTGTAAAATTATGAGTCTCTCGTATTGTGTGTAATCACGGCTATCAGCTGTTACTTTATGGGATAAATCACTTTATTACCACAAGCGATGTTTTATGAGGCTATAAAGTTTGATTCAAATGGGCGACGAGTTGTCACTTTATAAGTAGCACTTAAGTTTTTTTCCTAGAATGATCCACGTTAGTTTTTTTTTACATCTATGCTAAATTGACTTGCCTTGTGACACATTTTCTAACAAGTCTAGACATTTTTGTTTAATTGCCGGTAGTTTATATTATTAATTTTTTTTTATTGCAAATGAAGCCAAAAATGAATTGATTGTTTTAATTTTTTTTACACAATGACATAACATATATTACCTAAGGTTTCTAATAGCCTATTATTATATCTACATCTTTTTAAAATGTATTAAACTAAATAGGAACAAAGTAAACGATCAAAATAATGATAACTGCTTCGATACTGAATCGATTTATTACTATTCGATAATAGATGGCGCTCATTGTCATCTTAGCTGTTTGAACCTCAAGCCAAGGTAATTTGAAAAGTAACAACCGTGTTTATGCATTTTAGGTGGCAAATACATAGAATAAATCAATATAGTAAAATTACAGATATTCTTTAACATAACTTTATTTAAAATTTTCAGTCATTTCCGCTTAAAATATCTCTTAATATTATTGCTATTTCCTAACTAAACTTTTAAAGTCAATGTTCAAAAATAAACTTTCTATGGTAACACAGGTGTAAAACGCATTTCGTTTTACACTATGCGTTTAATATTCTTAATTAATTTTGTATTAAAAATACACCATATGTAATGATATTGTTATAATGTCAATAATATTTATAACTGTATACTAATCTCCTATTATTAGTCTACTCGAAATTCGCAGTTCCAATATTAATATTCGTAGGTACCCAAACAAAAAATCATACTATATAAATAAGAATCAAAAACGAATTTTATTACATATTGATTACAGTTACTAAAATTTACGAAAAAGTTTAAATTCTGAAGCAGTTGTTACTTAATACACTTGAAACAGGCAGCTAAAAAAAAAACACATTTAATTTGAATCTGGAACGCAAATTATGTCTAGAATAATCACATATTAATATGCATACATTTTTTTCACGTTGCAAGCGACTTATCCGAACAGAAGTTTACAGCGCTAATTATTTGTTTTACGAGACGTTTACGATTATCGTGATCGTTAAGTTGACGTTTACGATCGGTTAACACCTCGGTCGTGATTGCGGCTCGGTTTTAGTGCCACTTGAAATTAATTTTGTAAACAGATACAATTATTATGATATGCTCGTTTCGAACTACCCGTTTCTTTTCTTTTCGTTATTTATTGCGGGTGAATAAATAAAAAAGATATTGCAGTGAGATAAGCCCTTTTATAAATCAATGGAACTTTATTCAATATTAATAGTTTGATTTTATTTTGAATGTAAGATTAAAGTGTCGTAAGACTAGAAATGAAAGCGTTAGAAAACTACAGTACGCAATTTTGTTGTGTTCCGGTTTGAAGGGTGGTTGAGTCAGTGTAACTACAGGCACAAGGGACATAGCATCCAAGTTCCTAAGGTTGGTGACACATTGACGATGTAAGGAGTAGTTAATATTACTTACAGCGTCATTGTCTATGGGTGATGGTGACCACTTACCATCAGGTGAGTATTCTATAAAAAAATAGCTATCGCGTGCTTAAACTATACTATCCTATTGTTTGAACCAACGATTTTATAATTTTTTTTAATATTATATAGATATCATGAATTAGAATGACTTCAAGTTTACAACAAAAGATCAACGTAGTGGTTTAGCTCTAAATCTTACATTGGAAATAAAATTTATATCTTAGTGAAAATCTAAGGTTCTATAATAATAATATAATATGTGTATAAACACACTAAATCCATATTATAAACATAGTTCTGACTAACCTTTAAAGAAATTTTTCCCCAAAAAACATTTTGTTTCAGTGATTATAAGATACTTAAACACTAACTTAACTTAAAAATATAAATAGATTCTATCACTACTATGTCTTATGTTAAAATAGAGTATCTGTTTTAATAATTAAGTACAAAAATAAAAAGTAATCTTTGACTCGAGCCACGATAAGCAAACCAGTTTGAACTGGTTTTGTAAACCACTGCAAGTTGATATTATTGTTATTATAAACTCAAAATACATTCATAATGATCATAACAATAACAAATTTCTAATTTATTTTTTATCAAGCACGTATAGGCCCCAGTGGATTGACCCTGTTAATAAAGCGTAGGAACAAGACGAATGCGAGAAAGAGAAAGCTATAATGAAGGAGCGCCGTAATTTATGAGATGCACATTTGGTATGAACAGCGCCAAATAAAAAGATATTTCCCGGTATGGTAACAATATTAACTTAGGATTAATTTCTTTTTCTTCTTAATGTCGAATAAAAAATACTACGCATTTATTAATACCGGTTCTGTTAAATTTGTATATATTATCTGTGAAATGTATTTAAATAATCGTATCAACTAAGATGAGTATAACGTAAAATATAATAGTAAGTATATTGGTAATATAATAAGAAAAAAAATGACACAATAAACCAGTTTATCAGCGTATAGAGAAAAGTAGAAAACCGCTTTAAAATAAAAATAAAGTGGACATGTTTTTCGCGACAGTACCGCCTATCGCTATGAGTAAGTTATGGCCGTTGTAGGGTGAGTTACACCCTGCTTAGGTCACGTGGCCCGAGCGGGACGGGGCTATACGAACGTTCGAACATCTGACGGGGATGGATGATGTTGGGGCGGCAAGTTATCTTCGTTTCATTCAACTCACACTCGCGCCGCCCGAACGTCCGTATAGATCAATAAAACTACTTTATCTCTTTTTGGCACATCCCCATCCCGTCGGCGACTTCCTAGAACGATACTTCACCGAGCTATGCTTTCTCTTTAAAAAATAAAATGCATTCTCTAAACTCAAGTCTCCTTCAAATATGAAACAAAGCGCTCTTTACGTTCTATAGCAATTGTGAGAAACGTGACGAATTTTAAAAAAGGAACGGCTAATTTAAAAATAGAATGTAATTGTCGGTTTGTCAATAGATCTCTTGTTCTTTTTTTAAAATCGTCGTTCTATTTAATGCAATTGTCGTTTTTTAGCCGGTGAAACGTTTTAGCCGTGTTTACAAAGGTAATGACCATAAAATATTATTACGGGGCTGTTACGACGAGCCACAGGTAGCCCCGGGTCGCAGTCTCTAGTTCATTGCGATAGTGTACCGTCTGGTAATTGATGGTAATATTTTACCTGTGCAACGTTTTTGTTTCTAAAACTGTATTAATTAAACTGTGTTTTAATATCGAAGTTTTTGTGAACATTTGTATTTAATAACTTATTTAAAAAAATGTAAGTACTTTTTGCAAGATTTTCTATGTTACTGAACAAAATAAGAACTTGAAAATTAAAATATAACGCATAACAGACGTACACAAGAAAAACTAGATTTTCGTTTGATACAAAATTTGCTTATAAATTTTCTGATTTGACCTTTACGTGTCCTTAAAAATATATTACATCCGATTATGATGTAAGTAATATAAAAATATTTTCAAAATTTTCACCCACCACGCTATTCCATGGAATTCATGTCTGGGGTTAGTAGTAGGCGTTAATTCGACGGGCGTCTTTCTCGTCTAACAGAGTAATTACTCTTGTTACCCGTAATCACTTTTATCTTAATACTTGAAAGACCATAGCTTTTTTCGTTCTACAAACCTAAAGGAAAATTTCAATTTTAGAATACCGTTACGAAAGAGGATTTATTCAATTTGAAAATTTCGTATCATGTTAATAAAATACAGATAAATAATGGATGTGTTGAAATAGATAGTAAGTAAATATGTTTATTTCGACCAATCCCTTTTCAAAAATTTTAATATAATACATATCAATGGCATTAAGGCGTCCATGTATGTACCGACACCAAAATATATAAATAAGTAGTTATTTAAATAGCAACCGATTTTTCAACCATAACGGTTGAAGAATTTCAACTAACCTCATACCTTCGAAATAAAATAACTTTATACATAAAATTTTAAAAATCCAACTAAAACAGTAAAATATTCAAGATAAACATCAAACATGCTATAAAAATAACACTACGAATTCAATTTCCCTTAATAATAGTTTAATTTACATCGAAATACCATTGTATAGGCAACTTCCTACTTAATGAATTTATTATCTAAGCCCCTCAAGCGATATACATCATTGAAAAAGTTCTTAATTATGTCTATTTACTCAAACCACTCCTAATTAGATATTGTCAGTTTTAATGAGTTAATATAAGGGCAATAAATAAAACACCTAATTATTTAACGTATATCGTATTTATAACAGAAGCGATAACGCTTGGCTCCATTTATCGAACCTTCATCTATTTATTAATTAAAAATATAATCTCACTATAAACATGCGAGTACATTTCTACTCACGATTTACGAACGTTTATTAGGTATATAATATCATTTTATTTAATTTGAAAATGGAACGTTGTTTTGAAAATTGGATAATGTATTTTTTTTATTCTGTAGATTCGAAATTTGAATTTCTATTTTCACAACATTGTTCATAATTTCTTTTTACACAAATATAAATAAATATAAAACTTTTTCATAATAATTTTCAATCGTGTTGCTTGTTGGTGTATAAGATAGAATTAAATTAACTGGCAATGTATGATTTATTTCTTTTCTTTTATTAATGATTGCTTAATGTTAAAATAAAGAACATAGATATATTCGAGCGACATAATATAAAGGCATGTACATACTTTAATGTAGATAAACCAGATAATAAGATTTATCCTCCTAGCTTTATCTCGCCGGAATCGAGTTAATTCTTCAATATCCATGTTTCTTCCCCCTATCTGAGGGATCGGAACTCGTGATAAAAATGTGAACGTCCCAATACATGTGTAACGTGCTTGCAATCGAAAAGAAATAAACTCAAAAATATCTTTAATTAGTATATTTAGATTAGGTACCTAACAATGAAGTTTACGGCTTTATTAATTGCAATTTGTATAATTTATTTATCTTTACTGTACTAGTAACACGAATATCAAATATTTTACTTTAATATTGATTATTTTTAATGTCTTGTTCATAGAAATTTACTTGTATATTGTATAATAAATAATGAAATACCTACAAGAGAATTATTAACACTACCGACGAGGCAACGCAATCTACATACTAAAATATCTCCGTTAAATCAATATCATAGAAAATCATTCTTAATTTATATGATGGCTTAAGATTATTTATTTATTTAGATAATAGTGTCGCACTACAAAATAATTAAATCAAACGGGCCAAGACAATTCTCGTGGTGTGCATGACAGCTACGCAGCACACTAGACTAGTGTGCTAGTGTGCGTATAGGTACTTAGTGACTAACATTGGCCACTATTTCTTTCGACGGATAAATCTATCTAGACATATAAATAATCAAAAATTAGCGCTCGCTATAACTGTTCATTTAACCTGATAAAGTATAATTATTCGTTTGATATATTTTTAGCACATTAAAAACTCTTTTGTAAATCAAAGGAGTTATGAAATAAAGAGGTGCATCTAACCTTGTTATTTAAAAAATCTTTGTTTTAAGTTATCGAGTGCAACGTAGGTATCATCTCGCTCATACTCACATTGCTGGTATCAAACAAAAGTTTGGTCACGCTTAATGCCTTTACGACTGCCGGGGGTGACATAAAGAAAATGAAAAACATTTTGTATTATTCTTGTTGCGCTCTTGTCCCGCCTAACTTCAACGACCCTCTATAAGTCGCGCGCATACTTGCCACACTCAACACTGCAAGCCTTAACCAATTATATTTTTAATCTATTTTTCAAAAAAGGAACGTTATACGCGAAAGTGAGTAGCGCTTGTAATTAACGAGTAAGAAACGTCTTATGTCTTTGATGTGACGGAAGAAAAACCTTTTTTGTCGATTAGGACACTCACCGAAATGTCACTTCATAATTTCAAACTTTAATTCGATATTCAAATATTATTAAAAATGTATAATTAGAACATCGTAATCGCAAGGCTGTAAGCGCCCTAAATCTCTCCTCCGTTCCCAGTAGCTTCTGCTTAGACAAATATCTACAGAAATTACGTGTTTCGACTCTAATGTAAGTAGCTTTTTAATATTTATCTCTTTTCTGTGATGTATTTCTTGTTGAAAAACATATAACACCTTTTTAGAGATTCGTTAAAAAAAAGCGCTAAATCTTTTTATGTCGAATTTACGTAATGAAAATGCGTTATAACTATAATTACGGCAGCGTTGCTACATTAAGTAGGTACTGGTTTTGCTGTATGGAAGTAATAGATCAGTTTTATTTTTCATTATTGTATAAATTCATATAAACTTCTGAAATCGCGAGTGTGACTGGACCGCGATACGCTATATATTTGTCAACTCGGAACTATTTCTGTGCTGTTTGTTTTCGTTTTGACAAATCGCGTTTCGGGCCGGCGCCATCTTCCAACATTCCGTTGACAAGCATTATTTTGACAGAAGTTTTAATGCATATATTATTATAATTACATTGATACAATGGATCCCAAATCTAATGAGAAATCCAACTAAGATTATCATTACAGATAATATATCATTAATATTATATAGCAGAGTCAAATAACTCAACCCCCGCAGCCTGTGTTCGCTCGTAATTCGTCGTGTGTGGCTCGCGACTATTCTATATCGCTTTTCTTACAAATTTTGTCTGTGAACCATATATTTATTATTGAAATTTGTCCTTTATAGAGTTCACCAAAGGGTTTTAATTTCAATGTCTCGCTATTTGGAGTTATATCGCTTATTAACTTGGATGAATAAAACCTTAGACAAATGTGATCTATGATAAACGTGATTTCGGTAACGAGCCAGGAGTTGATGTATGGCCACGATTGTTATTTTTCTAAGGAATGGAGGGAAAAAAAATATAAAGTGTGAATACAGCGCCTTACTATATAACAGTGATGAGAAATAGTTTATTGTGAGATCACGTGATTCTAAGTAATAAAGATCACACCCCAGGAGTAATCTTCTCTCCGAGATACTGTTATATTTTCTCTCTTGTTTGTTAACGAATGAAAGATTGTAATTTTGCTGCTAAACGAAAATATTATTTATAATAAGACGCTTGTAGCGACGGAGATGCTGATGAAGTATCACATTTTATCTCCTACCGTATCAAACCGGTCTACTTAAGTAGTAGTAGTATTTTGTCTACGTAAGTAATAAGTTAAGTAAGTGTAATGCTTTTATATCAATATAGATTTGACTATTTGACTTATTACCTGTTTACTGAATTAGGTATAAGTTTCTATTAAAAACACATCTTTGAAAATTTAATACAAAACACACCTATAGGATATTGCAACATATTTGTGAAAAAAATCTACTGTTAAAACAACTCAAATAATACTTATAATACAAATAGTCAATTTGTCAACAGGTCGCATTGGAATATTATTTTGAATATATAATAATATAACAGACACAGAAATAGGTGTAACGTTTTAATGAAATAAAATAATTTTAGTAACGAATTAATGATCGCCTAATATGAAAAACGCATCTCGCGAAATAACTTCTGTGCGACAACGCTTACCGCTTGTTGCCGCACAGATAAGCTAAGATATTTATCACGCACGGATTATTCATAATTAATAGCGCCCTCAGTCCGTGACGGCATCACTTGCAGTAGGTATGACAGATTATGTATACGTAGAATAAACTGCAATGTTGCCAGCAGAGTATCGTCTTATTTCCTTGGCATCGACGACGACTCTCTGATTTATTTTTCCGTTCCAACCTACAAAAGTTTTCGGATTAAATAGTTTTTCTCGTTTCAATATTTGGCAACAAAATATTTTTTTTTTTCATTATTCTTAGTCGGATTTTAAATTAAGTAAGTGAGTTATGTTCGTGAATGTTGACGTATAGTGTACGACAAGCTAGCTTAATAAAATTATTTTAATATTAAAAATGATAAAGTGTAGTTCTCATTTTATAAATGTAAAATTCAGATGTATCATCGGGTTTGTATCAACAAAGCGTTAATGCTTGTTTATTCAGAAAGTCATTGTCAACCTAACAATATATCTGAGGTATCATTTAATATGGAGAATTATTTAAATATATTTTTTTTAAATATGAGATAACATCACATACATTACTCTGATCCCAATGTAAGTAGCTAAAGCACTTGTGTTTTGGAAAATCAGAAGTAACGACGGTACCACAAACACCCAGACCCAAGACAACAAAAAAACTAATGATAATCAACATCTGCCCAGCCGGGAATGGAACATAGGACCTCGGAGTGGCATACCCATGAAAACCGGCTTCTCTTATTACTATATATAGGTGGTAACTGAATCAAGGTTACCTTTATTATGTAATATTATGATTTTTTTTAAACTTTTACTGATGATATATAATTCCACTGTAAACAACAGCTATGTATTAACGTTATGAACTACATGAATCAACATTGAAATAATTTAAACTAAAACAATTTAACTAAAACCGCGTAATCGTTAACCTAATGTACGTACCTAAAATAGTTACATCGCAACCCTCACATACTCGGCCTAATGGTGACACATAACAAAGTGTTACGGAAATAAATAGCAAGAAAAAAGAAGGATTAGTCCGTCCGTCGGTCGCATTAGCTGACTCTAAAAATAAAATTAATCTGTAGTGTGAATGTTTACGGGACAAATAAAAATTTCTAAGTACTTTTTAAAATTTTACCGATAATTGTTTTATTACCAGTCTTAAAAATACATTAACATAAGTCTAATCTAAGTTTTAAATTGATATATATTTTAAAGAGCGACCGCTCCGGCTTCGCACGTGTGCAATGCTGATACTAAATATACTAAAGATTTTTTCTTGTTTTTTTTTACTATATTGTCCATGTATTATATACAAAAAATTAACTCTTGAATTGCTGTATCTATTTAAAAAACTGCATCAAAATCGTGATACAAGCAAACATAGGGACAGACAGCGATAAGCTACTTTGTTTTATACGATGTAATATTTATTTCCTGAACAAAAGGTAGAATTAATTTTAAAAATAATTCAAAATTGTTTGTTATTTCTCATGTTTATGTTATTTCACGTTCAAATGTTTGAATTAGGTAACGCAGCGTCATTTTTTCCATAGTGTCATGTTATATGAAATTTACGCTCGGCTTAAAGCGTTCAAAATTTTAGCTTCGCCCGTCCAAAATCCTGATTAATGTCCCGACAGGGGGTGCATCGGAATTCAGCACGAAAATCTGTTTTCAACTCTTTTTTAAGTTCTTTTTTTTTAAGGTTTCTCTTGTTATAAGATTTTTGAAATTTAGTTCTTTATGAAACGCAATAAAAAAATATCCAATTCAAATTTTTTTATTGTCATATAACTATATATATGTAACATAATAGGCAAAACATAACACGGCTGTTATGTATGTTCTATTATATATATCTAAAACCTAATAATGTAATGACTTATTATTATTAAATAGGTAATTGTTAAAATTATGTAGCATGTTGTATAAGTGTAAAATAATAGAACATTCACAATTATAAAATAATTATTAATAATAAATTAAATAATACGTCTGTTTCGTTTAGAAACAGAAATGGCGTCGGGCGCACGTCACACGGCCCGCATTCACGTCGGTGGGGATGAATTGATAGCCCAGGTAGGGGTGGGATCTACTCGCCCAAGTCATTTCAAACATGGTACCCCAAAAGAAACGCGAAATTATATTCTGTCAAACTAGTTAACACGATTGCATCAGTAAATCATTTATAATTTCATTTGTATTTAAATGAAAAAGAAAATAGTTATTAAATCGGTTATTATTACCATGATTTTACTTTTAATTGTCATTAAAACGAGATGTTTTAGAGGTCGTAATTATAACTGAAGAACCCATAATTGCATTTGTGCTCATTTATAATCTTGTAATTCAGGGGCAATGGAAAATATTGTAAGGAAAACTGTAATTTTGGAATGGAATTCTGTCATAACATCGAATAAATCGAACATTTTAAAATATAAAAGATTTTACCCAGTTAGAAATTAACCTTACTTTACTTTGGCCATTAAAACGTATCACTTTTTGCGTTTTGTATTTATTGAAATATAAGCAGCTTGGTTAATATGCTTTTTTAATTGGCATTGCTTGTGCTTAATCTTCGTAAAATTTGCATACAAATTTAAAGTGTTTACACATTAATCTAATATGCGTTAACGAATGTAATAAAATCCTCCGGGGTGGGGAGACTGAATCTGAGACAATTTGCCGTTCGCGCCCCTCGGTAAGCCCACCTATGTGTCTTTCTTATTGCCGGCTAAATCTTGAATATACAACGAAGATTAATTCCCGCTGAAAGAAAGGGTGTGCCAACCCTTTTTGTCTACCAATGCACAAACGTGCTAGAGTGCATTTCAAAGAGCTTTACCTACATAGATATAATCAGCGAATCTCTATATTACAGTTAAAATATATAATTTACTCATAATAAATCAATAGTCATAAAACTAAAGTATCAATAACAAATACATGTAAAATTTTCATCGTCGAAATGTTTAAACTCAAATTCTAAATATATCACCCATCGTGCCTATGCAAATTGTCCCTTAAAAAGAACAATTGTATAATTAAAGTGTTTCCAAATTATCATTTTTTGCGACCATCAGATATATTTGGGCGCGATAAAATGCCGTCAAGTGATAATTTAGCGATTAAATTCCAGAAGCCGGTATGGAATTTAATGATTCAAGAACGATGCTAATGTTTTGTATCTTATAATTCAGATTGCAGTTTAGATAAATCGAATTGAGTGATTGCGATGCGGTCAATACGAAGCTTCGATCCCGTGAAATTTATCTTAACTCAATCAGAATTATTAATCGGGATGAACGGCATTCGAAGGCGATATCATCGCAATTTTAGGTAACTAAATAAGTAGCTTGATAATGTTTAGCAATAAGGCGGTCGATATTCATTATTTCCACGGTAGAATGCGTGCAACCCTTATCAAGGAAAGACGCCCGTTTTTTCTCGGTTTTCCCAAATAATTTATTTAGCGGGCCGCCGTCAATTTATCTCTGTGGGAGCTAATTTCGCGTCGGCCCGGTGGCTGCCTGGCGCATGCTGTAATTCAACAAATTGCGCGTCCTGTTGGATTTATGGGCCCTCGCACTTGACGGAGCGCTTGCCGCTCTTCTTCCATTGTTCTTACTTGTACTGGTCAGTGCCTGGAAATAGAATTCAATTCAGGATGTTTGTCTAACTTAGGTCATTAAACGCTCTATATTAAACATACAAAAATAGGTTTTGTGTTTTAGTTTTTGTCTTGTTATGCTGTGTTGCTATTTTCTTAAAATAACAAATATTATTTTAATCCTTTCCTTATATCAATAGGTATATATAACCTCTCTCTATTCGAGACTCGTTTGGTCTATTGATAAGTTCATTAAAAGATCATGTTATAGCGTTAATAAAATTATATCTAATCGATAGCTACTTAAATACGTTCCACATTCAAAATTAAACGACGATTATAGGTACAGAATTATGTTTTTTAAAATTCGTATGTAATCAATAAATAAAGGTAAATCAAAATAGCACAAATAACAATATAGAGACTACGAATTAGGTAAATCCGTTGTCCGTAATAGAAACACATAATCGTATCAATAATTATTCGGTTGGCGTTCTCCATCTTTATCACTTCCCGTTGGAAGGTAAGCCGCCTTGTACCGCTTTGACTTCTTTAAAGTAGTTCGTTTAGCTTTTATTGCGTGATTTTGCGAAGACAATGCTCAACTACGTGCTTCGTTTGATCTGAAACAAAGAATTAATAAGTATATTTAGAATTTGCTTAAATTAATAATCTAATTACGAAAATCAATAGGGTAGCTTCCAGGTTACAGTATAATATGTATAAAAATAGTATTTTATATAGGTATCGATGAAACAGCGCAGCAATGAAAATTAAAGAAATTTGTTAAGTACTTAGATAGTTATGTTCTAAAAATGCATTTTATCTCGCTTTTTTGTTAACGCTTACCCTTATAGAAATTGCTACCCTTATTTTGTTTTTATAAAAAAATATACATATGTACTTACAAAGTAATAAACACAGTAATGTCGTATAGGTGTATCGGCAGAAATCGGGGCATGGCTAGTTTGTTATAAAATATAAATTCGATGATATTTAATCTGTAGTTAAAGCTCGGTTGAGTTATACAGTGCTACGACTGTTATATCTTTTTGCTGACTGCGGACGGCGAGACAGCCGTCCCGCTCGCGCGCCTTCGCGAACGGGCAACATCAGCATCGAGGGAACTATAAAGAGCTGAAATACAATTTATAATCATAAAATAAATAATATTACACCGTATTAGTAACTATCACGAAATTAAATAAAAAGCACCTTCCTATATCAAATTAAGAGGAAAATATCGAATTGAAATGAGAAAAAAATATTCTTTATGCAAGCAGGCTCTTACAAGCACTTTTGAATCGTCATTTAACAACCATATTAAGTTAAGCTACCACTAGCTCGGAAAGTACATTCTACCGAGAAGAACTTCAGTAGTTACTCTCTTTCAACATTAAAAAAAACAGTCATGTTAGTTAATTACAAATATATATTCATGTAATGTATCCTGCCCGGAAGTCAACAAGTAATATTTTTACTCAAAGTTAAATCTATCCATATCAAATTAACAGAAAAACCTAATAATGAAATTGATAATTTTATATAAAAGTTAAATAAATTAAAGTCTTTTATTCGTCGCTATTATTTAGCTTACACTTATGTTAAGTTTCAAAAAAAAAGTAATATTTATTTAACCTATCGATCAAATATACGCAAATTTAATCAAATCTTTTATAAAATTCGATATAAATGACACAGTGAAGTGATACGAGTCACACTAGTAACAGCTCTATACAATATCCTTAGTCTTTGTAAATCAGCATATGCAAAGTGGTATAGCAATAAATCTAGCAGCTCTTGCTCGTTCTCGCATCATGTTACATCTTAATTTCAGAGCCGGCTCGTCGGAGCCTGCCTGCCAGAGATACGGCCTTTTATCAAATTCGCATTACGCTAGAAATTAACTTAAACTTTTAAAAATATTTCGTGAGAGTTAGCTATAACTGATATAACTGTTATAATACTGACAAGGCTAGACGACCTTGCTAGCTTTACTTATACCTAATTCTTTCGTTCTTTTGTTTTTGGCTTTACGAAAACATTCAACAAATACCTAAGATATATTATGAATGTCGGTACTTAATATTGAACACGTGAGTTTTAAACTTCATTCTAATACATGAATGTGTACAGGAATGGATTTGTCGACAGCTGCTTTAATTAAAATTAAATTTATTTCGCGAATGATGTACGTCGATGCGTTTTAATTTTGTTTTGTTAATTGGCATTTTATTAATTTCGCTTTCCTTTTGTTTCAGGTGGTCGTCGCGTGTAGCGCGTTGTCGCTTGGTAGGTGGCGGTAGATGTTAGGGCTCAACGCGAGTGAATGTCAGCGCGCTCCGTGATATGTCATAGCATTCCAGATCTCCCATTTCGTATGCAATAAAATGTGCTCTGTATGGATTGTCGTATTGCCGCTTGATTTACTCCACTCGCCCGACTCGGTTTGACGTCGAGAGATCAAGATATCAAACTCGACTGTCGAATAAATTTTTGTGCCAGCCCACACGAACGCTTAGGCAATCGACTGCCGAAGATTTATTGTCAAAATTTCCCGTTAGTAACGCTTACCGAGCACACTCCGCGTATCACTATTTCACAAATAAAAGAACCAGTCGCGATATCATCGTCGACTATAAATTATATGAAGCTCGTATGAAAAATACACGTTTCGATGTCCGCTTATTTATCGCTTAGCTTGAGTTATGTATGCATACGTTATGTTAATCTCGACTTGTTATTAAATAGACGTTTCTATTAATATTAATTAGCTTTTGTCAATATTTTAGGGAAGTTGTCTAATAATGCGAACGCTAGGTCGACGTTATAAATAGAGACGTCAGTGCACGGACGTGTATCGAGAGAATGGAAAAGCGGAATTGTCGATATCGACTAGCTGATCCACTATCGGTACCATCGGGACGGTGGCTGTTCCACACTAGGAATAGGTTGAGTTCCCGCGTTGTTCTGCCTCGTGATATATTGTTCCGCATCTCCCTGTATAAATCTTGAACGCCTGCTGAGGTACACGGGACACGCCGCCGCGCCGCAGCCTCGAGCTTCAAATGGAATTGTGTTTTTATTTATCGTGCGAATTGTGCCCCACTATCGCTCACTCGGAATCGCAGTTTATCTGCCAAAACGCGCAGTTGGATCGATGCAAATTTAGCTCTTAAGTTATTCTATTCCTGTATTCGAATAAGATGCTGTTCTCGAATCTCACCTATCGAATTAATTTTACAACTACTTTCTTGAAGTACAATTTGAAATTAATAAAGCTCTGCTTGTAATTTTGCGTCCAGGACAGAATTTTATTTAAGATTTATTAAAATTAGTGTAAGGAAAAAAAATGAAAAATGTACAAATACCTACACACATTGGGTTTATCGGTAACTTGCCACATCTCTGATATAAAGTGTTCCATGTTAACCCAAATAGTGGGGGGCAAAATAAATAATAATATTGGTACCACGTTATCTGTGCAACTTATATTGAATGTACATTTTTGGTAAGGTCTAAAAGGCTTTTTTGAAAAAAGGCTCCGTCTAATCTCACTTGTCGTGAATCTGTGCGACTCCTAGAAAACGTTGGATACAGTGACGTGCTACCTAATGTTACTTGTGTATATAATTATAAGTTTAGTATGAATTAATATTGAAAACTGATGTACAACGTCTGTATACGTTCAGAAATTAATTAAAATTGTGTCTATATGGAAGATTGCAAAGTACTGGCGTGACGTTACGTTAAAATGATTTATCAAATATTATAGTCGTAAAACTGTTTGTATTGTAAAAATATAATGTAACAGATATAAATATGAGGTAAATAAACGTACATTTTATATCCTTTATTTGTATAAAAACGCTTTCTTTTAGAGCAATCTGAAGTAATAATGTCTTTTATAAATATTTTACAGATAATAAATGTCCATAACGTTGGCGTCACTCCTAGAACCTATATACGTAACGTGAAAGGCTTTAGTATGAAAATATTCCATTTTAGTCGATAGCTTAACTTATTCTTAGCTTACCTATAGTCACTTAAAAAATGACAAGAATCAAAACTAGTTGTGCCCAGTATACGAATAGCTATTAAAATTAAGGAGTAATATAATTTATTTTAAGATACAGTAGTGGTAATATTTTTGGATTCCTATAAACATATACGTAATTTTTCTTCATAAATTTAGTGATCGTCAAAAATTTGGTCGTGATTCTTTCGATACTTTTATTAAGTTATCCAACGAAGAAGTGCCAAATGCAATTTCAGTGTATTCTTAGCTAATATATATATTTTATTTTCAATAATTCATATTTTATCTTTGGACCCTTATAAATCCTTATAATTTCCATTCAAATGTCATATTTGTCAATAAAAGGAGGGAATGTTTATAGTGTCACGATTTTTTTTCTTTGTCAAAAAGATATTTTTAATAAACACACAATTGTGATACTGATCACTGTTGAAATACATGAAATTGTTGAAATTTAAATTATGATGAAAGATATAAAAATTATACTTAAATTATATATGAGTAATAATCAAATAATAATATATACAAAATCTATTCAAATAACAAGCTTGCTAATAAGATCATTCAAAAAATAATGAAATATAAGTACAATTATCTGTGTTTGTATTTTCTGATATAATTATGATTTGCATTAAACTAAATTATTCTGTACCTTTGAAATATATTTTAATTTCAACATAGACAACAATTCTATCTTTATGGAGGTGACATAAATCGATTTTGATCCGGCTAAGATATATGTGAACAGGATTGTCACAGGATTATAGGATTTAATACAGCACAATTAAGAGCGATCCGCGTCTCATTTTGTGTGAGGGTCTAGAGATGAAATATCCTTATGTTTATTATTAAATTACCTCGAGAAGTTCCTTTGATTATACATACACATAATTGGTCTGATTATTTTGCAATTAATTTTCAATAATGTTTCATTCAAATATGCGTTTTAATTATTATAAACGTAAGAAACAAATATTTAGATTAAGATTCACTTATTTCTCATTTTATCAAGAAAGAAATCACGTCTAAGTTTTATTGTAACACTTTGTTAAATATATTGTAAATATTATAAGCAACTTATTTATAAAGCTTTTATCATTGAGATGAAATTGATATCGGAATTCAAAATTTTTTCACTCGTTTTGTAACACACTGTTTTCGAATTTTATACAAATATAATTTTATTATTTTACAATACGTATTAAATGTTTATTTATTTTATATGGGAACGTGCTCACGGATGTAATACGTAAATTTTGTTAACAAAACATCGATCATACGTAAATAGGTAGGCCCAATTGATTGTAATATACCTATTATAATTGATTAATATTAATTAGTAATAATGAAGAGAAATACTTAAAACTCGAGGGATTCTAGTTAAAATGATTTAAATGTTTGTGTTTTACATTTGTAACTGTGTGGAATGTGTAATAATATACAATTATGTATATATTACCAATAATATTATGAATGAAAAGCGATATTATAATTTTTTGTACAATATCGGCTACAGTGCAAGATGGATCTGCATTAAATAAAAATTCTGTTACTGTAACTAGTTTATTTATTTATTTCTACCTCACCTAAATATTACGTTACACAAAATCACACTAGTATTTTAAGTTTTTGATAATCGCAGAGTGCAGTGCGCCTATGTTTAACTGACTCTATTAGTTGTGTGTTATTAATATGGTCTTGCATTTGACTATTCTTGTATTTTCTTAAAATATAAAGAAAAAATACTAAGATTATTTATTCTATCTGTCTGCTTGGAATTAACTGTACTGTATTTTATATTAATCACTGACAAAGCAGATTATACTTTAAGTATTAAAGAAATTAGATCATAAAAACTACAGTGGTTTGTGTGTAATCACTTTGATTATAAACGAGAAAAAGTAGAATCAACTGATCTTAACTAGATAAGTAAAGAAATAATCTATATCTATATAAGGTGGAGAGTTTGTTTGGTTAAATCTAGTATTCTCATTAACTATCAGTCCATTTCGTATCAAATTTGAATCAGACTTCAACATAGGTTGAAGATTATATATACCTATAACTTCTCAACCTACCTACCTACTACCCTTTGGAGCGAAGCCGTACAACCGTCAACAAATTCAACACACTGCTAGTTCAACGTAGGTATGAAGGAGGCGTGTACAATGTGGTACACTGTACAATGAACATACCTTGTATAAGTCAAATCTCATGAAAAACAATACAAAAACAATCTATCTTTATTTATACGTTCTTTATGTCCTATTATACTCATATGGTTATTAAGTTTGTCGTATACTTAAACATATGATACCTACTAGAAAATAGCGCTTGGCAGGTAGGTATAGGAGTAGCCGTGGTGTCGTGCCAAACAGGAAGTGTGCATGCGAGGCCGGGACGTGGGGATCGAAGCTTTGCCAAGCGAATCCGAACCATATTTGCATACTGTTTGTATATACTGGCATTTTAATATTCTGAAAAATGTGTATCTGCCTATTTTAATGTCATAGCTTGAAGCGAAATGGAAGGACTCAAGCTTAGAGCATATTCTCAAATTAAGTACGTCTGCGTTATTTCTGAAAATAACGATAGCTGTATCTACTTTATCATCAATTAACGCATAATTATACTGCAGTATTTCACGATAACAAATACGAAGCCGAGAATGAGGAAATATCGTTTCATATTGAGATTTAGAAAATATTCTAAAAATGTTTTATCGCATCGTCATAATTTCTCGTTCCGTTAAAATAACTTTACAAGGAAAACACAAAGTTACGCAAGCCAAAACACAAGAAACATACTGCGTCACGGAACTCATCTTCGGGGATCTTCTATTATTTACGAGCGGAATAAGCCCCATTTTTTATAAAACACGTAAATTTGTCTGGCGGCCGCAATAAATCAGGATGTATTCCGGATTACAGTTAGAGTAATGACTCAAGTCCACCTGGTGAGGGACTGCAATTATTCAGCCATTCGCTCGACCGTACAGAATCCACTTTCGGGTCTTACGTAGAACAGTCTTCTAGATCATGGTTCAGTATATTTAATTATACCTACAGGATGAGGTCAAGCAATTTGCAAGTCAAGCATAAAGATTATTCGTAAAAGTTAAAAAAAGTAACATCCATATCGGTAGCTAACGAGCAGTTCCTTTTCTTGCCTTTTGGAACTTCTTTCATCTCGTTGCATATGGCTGAATTTCATCCGCAATATTTTGGTTTCCTCACGCCTATTTCGCTTGCTAAAGCACTAAATAAACTGAAGCAAATTAAGTAGTTGCCACTAGAATATAAGCATCATATAAGCTAATTTGTCTGTTTTTCGAATTCTTTTAACTAAGCTTTGTAAAGAAAGGAAAGCTTTATAAGAACATCTACGCACGTACATAAATTTGACTGAAGGAATGTTCAGATGTAGGCATAAATTTGGTATTTATAATTCAAGACTTCAACCAAATTAATTTACCGTTGGAAAGACCAAGTGCAGCTACACATTATTTTGGAGAATGACCCATCACAACAAACACTTGACATGGTGATGAGAAAAATTGAATTTTAATATTGTTTTATACATTTGTATGGTTTCTAAACTATAACATTAATGAGTTGTAATTTTGAAATATCACTATCCATAACACATACAAAAAACAGGTAGAAAAAAACGTTTTCAAACTTGCTACATTTTTTATCATATAATAATCAATACACATTTTGAAAAAAAAAAACATCTTAGCAATAAATCGATTATCCTTATCAGTATATACTTTAAAGTTATTAAATTATGTTTTTCTGTGTACAAAAATTAATCTTAATTATACTTCTGATAATTTGGCTAAAGTACTGTTCATTCCCTTTTTATTTGTTGTGAAAAATAATTAATCAGACGAATCGGAAATACCAAGGAGTATTTAAATACATTGCTAATTTAGTAATGATTTAAGTCAAGTCATGTTTTTAGAAAAACAAAATGATTTCGACTACAATTTGTATAAAAACTGTTAAATATCCGTAACGTGTCACTAATTAGCAATATCCTCTCCCCTTAAGGAGTAGACTTATTTGGATACAAAAATGGCATATTTTTACTTTCTTTTCCTCAAGATGATTTTCCTTACTGTCACCGTATGAATAATAAGCACAAATTAAGCACATAAAAATTCGAATTCAACCGGATTTGACACTCGTTATTCTTAGCTACAATCCATGAATTATTTGCACTGGGCTATCAACACTATAAATACCTAAAATAAGTAAAAACTATAAGGCACATTTAATCCTACGCCTAGTAACAAAATCCGTGGAAAAGCTGGAGTAACTTTGATAGTCTTTTATGTTGAAATTAAGGCTTCCATGAGAGGTTTATAATTAACGGTCTAATTAGGAACGTGAGACTGCCTACTTTATTAGGTGGCTTGGGTTTCGTGACGCTCGGATGTTTTGATATCGGATTTTGGTACTTTAATTAAGTATTTTCATGTTACAGTCGTTTGTTAACTGGTATTTGAAGATGCTTAGTTAATTATTGCATCTTCGAACCAGGAAAGAAGTGCTTTATGTAGAGTTTAGTTTATTTTAACTTTAATTGATATAAACAAATTTTTAACGTAATATAATTAACCATACAGATCATAGTAACACTCTACATTAATAAATGGTTAAATTAATATTAACGATTTACCTTTTGCTCATAAGTTAGTACATGTAGCAAATATTGCTCAGTTAACGTGGTGAAAATTATATTATTAATAATGCATCTAGGCCTTTTTATTTTAAATCACAAAATATATTATTATTTATTTATAAAGAAAAGGAAGAGATAAGATGTGTGCCGTGGCAGAGGTACCTACTCTGTGCTATGGCACTCATATGTGTGCTATAATATTTCCTGTGTTAGTTTATTTCCAGAAAGGATGTATTGGGAGAAATTGATCATGAATATAGTATAAATCATAATTTACATTACTTTTATAAATATATACGTGCATTCGTTTGTTGATTAACACAAATCTACTAAAATTAGTTCAGTATGATAAGTAATGAAAAATCTATCATAATCTTCTGAGTACATAATAATATGAGTGAGTGTCTGAATCCTTATATATTGTAATTGATAAACGGTCACGGCACTACATTTTTATGAATCTAATTTAAGCTATGTTATAATCCATTTAACAGTAAACATCTTTCACAAACACTCTATCACATTTATTATAAGTTTTTTTTTTATGGTATAGGTTGGCGGACAAGCATATGGGCCACCTGATTGTAAGTGGTCACCATCACCCATAGACAATGACGCTGTAAGAAATATTAACTATTCCTTACATGGTCAATGTACCACCAACCATGGGAACTAATATTTTCTTTCCCTTGTGTCTGTAGTTGGATAAAATAAAGTAAATAATAAATAAAATTAAGATAGATATATTTTTTAAGGAAAGACCTGGATTAAAGCGATATCTTACCTTACAAAAGTAACAAAATAATAGTATTACTAATTCTAAAACTACTTTAAAAGTCGGGCAATGAACATTAAATTAGAAATTGGGACATAGAAGGGTTATCTACATTAAACAGTAAATATTATACCAAAATTATACTGACCTTATAAAAAGTGTAACTAGGTTATATGTATATATTTTTATTAAACTTTCATATATATAGTTAAAGTGAGTTCAATTTGTACACGCTAATGTAGTTTAGTTTGAATTGTTTAAACAATGTTATAAAAATATATCATGTACCTATTTCATTAAGAGCGGTAAGTCCAATAGCGCTTTATAATAAGAAATAATATTTTAAATAAACCCTTAATTAATTCCTATATATCGACAATTAATTATTATTAATTTATTTTAAAACTAAGAAAATATCCTGACAAATAAAATATATCTAGTAAATACATATTGCCTATAAATAAATAAATAAAATCTTATTTCATATAGAAAACAATATTAAATACAGTTAAATTGAACAACCAACGAAAGCTTAACAATAATTTGTAAAATCTTTCAAGTTTAGCTATCTTCTGAACGCGCATCCATATTTCGCCGTCGACGGACATATTGAGTTATCTTAATTGGAGGAGAGAACCCACATACAAGCCATCCAGTTCCGACATGAACCTATTAAGGGGGCATCGCATCCATGTAATGAACTAGTAAAAGATATATGTTTTATTTCTATATTATAATTAACTGTTCCTCTATTATTTTTACAAAATTATATTTTTTCTTAAAAATTCAAAATTTATTATCGATACATTTGGAACGTAGTTGATATGCTTCTTCATAAAAACAACGCTGGACGTGTCCATACTTTATTGACTAATTGCTTTAATTACCCCCTTTCATGGATCAATCACTTTTATGGCTTAATTCTCGAACGGCAACAAAAAAAAAAACGTAACGAACGAACATTAACCTTTGAGCATTCTAAGCAAACATAACTAAGTATAAGTTTCACGTACGAGAACATAAATCCTTCTGTCCACAATATCGAGAAAGACAACTCCCGCGCAGTGCGGACATGCTCCGCGAATCGTGCAAGTACGGCAGATAAGATAAACGCGGTGCGCGTGCGCAGGTCCCCGCCGCGACCGCTAATTAAGTCTTTAACTTCACTACTCATGCTTTTATAGTTTATTTGCTAATAGATTGTTGAGTGCTGCTATAAACTTTGATCGGGTTTAATGCCTTAACGCGATAATGTTGACACCTCGTTGAGTGATTGTTGCGTAGGACGCGAGTTTATTGCGATTACGTCTCAACTTCGCATTCATTTATCAACTTGTTAATACATGAAAATTATTTACTGATATCTTGTTCAGCGATAAATAGCAGCGTTATAATGTCTCGCAAATATGAAGCTGAGTTTATATGATTTTTTATATTAGCTATTTTTTTATTATTCACACGGAGGGAACTGTAATTTCCTTATTATAATCATGATATTAATACCTGTCTAAAAATAAATCTAGTTATAAAATAAACATATAATATTATAATATAAAATAATAATATGATAATAGCATATATTTAATTCTCATCCATATACACATGTACATCATACTGTTTACTATATAATACGTGCAATATTCAGCTGAATTGTGCATCTGAAATTCTGCGCCGACAAAACTTTTTGTGTTATTCAGGTAAAAATAAAAATAAATAAAACAAAATACAGATAATAATGTTTGTTGTAACAATAACGAGTGTACGACCGCTGGAATGCACGTAGACAAAGAAGCCTTTGACCAAGTCTGTCATAAATGCATGATTTACGCAATTATATTGCAAAGGAGACGATAAATTGCTTTTCACTCTATGGCAACCTACGGTGATACCTCGAAACAAACGTTTACAATTAACTATAAACTCTATTATGAATGCACTAAATGTTATTATCACTTGTAATTCAAAAGTAAATACTGAATTTCGAGGTTTAGATGTGGTCTGATTATTCACAGATATTGTGTTAAGTGTACCACCCGCTGGCCCGAGGTGAAGATAAAAATATACCTTTTAAAAATTTACAATACATATTTATGACCAGATTTGCATTTACAGGTGATTTTAAGTTTTTTATTGTGTGCAAATTTTTATAAAGTAATGTTGTTTTGGGAATGATCGATGGTTATTTTTACGGACCATAGGCACGTATTGTGCTATTATTGAATTTGCCTTTTATTTCCATTATATTTAAAACACTGTTAGTACTTTTAAATGTCAAAGAAAATTAATAATCTATGATGTACCTACCGGCTCTTATCTCCTCTAAAGAAGGTAGTTTTTAAGGTTATTTCACCACGCTGCTCCTCTTCCAGCACCTGTTGGCGAGGTACCTACAGCAGGTGTCATATTTTAAGGTTACATAATTATACTATTTTAACTAAAGGTAACTGAACTACATTACCAACAAAAAATGAATAGGTACTATATATTATATTAAAAAAATGTAATGGATTTAATTCATACACATTTAATTTAATAATATAAAATATTCAAATGATTCTTGATTTTGAAACGGCTACAATAATTTTTACCTTGTCTAACTATGAGATAAAAAAAGCATTTGAAGCATTTCCATTTCATTCGAAAAAAGTTCCACAACCCCATATAAATTTAAAATTAAACATGGTAGGATTATAGGGTATATGTTTATTGTATGTATTATGTAGGTAGTTACCGCTCGAATATTTGGCACTGTGAGAAATTGAAATGATTGCTAGCATAATCGACATTGTATGTACAATTATCATGGAAATTATATTGGACAATCCCTCGCGTCTAAAACTACACTAACTTACTCAATCTTTTGTCCAGACCACGGCAATACGAACGACTGCGGTTTGGTCATAGAGCAGCCATTGTAGTAATTCTCATTAAAAAACTGAATCTATTGTATAACCGATATACTTTGACATTTTATTTATATAATATTCCCACGCAAGAATTTATGTTTTTGAAATATATTCCTTAAAATGCAGTACCATAAAACGAACACGATTAGCATCAGTTTAACTCCATACAATCATTATTCTACGTGCGAAAGTATCAACATGACAATTCAAGGCGACCGGCATGAGCAATTGTAGTCTCCATACCTTCCTAATGTCCTGTCAATCATCGCTCAACCAACCGTTGCCTCTGAATACTAACACGTTTTTTTGTTTGATGCCGTTTCACTGAATAACAAGTTGATTATGCGTCACCAACATCTTTAGTTCAATAGCTAGTCTTGTAGTCTGTAGTACAATAGTTACGTTAATATTTTTATTACGACTACTTCACGTGGATACTTACTTACAAGTAGTAGTTAGTAGTAGATAATTAATAATATTTGCTACTACTTCGAAGGGATTCTTTTTTGAATTGTTTAAAAATAAAATTAAGTATAAAAGTGCATAATGATCATATGAAACTATTTAAAATGTTTTTTTTTTACAACAACAACTGCCTGTAAATATCCCACTGCTGGGCAAACTCCCTTTGAGGAGAAGGTTTTGTAACATAGGTATTCCACGACGGTTCTAATGCGGCTAGGTGGAATACACATGTGGCAGAATTTCTGTGAAATTAGACACATGCAGGTTTTCTCAAGATGTTTTCCTTCACCTCCGAGCACGAGATGAATTATAAACATAAATTAAGCACATGAATATTCAGCTATGCTTGCCTGTACTAGGTTTGAACAAGCAATCATTCTTTAAGATGTACGCGTTTTAACCACTGGGCCATTTCAGCTCTTGACTGGGCCTAAACAGGGCCTCTTCGGTCAAGGAGAATAAATGTTTAAGAATAAAAGTGCTTATACCAGTATGCAATATAATATTTTTGGACTTCCCTGGTTCGATATTCGTTTACGGATCACGGATTATACAAATACTGCATAAACGGGCCATTGACTGGAGTGAAATTATTGACTGACAAATAGACCATTGGATGATAAGTGGTCACCACCAACCATAGACATTTTCGCTGTAAGATATATTAACTGTCTTTTACATAAAACGAAGATGTATCCTTTGTTACGTTCAGTCACTCATCCCTCAAACTGGAACGCAACAATGCTAAGTGCTGCTGCATGGCGATAGAATACGAGATGAGGTGGTACCTACCGAGACATACACATAATAAATTGACTTAAACATAAACAATAAACTTCTTGTCAAATACCTCATTTATCAATAACTAAGGTGAATTAGAACGCGTGCATCTTAACCGATGATTGCGGGTTCAAACCCAGGCAAGCACCGCTGATTCATGTGCTTAGTTTGTCTTTATAATTCATCTCGTGGTCAGCGGTGAAGGAAAACATCGTGAGGAAACCTGCATGTGACAAATTTCATAGAAATTCTGCCACATGTGCATTCCACCAACCGGCATTGGAACAGCGTGGTGGAATATGTTCCAAACCTTCTCCTCAAAGGGAGAGGAGGCCTTTAGCAGTAAGAATTTACAGGCTGTTGTTGTAAGGTGAATTAAGAAAAACTGAACTCTATATTGGAATCGTTAACTATGACATACGAAAGAAGAATGGTGTAGAAGTTGAAATGTTGCAGCGTCATCTAGAAGTTTACAAGAATCTATATATTTAATACTTATAAGTACATACATATCTTTACATGTTTTAGAATTCCAACAATCAATAATTCCTTAGAGCACAATTCGGTTTCCATGAAATCATTTTCTTCACGGCCGACCTCGAGATGAATTTTAATACAATTTAGCACTTAAAACAACTAGTAGTATTTTTGGGAATTTGAACCAGCGATAACCGGTTATAACCAGTCGTTCTATTCACTAGAACATCTCAGCTCTTCTTTTAATTCATGTCTATATTTATAAAAGACCTCGTATCAAATTTATCTTTATAAAAGAACCATTAGTAAGTAAAAAAGTAACATACAAAAAGAAAACATACTTTAAATTATTACATCTCTGTCCTTTTTAATAATAAATGTTTCAATAAAATGTTCATATATTTAATTATTGACTTAAATGATTTGAGATAAAGAGGTTTTATATTTATTCGTTTATTCAGGAGTTATCGCGTGTTCCTTGTAGGAATAAAATAAAAACATCTTACATTTCTTAATTATAAATGTCGTTCATGTAAGAACGCCTAAAGTGTTAGTGTAAATATCTTTGAATAAAACGGGAAATGATGCTATAGGAAAGGCTCTATTAAGAAATAGTTTAAATCAGATAATATTTCTGACATTCCTATAGCTTAGATTGAAATAATAATTTAGAAGATGTTTCTCTTTGGAATTCGTAGGTGAAATAATTTCTTGATTGATACATTATATATTAAACTTATATTAAGATAAAGCGTATTTCGACGAATGTAATATTACTATGCTGCACCTCGCAGTTTCATCTGCTGTAAATTTGAACTATTGACGTAACCATAATTAATTACAATTTATCTTTTTATTAAAATTATGTCTAAGGTGTAAATACTTTCTTGTAAGAAAATATTCTATTTTAATATTCATGTTTTATGCAATATTTTGTTACGCTGAATTACAGTAGACGAAAATGACGAAAATTAATCTAGTTAAAATTACATCTTATAACGTAAAGCGCGAGTATTTAATCGAAAGGAAAAAAAACAGCATTCTCAATTGCAATGTGCAAGCTTCAATAATTCAGCACTTACAGCACTTGTTTTATTAGCTTTGCCCTTATTTTGTCATTCATAAAAGTTAACGTTCTTATAATTCATGGATTAATTTAGTTTTTATCTTACATCAGATCGTAAATATTGTAAGCTAGTCTGCGGTAGGCAAAGCGATATATCTAGCTGACGATTGACGGTTGATCGGTCACGTCTATAGTGCACATATCGACTATTGATTAATTCGATTATTCTGGCGCCTGACATGACGTCACCATTGCAACGTAACTTATACAAACTGACCGGCTACATCATTCTAACATTTCGCTCACACACATTAATATTAATCACCTTAATAACTCTGTTTGACTCAAATACAACGAATTAAATAAGCAATTTAGTTGTTTTAATATTTTTTTTTAATTATCAAAAATGTACAATAACACGTTTTGATAGCAATCTATTATAATTACAATGAAAATAAGTGTATTAATATCTTAACAAAATGGTATTTAATAAACATAATATGATATTGAAAGCTGTTCTTTCACAACATATTAAATATTAAATTTATACCTACTTATTAATTCTATAGATAGTTGATCAAATAAAAATCAATAAACGCCATCATTTCCCATTCCATAGATGGTATTTTAACGTTTCCTTATTATATATTTATGTTTTCCGTTCGAAACTGGTATTTTAATGAATCATTATAATCAGAGAATCGTATCCGGAGTAGATGAAGAAAAATCGTGATGGGTTCAGTGCTGGTAGCGTAGTAAGTCGTGTCTTTGTGAAATGGCTGTTAATAGTCTATGATACTATTGTCTATACACAGTTCGGTTTATTTGAAATCAGACATAGTACAATTGCGAATTCGGCTTGTAGACCGGACGCGCAATTCACAGGCATGTATTGTTTTAGATTTAGACCCAACGCAGCACACGTTCGAAAATGCTTATCTATTTCATCTATTCCTTATAAAATACTATCTATAAATTTATAATATTTGATTATAAAAAAAGTGGGATATGACGATTGGTATTTGTCACTAAGAAGTATGTATATCTGTCAATAACTGCCTCAGTGTAGTGTCGCCCTTTTTCATATCGTTAACAATAAGTTTTACTGTGAATTTAAATCGGTTTCATGTGATTTTTTTTATGGTATAGGTTGGCGGTCGAGCATATGGGCCACCTGATGGTAAGTGGTCACCATTACCCATAGACAATGACGCTGTAAGAAATATTAACTATTCTTTACATCGTCAATGTGCCACCAACCTTGGGAAATAAGATGTTATGTCCCTTGTGCCTGTAGTTACACTGGCTCACTCACCCTTTAAACCGGAACACAACAATACCAAGTACGGTTATTTGGCGGAAGAATAACTGATGAGTGGGAGGTACCTATCCAGACGGGCTAGCACAAAGCCCTACTACCAAGTAAATGTGTGTTGTTTTAATTCAATAGTGACGCAACTGACCTAGGCCTGCCTCAACTGTTCTATAGTAGAGAGTTGTGTGTTGTATAACAAGTAAATATAGATTGAGATAGATATATATGGAGCCGAGATGGCTTAGAGGTTAGTATGGATCTTAACTGTGAATCCATGGCTTGTTCGTAAGACAGGAAGCATGTGCTGAAGGAAATACATACCGGATGAAAATATACCACAGCAGATATCAGTCCCCATTTTGCAGCGTTGTGGATTAAACTTCAAAACTTCTTTTGAAAAAGAGATGACGATTCATCCATATCCATCGACATCTGCTGTTTTTCTTTCAGATTACAATTATGGTACGAGTACTGTTAAATACTCAAATTATTCAAGCAAATAATTTATCTATAGAATTTTTCATTATTACACTCAAACTATGTTGATTGATTTTATATTATTTCATTTTTTATATATCGGATACATACATAATAATCTGATATTTACAATTAAATGTGAATTAAATACATAATTCTTTTAAATATTCGCAATGTTTCATCGTTACTTTTATCATAAATCACTTTCAATATATTTTGTGCAGTTTAATTAAAATGTGTCGATAAACAACACTAAAACACAATATTACGCCGACTTTTGCGCATAAGCCTTAATTAAATAAAATTGAAATGAAAATGCCAAATGGATTTTACGTGCTTTCATTAATGGTTCGTTTCGTATTATTTTCGAACATTTATTATTGTGTGCGTAATGCGAGACCATTATTCATGTCTTGTTTAATAATCTGCTTAAAAACAACATGTTTTCATTACGGATGCCCGACTGCCCAGCCACCAATGATATTTAGTGAGCAACGACAATAATTGAATACACTTTCAAATGCCGACAAGTGTACTAATCATATCACTGTTTTCGTTTCTGATATATGTATATGAATAAAATAGTAGTATGAAATATTTTTAAGATTCGTTTAGTTGATCACTATAATAAAATGAATGCATGATGATGAATAATTTAGTTGTGATTATTGGTGCTAGCACCAAAAAAATTGTCTAAAAATTTTAGTTTAATTGCTTGGAATTTGATTGGCATTTCGTCTTGTAAAAAATATAACCAACTGAGAGTATTCTATACCTACATTGCATTCCACCTAAAAAAAACATTAAAACTCGTTCGAGTTACATCTCTTATGATGTCATTTTCATGACGTTCCTTGCTTTAGTTTTGCCAATTTGCTTTATTATACAATAATATTTTATGTAGAAATTGATGTATGAGTATGGAGGATTAAGTACTTGAGTCATGGCTTTGCTAGGGAAAGTGTTGTAGTGTAATAGCTCTCGAAATTTAACAAAAATTTTTGTCAAATAACTTAACTGTTTAGCAGACAATGACTCCAGAACATTTGTTAGGGGACCGCGCAATTTTTTACGCGAAACACAGCAATGCGGTACGCTTCGCAGAAAAAAAGGAGGGATGAGAATAAACAGACGACGGCGAATGGCGAGAGAGAGCTCGAATTTTGAATACAAATGTAAATTAGTATCTCCACTAATTACCTCAGCAGACACGTTCAGGGCTATGTGTCTTACGGACTTACGGGGGACATTTAATTTTTTTACAACGACTCGCTGAATCGGTCGCCCGTTTTCTCATTAGCTGCAAATCAATGAGTAATTTGTTGACTTTGCCCCGGAACGTGACCATAATGCTTTTATACTGAATTTTATGGCGATGTTTGAGGTTCTCTGGATATTTATTACAATCTCTAATACTTTACTTTGACAAGGTTGTGAGAAATTGCAAGTTAATATTCTTTTGCTGCCTTATAACATAGTTGGTCATTTACATATCTCATACTATTTATTATTTTATTAGACTATAAGACCATTGTTTAGAATATAAGAATATAATTCTCCAGCAATTTTTTTTTATCGCTAGCAAGAGTTTTATACAATACGCAATAAATATTATGCATATAAATATACATACTTACTATTTTTGCGATCAAGATTTTAGAAACAAGATTTAAGGTTCTTTATATTTATAATTATTTGTATTTTTTACTCCATCATAAAAGAGCTCACAAAATTATTTTCTATCTTTACAAATTGTTCAAAAATATTTACTATTATGTGACTGAAAGGGTTTCATGATCTGTTCTACCACCAAACATTTAATAACAATTGCACCGCGCCCAAAGAAAATATTCTTCGATAATTCACTATCATAACCTTTTTACTTACATAGGAAAATTCTATATGGCTCCTGCCACCAGTGGTGGTGGAGGAGTTCTCACCATTATTTCACCTATCCTTCAGACTGGACACAACAATAGATATACATATGATAATTTGGTGGTAGAATTATTCTGTTATGGGCAGATATGTTTGCCCAAACAAACTTTGCTGTATAATGTCAAATGTGTCAACCCTCGTAGAATCACATTTTTCCCTCTACATATTTAAAGGGCTTGTGACGTCACCGGGAGTACTTTTCGTCACTTCGCCACTTGCACACATGTCAACACGACAAACTCTCGATGTCATTATACCATAATAATCTTCATTTGAATCATGAAAACTGCTGTCGCAGGCTTGTCTGTCTATAAGTTAATAATTAGTTTAACATCTGATTGGTTCCTAATATCTTTTTATGTTATATTATTAGGTTTAAAAAATATTATTTATTTAATCTAGGGTGCAGAGATACAGAATATTGAATTACTGAAAATACCAGCAGATCATGAGCAGATGAAGGTTGAAGCTAAAAGTCTAATTTAAAACCCTGCTAGGTCTTCTAAATGCTCTCACAAAAAATATACTCATACCAAAATTTACCCCCGTCAGAGGCTTAGATAGCATAAAATTGCATATATAAGAAATATATAGCTTATATTAGAAAAGCAAACGGAAGAGATCATAATAATAAGTAAAGTATGTACGAAAACATCAGTACTAATTCCATCGCTCGACATATAATCGATATATGACCCCAACCTTGTCATCACTAATTGCATGCAAGTAATAGCTACATATAAAACAGATAATTGGTTGCTCCCTTAGTTGTATTTGTTTTAAACTAGATAGCTAAACATCAAACTCTACACAAAATGTGTTTAATCTACATTCAACACTTCAAGCAGTGTTAAATGTCGATTTATTTGATTTTTGTTTTACAAATTATTTTTCGACGACAAATTTTCTCATCAATGTATGTTGCTAATTGATATGCTACGAAGGTACTCATTAAGTAATTCTGACATTTATATTTTTGTGAAAAATACTGAGCCGCATTGTCATCGTGCAGTTCGAAAAACGAATATTTTTTTCGGTCGCTTTGGAATTATTATTATACAATTACAACACAATAAATTACGAAAACATTCCAACGAATAAAAACGGAACTCGTTTTTAAATATAAAGCGACCTAATTCGGCTATGACGTTAAGTCACACATATAGTCATGTCACGGACAGCATACCGTCGCCTCGGAACAAAAACTACAAGCTCATACGACTCCGTTTTGATTCCTCTTAATTGATAATTGCGAAGTATTCGTGGACTCCTTGGAGGCTGCTTGCTGCTGGACATCTAGAACCAAACTGACGATAACAATGTAAATTCAACGGTTATCTACCGATCGAAATTTTTTATCACCAACGAGAATTAGTGCTTGCTCAATCATCATGAAATAATTAACGAATTTCGAGTGAAGTGGTACTTAAAAAATATTTTAATGGTTTTAATGGCGGTCATAGAACATGTCCGCCATTAAAAAATACTGAAATTAACAAAGTGTGACACGAAGCCCACGGTAACACACCGAATCATGCTAAGTTCCCACCGTCGGCGCGTCCGTCGGAAGTTTTTAAAAGCGTTATCATCTTTTAATTTTCTCGCACACAATTTGCATGTCCCGTTTCAGAGAGGATTTATTGTTAAATTATGCTCTAGAAACTTATTTATAAGGTCTGCGATGTTAATAAAAGCAGTTAATTAAGTAAAATAGTAACATTTTAAATCGGCAAATTCCCCTGTGTTACTAAGTGGTTTACAGTTATCTTCTTAAATTTACAACGTTGCTTTACAAATATGAGAGCAACATAATTATTAGAGATAATATACCTACTCTTAATAATGTATTGCTACCGTTTACACGCCCTTATTTATTTTGTTAATTTTCTTATACATTTTATCGTATATTTTAGTCATTTTAAAGTGCATCTTTGTCTTTTAGGAATATTGATATAATTTAATACTTAATTTTTACTATATATTTTTCCATGTAGATCTAATTAACACAAAAAACCTGGAAATAAGTATAAAGATTACTACGTAAACTTCGATGTAGATATAGGTATATTTATGGTTTCTACTAGATGAGCCCATAACATACCTAACTGGAACTAAAGCTTAATACGAAATTTTCAATAATACAACAACAACAAAAACACGAATTTGAAGAATAATATATGTAAGAATCAAAACCACTTTGTATTATTAATATTATATTTTTTCCCGAAATGTTAAATTCTCGCCAATCGATCATGATTATCTGCGGTTACAACGACAATTAAAAAGAGAAATAAATGATAAATCAGCTTTCATTAAGCATGAAAATATTACAAACCATGGTGTTAATAAATAACTCCATTCAATGCTACGAATAATAACCGAGTGCATTGTTCGCATTATATCTAATGTAAGAGACAATTACAAACACAGACGAGGGGTTGAATACGTTAATCAGAGGACGAAATTTAAAATTTATTTAGACCCAAATGTTAACTTAATTTTTAACGAATCACCGTTGGCCCATTTGAATATTATCTTACCGACAAGCTGTTCACAGTTTCATTTTAACATAATTTTTGTTTTCCAGAATGTACTAGAAAGAACAAGTCGAATATACGAGTAGATATACATATAGAATCGTGTGAACTTAAACCCGTATACTTTCTTATCAACAAGTATTCGATTTTCGGATATTTCTTATTGAAATTTTCAAGTAATACTTAGTTGATTTCTAAAATGTGTAATTTCATTCGAATAAAATCATTTCGAGACTTGTAATAACAATCATACCTAGACCAACATACACATTCTGTGAGAAGATATTCGAAACTCACTTTAGATCACGAGGAAATTTTAGAATGTGGGTGACATTGACCATAATAATGTCGCCGTACTGAACGATTTCGGGCAGCAAACTAAACAAGATATTAGGTATTGTGCACAAGTGTAGTTGCCTACTCTAGTCGCTCATTCTCATAATCCACGGGGCATTAAATCCAAAACTAACGAAAACAGTACAACTATTTCGATACAAAATCAGATAACTTTTCGTCGGTCCGATCTGGGCTTTAAACCCAGGTTATCGAAGTCTGTGGATATGGTTATATCCAGCCAAAGATGGTGGTATGTTGGTTCTCAAAATTTCACGAGTGAAATTCGACGTGAATTCTTATAGAATCACAGAGCATTGGAGCACAATGAGCTCGAATTTGAATAGAAAGCACCGCAATAATATTGATAATGTGCTTTACTGTACTATGCTATAACACTATAATTATAGAAAATTAACATTAAGTATTAGACACAAAAATAAAAACGTATAAATATATATTGTACAACTTACTATTTAAAATGTAATAGAGGCTACGTAGTCGAAGCTAGTAACGTTTTACACATGACCCAAAACTCTAAAAACAATAGTATGGAAATTTCCATAGAGCGAAACGGCACAAATCAGATGACCAGCACACTGACCATGTAGACATACATAGCTATACATGACAATTATCTAAACTCCCACAATTTAATCTGAGTCAAACTGACTTGGGTGCAACGTGCCATAAATTATTATGTACTAAGAATCTTAATAAAGCGGCTCTGGCTTTTGTAATAAATGACGAAACAAAAATAAGGACTGAATACGTAATGCGCGATGGAGCTATCCGTATTATAAACAACATGTCGCACTCATTTTGTCATTCGAAACAACTTAGCATACGTGAATTTAGTAGCGATGGTTAAGCGGGACCTACACTGGGTGCTTTGATGTGCGCCCAAAGGAATCACGCAAAGTGAAAACGTCCAGAATAAATCATCCTTTTTTGAATACGCTCATCGAGTTTCAATATTTCTACTGTAATGCACGTTCTGATTAAATGAAATTGATTTTTATTCATATAGACATATAAGTTTATTTGCATTGTCGATAAGAACTGACTTTGATGCACAATTGATTAAGTGTCTCCGTTCTATTTTGACTGAGAAGGAAAACTGTGGAGTCAGATGCTGTGGCATCAAACTATATAACAAAACGAAAATGATTCTGTGAAATAGTCTTTACATTTTTCAATACGACTTCACTCTGTATGAATCATTTGTTCGCAAAATACTCGGTCATCATAAGTTTAGTAAAGTTACTATATATCGTGTCAGCTTTGGAAAAATTACAGGCAATTACACTTATTACTTAAATACACGAGTTCCTAAAAATCCTTGCACTGATTTGTATGTGTACTTGTTGAGATAAAAATAAATTAATGATTATAAATAAATAACCCGTTCCGGTTATAATGTTTTATTAAATAAATAAACTTCCCTCATTCGGTCATTATATTGTAATGTTTCGTTTCGGAAATAAATTGATAGTGCGGTTTAGACTAAGAACTAGAAAATGGACTTAGTTTCAGCAAAGACATTAAAGTCCCGTGAGTGAAACCGCTTAAGCTTAGACTATTATAAAACTATTAAATTTTACACGTCCTGCTATTAATTAAGTTGATTATAAAAATAAGTAATCTTAAAAGAGTAAATTAGTAATTCATTGAGATTTTCGGTAGATAGTAGTTCGGTTTACAAGCCATTAGTTAAAAAAATAGATTATTTGTATTTCAATAATCACATACTTTATATCATTTTCTCTGTTTAAAAAAATATATTATAAAAATTTTAGGCGAAGCATCTGTTTACTCTTTTTAGAGTTAATTATTTGCATGTAAAAACGATATTAAATGGATAACTCAATCGGTTTATCTGTCATATGTTATAAGACTACTGAAATGTAGTACATTTTAGTAAAGTAGTCGTAGTCGTAGTACAGAACGATGCCAAATTAATGTTAATTTAATTATATTCCAATATTTTACACACATAATATTTTATTGATTTAGTTTGTGTGATTTCATTTTGATTTACACCCGAAAGAAATAATTAGTATGCAAATGATTACCTTAATTAGATCGCATATAATATGTATATAGAATAGCTATAATATTCAGGGTAAAGTAGAATATTTTAGACGACAAAAAATCGAAGTAAAAAAAACAGTTCATGTTTCTCGTCTCGAAACCTGCTTAACAACTTTATCCTAATGCTAATGTTGATCTTTATTCTCCGTACAGTTTACACTGACTGTTAGCATTAGACTGTATAATGCGTCTTTGCATTTTGTACGAAAAGACTTATTTCCAACTAGATTTGTATCAGTGCCAGGAATAGTAGAACTAACTCGACGGAGAAATAGAAATATGTATTGAACGTAAACATGTTTACAGTTCGTGGGACGATTAAAAAACACTGAGGGGTAAACAATTATTCACCGTTCGGACATTGTTTATTATGTCAGTAATAGTTTTCGAGGAAATCCGAGCTATTTCGATGTGTGAGGTCGCGATTACTACATATACAATTACATAGAACTCCGGAAATATAATACGTCACATATACTTATATACACAAATCAAATGACTAAAGCAAATATTTAAAAAAAAAAAGTTTTCGATATTAATAAAACCTCTTTAGATACTATTTTAACTCAAAAAGTAGTAGGTACAATATTTGAAATGCTGTAGATATATGTATGAACCTGAGTTGTTGCAATATTTGTAATAATATAACACTATTACTGTGAATTGTGCAAACATTGTAAACGGGGTTATAGGTATTATTTTCATACATATAACTTATAACAAATTTGCAAATGATGTATATACATAACTAGTTAACTTCGTTTGTTTCGAGCAATATATGTAAAGTTCGCTTTTGAGGTATAGGTAAAATTTTAAAATGTTATCATACAATTCTATCTAATTGATGAAAGCATTTTTTCAATAACGAAAAAAGTTCTAGCGGATAGTCAAAGGAGATTTTATAAATCCGAATACTTTAAATAAAAAAAAAATGGTATCACATGTCTACAAGAACCTTCTTAATTAAATATAAGCACCTCGTTTCCCAGAGGATAATTTATTCAAATATGGTAAAAAATTCAAATATGAAAACTGCATCTTATTTATTTTCTACTACTTGGAGAGGTGGGGGTATGAATAGTGTGCATTGGTTGAAAAATACGACTCAGGCACTTAAATCGACAAATAGCTACGTTGCAATTGACAGTGTATTAAACAGCTGCCTGCATGCCAGAATAGCACTGTATCCCCTTTATAAGGACACCTACACATCGTAATGATTTGACTGTCTGTCTGTGTATTATTATTTTTGGACCTTACGATAAGAAGTTTCTCATTCCTTTAGACGGCGCTTTGGGAAATATTAAGCCATCGTCAATACGTCACCAACCTTGGGCGCTTGGTTTGTCTCTTACTCTTTGCGACCTATCTACATTGACTTTTTCATCGAAACACAACAGAACTATCAACTTATATTTAGTCAAAAAAATCACCATGTAAAATATTAAAATTATAATCCTTATAAATTTTTAATCAGTAATGTTATGCAAATTAATGACGCAATTGTATCGCAAGTTAATTAGCGAAGTGGGTGTCATACAGAATAAGACTGGCCTTTATTGAAGTACTGTGCAAACGCATTTTTATATAATTATTAAAAATATAAGTATTAGGCACTTTTTACACTAAGTGTGCACAGGATGTTCCAGATCATGCACATTCGTCACTGGGGCATGCAAATGAACTCCCTATTAAATAATAGCATATTATAATATATAGATATAACTGTGAGTGATTGTGGGTGAACTGTAAGTATATAAACGTATGCTAAAATATATTTATATTTTACATATATTTTCCTGTCTTATGTATTCATTTGTCAACATCGATTTATTTAATTATGGGGTACCATAATATTTACTGTCGTTAGACTACAATAAAGTGAATTAACCGCCCACATTACGCAAAGTCTTAAACAAAAAAAATGTAGCCCTTAAATTATCATCGAAAGCCTCATGCAGTGTAAAGGTAATATGTAAAAGGTTCCTTAGACCGGCGGATTTGTCACGGCGCCTAGCGGGTTGCCAGCGAGAACTTTTTCTTTGATAGAGTTCCAATAAATCTGCGCCAAGACCGGCAATGCAGACTCTTGCAGACGTGCCCGGGAATTTAGAAAATAGTTGCTTTTCCACAGAGAAAATACAATTTTGTTTTGTGCTTTTGATAATATTAACGCGACATATAAATCGAATCGACCGGTTATCGATATATTTTCACTGAGGACGTAATATGTTTTTGAATAAATGTAATATAAAATTTAAATTTATTTCATCGTAAAATAGTAAACAAATTTTAATTTTTAAATAATTTAGCATTTGTAAATTAAATTCTATAAATAAATAATGTATAAACATGCATGTATAATGCTTGAAACCTATTGTACTGCTATTTATCAAATTTATTCGAGTCTAATACGTTCCCTAAATACAATATTTATGTATTTTCATACAGTTTCATACTTTGTTCACGATGTCCTCTCGAGCGCTATACACATCCATTTTACTTTGATACGCGAAAATTCTTAATCTTCTTTTATTTGTCCTTTTTCTGTTTAAATAAAAGAGAACCGAAGGTTCTCGCTTCGTTGGTTGCACGGATACGCGGAGTAGCGAATATGAATAATGCATTTTTGTTTTGGATTTTTATGAGAAAAGTTTTGATTATTTTCAGTTCGGTGGCAAGTAGGTAGAAATATAATATCAGAGAAGGCGGGACTCTTCGATGCGCGGCTCGAATAATTGGCAAAACTCTCGTTTCAGAGGTAGGAATGGATTGCTTCGCTATAAATTTCGAGTGGGAAAGTTATTTGTAGTTCATAACAATTGATTTACTTCTGTGTACGAAAGAGATGCCGTCATATGGCGCAACTCACTTCGATGATCATTTTCGGAGTATTTGTTAGTCGACTAAATAAATAATAATAGCAAAAATAATGAAGCCATTTTTGTTATAATTGCGCCTCACTGATTTCAGCGTAAATTAGGTACCTACCTGGAGATAAAAATATGACTTTGTGAATAAAATATAATATGAATTTTAATCATAAGAAAATCGAATTTGAAAATACTACATTGAAGAACTTACTTTTATATCAATTTTCACAACAAAGATATTTATTACTTTGACTATCGTTACAATTTATTATTTTGTATACATATCTGCCGTCTATATTAAAATTATAAATATGAAAGTTAATTTGGTTGTTTATTTTTTTTTCAGTCACGGTTAAACAAATCGTTGAAATGTTACATATGGCTTGTTTGAGAATCATTATACATAACATAATTTACTTATTCTTTATTATTTTCGTGTTGGTGAATCGCTTGGACAATATATACCGATGATGGCACAGTGGATGCAACACGTCGATCCTTACCACGGACCGTGAGTTTGAATTATTTAGGTATGGCATTCAAGTGGCCAAATTGTTAGGCAATAAAGTAGTCTATGTCCTTTCTTGAAGTTTAAGTTTGCTCCATACGAAATTTCAACAAATTCGGTTCAGCCTTTTGGTCGTGAACGAGCGACTGACAGACAAACAGTCACAGACTTTCAAATATATATGTATTATTAATATAGATTGTGATGAGTCCATCTCATTGAAGAGTTCTTTGAACACCAGTGTGAACTTGTCACTATACTAAAGTATGTAAAAGTAAATAAAAATACTCATACTATGATATCACTGATCTACCCAATTCTGGTATGTATATATTCCTATTAAACGTGTATTATTTATGTTTGTTTATAATTGTTTTCGTCGCGCCTTTCGGGGGCATAAATCAGACGTTATAGTGAGCTGCGAACGGGATATAATAAAAAGTACAAAAATAAGTAAGCAATAAATCGATCTCGGTACATTTATCATGTTAGTTATTGTTTGTTCTACGACAGTGGAGGGACGTGCTCAGTTTCGCCATTCGGACTGGACTACAGCTGGAACTACTGGCAAATACAGACATGATCTACACACAGAATATATACATACTACATACAAATTATGAACTGAGTTGAACTTTGATCTTTATTAAAACTGTTTATGAAAAAATTCTGACAAACTTATTACAAAAATCTGTTATTTATTGCCTATAATTAATGTATAAAAGAAGTATGAATAGTAGTTAGTTTTGTCAACAATACCAAAGTGTTGTTTCCAGTTCAGTAGTGTGGAATAGACTCAAAATGAAATCATTATATACTAAAAACTGAAGATAAATGACAGTATGTTACTTCAACCATCGAATCATTTATAAAATATAAGTACATTTGGGGAAATTATTTTTGCATCAAACACGTAACGTTATATTGTCATTAGTTATTTATAAATGTTATTTAATTTATCATTAAGAGTAGATCTTCATTTCTTGGTGGTAGGGCTTTGTGCTAGCCCGTCTGGGTAGGTACCACCCATTCATCAGTTATTCTTCCGCCAAATAACATTACTCAGTATTTGTTGTGTTCAATTTATTGCGGTTGGACATAACATCTTAGTTCCCAAGGTTGGTGGCACATTGACAATGTAAAGAATAGTTAATATTTCTTACAGCGTCATTGTCTATGGGTGATGGTGATCACTTACCATCAGATGGCCCATATGCTCGTCCGCCAACCTATACCATAAAAAATATGTTAAATCGAAGTCTACTTTTATGTTACTTTTTCCTTGAACTATAAAGAAAAACCCCATATCTTTGTGATGTAATTTTAGTGTTTGCACTAAAATTTTATATCATAACAGACATGGACTCAATTTTGACACTCTAACTGTTCCCACTTTCATTTTTATACGTAATTAGAATATTAAAAATAAAAAGCAGCAGTACCTCACAACAGGCCAAGATTACTATTAAAGAAAAGTACTCTAAAATGACAAAGATAACAAATATAGTTCTACAAAATTAAGAATGGAGCTATGAAAGAATAAAAGACTATAAAATAGTGATGCATTCAAATATAAATCATAGGAGTTGTTTTGCTTACAAAATGATTACACTACATAAATATGAATACACTGGTAACTTTAAGTGTATCGCTCGTATTTATATGTTTTCTGTCCATTTGTTTATCCGGTAGTCTTTCTACGTACTCGAATATATCTGATAAACATTTGAAACTCACTCACGCGATACACAGCTTCCGATAAAAATGTCGGCCTGATCGACACTGTTTACGTAAAACGCATCCGTGTTGTTTCGTTTTAATTTATTTTTAAGAAGCCATCTGTCTCTCTTTCGCACGGGAAGAATTAGTATCTACATAAAACGTTTATATCTATAGGTATATATAGCATAATATATTCTGACGTCATCAATAATCGTTCTCAAATTTCAGCTGATTTAAACCAAACCATAATTATTATATTTATTGACACCTAAAACTTCCTTATGAATGACTATCTATTGGCGAAAATCGTACAAAAATCTGTGCCGTAAAGTATTAGTTTAAGACAATCACGCTCAGACAGACATGCGACTGGTGGTTATATATAGTACTAGCGACCCGCCCCGACTTTACACTGGTGTAATGCTGCTACTAAGTATAACACAGATTTTTTCTTGTTTCTTTACTATATTGTCCATGTATATACAAAAACCTTCGTCTCGAATCACTCTATCCAATGAAAAAAAAAACGCCTCAAAATCCGTTGCTTAATTTAAAAGATCTACGCATACACAGGGACAGACAGCGGTAAGCGACTTTGTTTTATACTATGTAATGATAATGATGATGAAGTTAGTAGGTACGAATTATAATCGTGAGTCAAATGTGAATGCAAAAATTGTGTATGTTAGTTTTTCATATAACCCTTGTCTCTTGTGATTTGACGGATTAGGTAGACATTTAATCGTTATAGACTTTCATTTTATTTCACCTTTTAGTGTATGATGGTTTTGTATTTTAAGCCTGTTACAGCCAATTGAGCTGAAAGATTTTGAACTTACTTTTCTGGCTGCCAATACTAACTAGAATATATACTTATTTTGTTACAGATAATAAAAACTTCGATTTTGTAACAGGGTGTCAATTTTTTTGATAAACTGAGCCGGTCTTGTTGTAATATTAGGAAGAAAATACTTACCAACTTTTATTTTAAAAATAACAAACAGATTTATACAAATGAAGGTATGATTATTTTGATAGCTTGCAAATAGACATAGTTAATTTAAAAAATACATTTAATTTTGAATTACAGATAGACTACTCAATAAGTTATATATTATATAGATACAGCGTACTTTACAATAATAACTGCCTCCGCGCATAATTTAAAATATAAGTAACAATGTATTGTAGTTAATTAACCTTTGTCTTTACTATACACAAATTGACATCACGTGTTATATTTAAATCGATTATTCAACAACTTTGTAAGTTATCGTTAAATTATAAGAGAATCGAAAACATTACGAGCGTCCAATGTTACTGCGTCGGCTCTGGCCTGTCCGCACGCGTCCAGCGGCCGAATTTCGTGATTCTACACACACCTTAATTCGCCGAGATTGAACGATTAAACAAGTAATTAAGTATCGACGCTCATTCTGTCGTGGCGACTTTCAAATTTGCATGTTAAACGAAGTTTAACTTTAGTTTTTATTTTGCACCCCGTATTGAGATGCTTGCGTGCTTCGCCTCCGGTTCGCATCGAATAAGCGATAATTTCAACCTTATTTGTTAATGTAATAAGGTACATTATAGAGAGTGTTAACAGTAACAGTCAGCGATGGTCTTTTTAATTGTGTTATTCGCATCAGGGTTAAGGCGTAGAGATCGCATGCTCCGATTTTACAAAGTCACAATTTGAGTCTGATAACTTTGTCAAAACCGAAATTAAAAAGTAAAAATAAAACCTTTAATTTGATACAGATATAAATTTTATTTGAACCTTTGTTGCCTAATTTAAACTCTTTCATTACAGTCGTATCTAATATATGCTTTCATTTCATTGAAAGGGTTCCTAATTCCCGTAAATACAATACTTAATAACCAAATACTCGATCCAGATTCCTCTCCTGGTAAGGATAAGTTAATTCCTTCCATTGCTCATATCCTAACCGGGTCAACTAAGCTTAGAACTTTTAAACACGTTGATTTGCCTATAATATTTTTGTTCTACATTACAATATTTAATTACAAATGAAGGTTTTGACGCTATCATCTTTTCGACTGTAGGGTTCATTTTTATTATATAGGTTGGTACGAGATGGTAAGTAGTTACCACCGCCCATAGATACGCGCTGAAAGAAATATTAACCATTTCTTACATCACCAATGTGCCATCAATTTTGCTAGCTAAGATGTTATTTCCCTTATTTCTGTAGTTACACTGGCTCACTTACCCTTCAAACCGAAACACAACAATACTAAGTACTGTTGTTTGGCGGTAGAATATGTAATAAGTGGGTGGTACCTATCTAGACAAGCTTGTACGAAGCCCTACCAACATGTACCAAGTTTTGGTCAGTGAAACCAGTGTGGTTATCAAGTTTTGGTCAGTAAAATTGGTTACAAGTTTAATTCTCTCTGATAATAATCAGTGTATATACAATTTAAATGAGTTACACCTTTTTGAAAGAAGTAATAAATTTGATCGTTTATAAAAAATAAATATATTACTATATTGTTTTCAATAAAACATGTGAATATCACATTGAATTCCATTTTTTTGCTCGATGTAATTTAGCGCTGGTCACTGAGTTAAGCGTAGCTCCTACAGGAAAAGGAAATAAATTACGTACTTACGTCGGTAAGCCATATTAAGCGACCCCAATTAGTCGAGATGTAATGTATGGTTATATAATATATAATTTTGTTTTGAGGGGGAATCGATTGCACGTTAGCGGCCGCCGGTCAAGCATTAAAATATTAAGGGGCCTCTAATCTCCCATGATTGAATTTGCGTTTTCACTACCCCTTTACGCCTTCCCTAACTTTAACGGTTACTTTGTATTACAATTATACATACATAAATAAATAAATAACATTATGTATCTGTATTTTCTAAAATAAAAGAAGGCGAAGATCTTATTTGTTATATTTTATCTGTAAATGAATAGTGCGTTCATTTTCTGTTGAAGCTACTGGGTTTATAAGTTTCAAAGAAATACAAGTTTCATAACATCGATATAAATAAAAACATGTTTCGATTAAGAATTGCAATTAAATAAATTAACTAGTGTCCAAATATTTCTATTGCTATATCAACGATGTAGAATCGAGTTAGCGCCGAGAACCGGTAGTATATTATAAGCATATGAAATAAATCTAAAGGCTGTACACAAAGCGTGCGGGAGCCCGATAGCGCATCCAAAGCCGGAGGAACGAAAATTAGCATTTTAATAAATACACACCCTTTGCAACATACCGTCTATAAATCCGAGCTGATCTTTATAATCAAATTCAAACACATTACTCTTATTTTGTACGTGGAAAGCCGCTGTGAAAATGGTTTGCTAGCTCTCGTGTTTTTGAAAGAAAATTTATTTCGACCGCTATAAATTTGTATGGTTTCAATATTTTATTGTAATTTCGACGATTTATCGGCGATTTTACAGATTTTATAGTAATATTAATTATTTTAAATCTCATTCTATCTGTCAAATATATACATAATGTAATTTACATTTAAAATTAATCATCTTTTTACATGACGGAATGCATTTACAATGTTAAACGAACGATATGGAATAGGTGTTTTAAAACTGATGTCATTTCAACTACGCTGTGGCGAATATTTCGCGAACATACACTTAATTTGTTCGACGTTTCGGCGAAATTGCATTTGGTCACGAATTCAGTCATAGATTGTAACCCGCGGATGATATTAAAACCAAAACGTTTGTTTTAATAGAGAGACCAAAAAAATATTATTCGTTGGTGTATCTCCATCCATTAGAAAATTAATACAGTAATAGTTAAATATATACTTGTAATTCGTATTGATATGCTCCGGGCACGAAACTCATTATTATTAAGCATCCGACAATTTAACTATGCTTGCCAAGTTTTGAACACACTGTCTTCGTTTTAATATCGGTTCATGATCTAACCGCTGAGCTAAGATGAACTAATTGAAGTGAGCATTTCAAAGCCCTAAATTAAGTCTGGTTAAAGGCATGTTATACGCCATACGGCGTAAGAAGTCGTTTTTAAATCTGGATAGAGACAGTTACTATGAGAGATAGTGGCCACATACAGCAGACCAATATGATACACTTATTCGTAGTAATAAATACATTAATAAAAGGTCATTCTTAAAGAAATAATTACCTTGTTTTCAATATTAATTTCAAATAAACGTATTGATTTGTAAATGTCCTAATGTATCCCGCAAAGTACATTTTAATGGTAAGTGCCCATAGATCGGCATCACAAGAGGCAATGAGACATTCTTTACATTACTAGAGTGCTGTCAACCGAGGGATCTGAGTTATTTCCTTTGTGTTGGTAATTATATTAGCTCGGTTTAAATGAAAATATTCTTTATTCTTAGTTCTAATAAGAAATTCCAAATCGCTATGTCACGAAATTAATTTTTATAAAAAAAGTTTCTACTACGAGTAAACTGATTATTACTATATTGTGACGTTAAAGATTATATATGAGATATTTTTCATTCGGCTATAATAATTATTCGTGTATATTATAATGTCATTATTTGTTTAGTTATTTATAGTGTAAAAAAAGGTACTTACATATTTATCTATATTTTCATAATTTACATACTCTTAGCTATGGTAATTAAATACAATTAAATTATTATTTAATCCCATGCAGGGAATGAATGAATCAAGAATTCAGCAAGATCGCTCTGATAACGTTGGTATAGATAAGATGGTATCACATACTTGGACTGTCTACGACCGTCAGACGTCAGCGTCTCGGTAGCTATTGTAGAACTACAAAACGAACCAGCAGGTGTTAGGTCGCACGTTCGAAGATATTTCCAGCTATCGTCGCTCCGTTTGATCACGCTAACGTGTCATATACGTCTGACAGTATATATCTTCTTATACGTCATGATAATTTATACGTTATTGTTAGCTAAGGTATGATTTTTTCATTCTAATACATATAGAAATACGATTTCTATTTGTGGTCGAAAACTATATTTACCTGCGTGGTCGTAGTTTGGATACCGTTTTTAAATGGGTATGTCAATCCGAGGTCCCCGAAAAGTTCATTAGTTTTCTATGTTGTCTTGAGTTTGGGTGTTTGTGGTACCGTTGTTACTTCTGATTTTCCACAAACCAAGTGGTTAAGCTACTTACCTTTGGAAAGTAATATATGTGATGTTTTCCAATATTTATTTAAACTAACCACTGGACCTATACCGTAATACCTAAGTATTACTTATAAGTTATATAAATTGATAGTTAAACAAAAGGCACATGTAATCGTGGAACACATGTAAGTTATACAGTACAATATACATGATACTATTAAGTTAAGCAAGTGGATCGCGGTCATCGTAATCTTGGATAAGGGCTGCTGCATAAATCAGGGGGTGACGCCTCGGGCCTTCACTTTATCTACTGCGGGTGACGCTCGCCCTACACGGAATACATACACTGGAAGCAACAATGTACAATTATAAGGAAACACTACTTTGTTTTTTATTTCGTTCTAAATGCGATAATAACAAATAATTTTAAACAAATAAAAAGAATGAAAATTAAAAAGACGCGATTTATTATGCTTCATTACTTTTTTTGATAAACCTGTGTATTTTTATATCATTTTGTAATAATAATAAGGGATTCTAAAATCCATACATTAAATAATCGTATCTTTAGTTATTTTAAAGACTTTCTATACTTATTTAAAGGATTTTTATGCGATGCAATCAAACCTAAATTGTTATTTACATATATTTACTTTTAATCTCCGTTTGATTGAGATTTAAACTGTATCGAAATGTTTTATAGTATAAGTAATATATTTTTATATCTATTATAAGCTATCGAAACTCAAAAAGCGTTTAATTTTTTATTCAATCTGAAAAGGATTTTAATTAATAATGTTAAAGGTCCTTTTAAAATTTACATATTTTAGTCAATCAATGAATGTAAAATATATGTAAATACAGTACAAAAACCTGAATGTTACATTACTAGATTTTAATTCCATATGGATAAATAATTAATTACAGGTATTATTGTAATATAAACGATATAAAAAGATCAACTACTTTGTTCGGTCATCGTCATTCATAAAAGCAAAGCATGAAATAGCATTTATGGATTATTGTTGGGTTTTCTGTAAGAAATGGCTAATTAGGCAGAAGTCCGCCCCTTCTACAATACTCGAAAAGAAACGTTTTTTTTCGTTTTTGCATTTTACATACTAATTTTGTTTTATTTATTATTTGTTTAATACTAAGCTTTCTTTACTTTTGTTTTGAGGTGTTCAATAAAATACATTTCATTCCTTTATTCATTCATAACTGTACGACGACGATGATGTTGACGATCTCCGTGGTCGAGTAGTGTGTACACCGGTTTTCATGGGTACACCACTCTGAGGTCCCGGGTTCGATTCCCGGCCGAGCCGTTGTAGATTACCTTTGTTTTCTATGTTGTCTTGGGTCTGGGTGTATGTGATACCGTCGTTACTTCTGATTTTCCATAACACAAGTACTTTAGCTACTTACATTGGGATCAGAGTAATGTTTGCGATGTTGTCCAATATTTATATTTAATTTCTGTTAATTCCTAAGAGTGATAATGGTCACATCTAGTATATTTACATCGGCGCGCTATAATTGCGGCCCGCCTCGCCCCTGAACACCTCTGACCTCCTGAAACTTGCAGCCGATCACAATAATTTATTAACGTACAGCGATTTAGTGCAGCTTTAGACAATGGAAAAGAGACTTAATTATTTACTGATCGCGTAAAAACCTGTGTAATTCACTGATTGGTATTTTTTTTCATTCCAATTACTTTGTTTTCTGTTTAATTATTGTTATAAATTATGTTTGAAATTTGATGAACCGAGTTTGCCTTGTGGTAAGAACACTAATGCTATTGCGATGTATTGCGTAATCCAATCCTATATATTTGTTTAGTTAAAAAAAAATGACAATTGTGTTCAATTTTATTTTCAAAATTAAGTCAACGTTACACATACTTTAATTTGTTTTTATACAGTGATTATTATTATTTTTAATTACCTTTTTATCTCAATAAATGTTTAGTGTCTATAACTGTTATAATAACATAACTACTATGTACCTAACAACTAACAATACTAATAGGCACTAAGCATAAATTAAAAAATATTGCAAATTTAAAAATATTAAATAATATTTGATCATATATTTTATACACGAACATTGTATAACATTTCCTATAAGCTACTCGTCGAGACGATACAGTAATAAATTAATGCTACCTCTAAAAATAAGTACTGAGGTCCTCACATTAAAAGGCCCATCACGGGTATCATGTATATAATTCCCCGATTTATATTTCACAACTACTATTCAGGACTAGCTAAAGTCCCAAAATTAAATATTATACCAATAAAAGGGATAATAATGGCTTCCCCCACATCCGACCGCGCCGATAATTCCTCGCTCGCTTCCCTATAAATATATCTTCGACATTTTGAAGTCGCACCGAGTTGGTATATTTCATAATAACCTGAGGCGAGACAGGAACCAGTTCGCCCTTCAGGCCGGCGCAATAAAGGGAATCCCTATAAACGTGCTAGGCGTCTATGTCCCTTCTTATAAATATCAATTTATACGGCACGTCAAATACGGGTAAAGCCTGGCCATTTTCAGGTTACGAATCGTCCGCCATACGTCTTCTAAGCTCTCGATAAATCTCCATTTTTTTCCTTGAAATTTTACATGGACCAGACCGCACAGCGCCGTGGGTAATTACCGAGATGGATGGTCTTTACTTAAAAAGTCTCTCTTTAGAACCCTATTTTGCATATTTTCCTTGCTTTTATACAATTCTCATGTCGGACCTAATTTCTGTTATGTGTTTAATTAAAATATTTAAGCACGCGCTGAGTACATACATACATTAAGATATACGTAAGCAAGAGCTGAGTATAAATCCAATGATGTTATGGCGGAAATCTTGTAAAATACGCTCCTGAAAGCATGTTTAAACATCCTTTACTTTATTGCTTAGATACACAGCAGCCAAAACACAAATTCCGCGCGGCGTTACACCAATTGCGAAACGCGAATCCAAGTTGACATTAACATTCATTAAATACCGTTCCTGACTTAAATTTCGAGTCAACAGACAAAAATAGAGCGATATTTTAAAAGGATTTACGGTACAAATATATGTTAAGTTTGCCAGATATATTATATTTGGGGTTGGTCCCGAGATGAGGGGGTACGTGAAAACATTCGACTACGTGCCTTAGCATAATGCCTTTGGAAGGGCGCTGTGGATGCTAAGCTTCCGTAATTCGTCTTCAAGGAATCCCTAATTTGAAATGTGGATGAGTCTCGAAATACCGAGAGGTAAATAACAGGATAGAATTTAACCCTATGTACTTACGAAAAGAGCCAAAATGGTCCACAAGACGGTCCTAACAATCTAACTGTGTTACTTACATTCAAATTCTATCGAATTTTTTCATGTGCTTATTTTCTTTCATCACATCACGATGAATCAAAAACATCACGGATAACTGTGCCCAATAAAATTTGTATAGAATGATATCCGTTCATCCAATGGGACTCAGCGTAATCGAACTATTTTCAAATATTTATGTTAGTTTTTCTTGTTAATGGAACGTTTACAAGCATTATTTACTTTTCTAGCTCTTATAAATTATTGATCGAGATAAAAAATACATAAGTCATAATATAATGTAAGTCACCTAACTATTCATAGATAGCATCTGAATTTTTTGTATGTTGACTCATCAGAATAAATCCGCTAATACAAGTAATTTAAGTTAAAAGCAAAAAAAAAAGAAAACAAAATGTGACAAAATCAGAAAGTTTTTCTTCATTAAAACCCCAGTAGCGTCCGTGGATTTAAAATTTTCGCCAGCAACTTGTCCGGGATTAGAGACTAACCGGCGGATATCTTAAATGTGAATCTGCTGTAAACAAATTCGTGAGCGCGTCTGAATTTATGAGTTTATTTATCATTAACAAATTATTATTAGAGCGGTTTTCGCCTTTTTGTTGCTGCTTTATGATATTCTGTTTTAATTACAATTTCCGTTTAGTACCTAACGCTTGTTTTATTTTTACATTATGTATTATTTTTAATAAAATTATCGACATTGTCTATTTTCTTTTCTATAGTATTTCCAGTTTTAAATATGGAATTAAAATATCATAATCGTTTATTTAAACATCAAATTTATATTTTCAGTCGTTTTTGTTAAAAACCAAAAAATAATCATATCAAATGTATTTTACTCAAGTTAATTTTGCAAGAAAGCACTTTTGAATAGTCAATATTTCAACGGGACCCGTTGAAAAACAGAAGAAAAAGCGACACTAAAGAGAAGAAACGACAAGATATGTGAGTTACATAGGTGATCTTTTAAGAATGACTTCAAATCATGTAAGTTATGTTAATATTCTTAATCAAGAATTAAAGATTGTAAATTCTTATGTTTAAGTTATGTTTAAGGACTGCTTAGTCAGAGCTGAGACAGAGCTGAGATGGCCCAGTGGTTAGAACGCGTGCATCTTAACCGATGGTTGCGGGTTCAAATCCAGGCAAACACTACTATATATATATGTGCCTTATTTGTGTTTATAATTCATGTCGTGCTCGGCGGTGAATGAAAACATCGTGAGGAAATCTGCATGTGTCTAATTCTTCGAAATTTTGCCACGTGTGCATTCCGCCAACCCGCATTTGAACAGCGTGGTGGAATATGTTCCAACCCTCTCCTTAATGGAAGAGGAGGCCTTATCCCAGCAGTGGGTAACTTACAGGCTGTTACCTTACCTACCTTACATACTGATCAGTCCTGTAAACCTAAATCAAAGCGTCTTTAAAAAAGTATTATTTTATTTAATAATAAGATTTATGAATTAATTTAGTCTAAAAATACATGAAATAGTGAATTGATTCTTTAAATACCAATGCTTAACAATATTCTCTGTAGGTACCGCATACAAGCGTATACAACATGATTGTTTCAATATTTGTATTAATAATATTTTATATAAACATGTACATCAGATTTTCTAATAATTCTTTCGTATACCTATGTATTACCATCAATATATTGCGAAGTAGACATTATTAAATACGTTAAATACTACTACTCGGACTAATATCGCCTCCAAACTATTTAAATATTTCGGAGGGCTCTTTTGTGCAGAATAAATACAGTTTGAATTTCTCCGGCATTATACTGTAACATAATAATTGCTTAAGAGTGTTTTCATTACAGTGAGTATTTCCAAAAATCCTTATTATCATGCCTTAAATAATTCCTTAATAGTAAATCCCGAGTATGGCGTTTATACCGCGCCGCGATAGACGGTCCTAAGGGCGAACAATGCCCATCTGTGCCCGCTTCCAAGATTCAATTAAATTTTTACTGAAGATTATCACGCAGCTACGTGAAGAAGTGGGTTGAACTATTACGTGTCGTATTACATTATTGGTATATTCAATTTACATGCGTAATCATTTGTATTATAATATTAAAATTGTTATGTTAATAGTTTTTTTGAGTTATATTGCTAAATAATAAAATACTAATATTGACGGTAAAAATGTTTTACATATTTAAGTACCTAGTAAGAGTTCGAAATAAAATTCTGTGTAAAAATATAATTATTACTTAAATACATACTTTCAATAACATATAGTTTCTTTATTAATTATCTAAATGACTCTAAGACCATTCCTAGTTCAGATCGGGACGCTTAGTTTCTGGAGATTTCACTTCATAACTTTATTACATAACTGGATAGGTATAATAAATACCTTTAATACATAAAATTTTTCGATATTAATGTTCTGACATTATTTTAACACAATATATTGTATTTCATCGAAGTTACTATTAAACGATCGAGAAAGAAAATTACATTTTTAGAAATAAATGTATCTCACTAGATTCGTATTAAATAATTAATATTTAAAGAAGAATTATATCCATTAAAATAATCTTATACACATTAAAATTAAATACAGATACTTACAAAACATTGGCTATGATCTTTATGTATTTCAAGGCTAATACCTAATTGTTTAATATCTGTTCTCCTTTGTGACAGCCCTGGTCGAGGTCGTAAATGAAAAATAAACATGCGTTGAGCTTTATGTGTCGTGATGTCACACGAATTATCATTGTTTGCGAGTTCACACGGCTCTCTACGATTACTTATACATACGAAGTGTTAATTCGCCCATATGAACAAGAAATATCAAAAATGAAAATTACACAGTAATTAAAAAAAATACAATAAATTGTTATTTATGTAAGTTGCGAAAACAATTAGTACTTTGTATTGCAGTGTTACGATTTCTATGATGTTTAGTCTGTGGGATACAGTCAAGACGGTTATATTTCTTATGGTTGGTGACGCATTGACGGTAAGAAATAGTTTATTTATTGCAGTGTCAATTTTTAGAACAGTTTTGGTAATATTTAAGGATTATTATATTATATTATTAACAATAATAAATATATCATTAACAATAACAAATAACTGATAAGTAGGTTTGCCAATAAGTTCTACTACTTATCAACTATTTATATTTATTATGATATAAAATGTGTTTTGTATGTGAATATTTTCCAAAACGAACAAATTCTTGATTATAAGCGATATGACTGTCTCGATGATCAAATTTCAAAAGAACTAAGGCGGAGCGCATCTTTAATACATTTATCTTATATAAAAATAGCACACCCATAAAAGTTAATAATCCTAAAGGTGTACATTTTCTATACAGATAGTGTATTTATGAAACATTTCACTTAAATAGAACTATGTCAAAGTATGCGACTGTAATTTTCATATATACAAAAATAATATAGCTAATTTTATTTATGCATAATTCGATCTAACCGGTTTTTATATACATAATAGTTAGGACCAGTTATGAATGTTATTTCTTAACTAGTACGATAATTATTAAATGTCATTGCTTTGAGATTTATTAACTTGATTTATTAACAAACTCATTAACATAAACAGAGAAATAGTCATTTTCTAATAATCATTTAAGACAAATATGTTGTGAGTCATGAGTATGAATAAATATAAGAATTTATTAATATATTATCTAGTATTAGAATTATGAAGGTGTTGCGATTAGTAATAAAATATGAAAAATTAAAAAATGCTGGATGTTATTACGTATTTAGTTATGTAATGTATTATAAGTGCTCATGTTAAGTAAGGCGTTTGACTGAATTTTGATAACTCTACAAAAACAAGCTGATAGATTGACTCTATATCCAAAACTATCCTTCGCGATCTTACCTCGCATATTAAAAAAAATCACAATATATTTTTGATGACAAAACACTTTTGTCTAATCCCAGAAACTCTTATGTGTGTGTGTTTTTTATTTTATATTTCTTGATATGCTAAACGTACATCATTTTAAACACGAACGTTATTAAACTTTAAAATTATGGGTCGATTAAGAATAGTTTCATGAACATGATACTTACGTAAATACATACCTAAAGAATAATACATATGTATTGAAGTTATTCGCCATACACTATTTCTTACTTTCATTTGACATCAGCAGACGTATTCTTGCGATTCCATTCGAGCGACAACTATTGTACTTTAAAGGAATATACTATTACAAACTTATCCACGCCAGCAACAACTGTACAAAGTTTCAACTCCACAAGATGATCGAAAAATTATTGGAGTATAACTTATATTATGTATTATAAGAGATTCATTACATCATACATATTCATAATTATTTATTCAATAACGATACCACAAAGTAATACTTTTATAAACCCAAAACAAATTACCATAGGAAAGAGATTGAAAAGTTTTCCTACTCTCATACCCATTATAAGTTTTCCAAGAAAAACGCTTTTCGTACACACGTCGCTCGCAGTTTTTTCTCGGCGCACTTTTCTAAGTGCCATAAATCTTTCACGTAAATAATTGAAACGATATTTTATGCCAAAACATTCTGCGGGTAGGGAGATGTCGCGAGTACCACCTGCCGCCCTCTCTCCTAACTTGTACCACTTCCACTTCCCACTTTAATTTGGTTGCGTAATGTATTTTCAATTACATTCAAAGGAGAAACGTGATTTGTGGCTGAGCCATGGGAGATCGGTAGATAAATTCTTTCTTTGCCTAATTTAAACTCAACTGTGATATCGAATATTTAATAGCTGCGAATATCAACTTTTCTATTACGAAAAAAATTACAAATTTAAAAAAAGATTAAGTTACATTCGTTTTATTATACGAAAGTTATTTAAAAAAATATAAAAATAACTCCAATGTCTCATTAATAAATATTTAATACTAATATATACATTTAAATTTTATACAGTTTTATCGATGAAATCTACAATTACAAATAACATGTCTACTATAATCATAATTACAGGTGTGTACATCACTATGATAGTAATTAGACTACATAATAGGTACCTATTAAGAGCACAAGAAAATATTTTTTAATTGGAATTTATCGAGATGTAACTAAAAGTCTGTAAATAAAATAATAGCTTTATTTCTAACTAAAAACACAAATGAAATACAGCAGAAATAGTTCAATAGATAGAATAACTGAAAAATATCACGAGAAATTCAGCATAAGCCGAGTAAAATTCTGCTACATATAGTTTCCACTAATGTTCTGACGATCGGAATGGTGGAGTATGCGTAATCATATGCTTAAGGAAAAGAGCTGTACCCGTTATGATATGATATTCATAGTAAATAATCATCCCATTTTACTTATATACTACAAAAAATAAAACATAAGAATGGTTTTAACTAGCTTGTTTAATATGAATATGCTAGCATTATCTTACATACAAATTACAACCAGTTATAAATGTATTAAAAGCATTATAGGATCAGATAATGACCTTCGTCGAAACCGCAATATTCACAGCGTCATAAATAAATGCTCACTTTTTCACATTGGACGGGAAATTTATCATTTTGTTGAACGTAACTTTTTCTTATTCTTTTTGTGCATCTCAAGTCACACATTTGAGCACCATTTATTTCTCCATTCGACGTAGCATTACGCCTTACGCGGTTTGATGAAGGTATCGTTATGTGATATCTGATAATAAAACGCTCGACTTGCTTCGATTTGCATGTTTTTGAATTTAATTTATTTATATCTTTATAATGTTTTAAGACATTTTAGACAGTTATATATAACATTCGTTTATAATACTAAGTTCCTCTTAAAGCCATTAATTCTATACTAATAAATTAGCAGATGTTTTTTTTAAATAATAATTGAAGAAACTACTATTATATATTAAAATTACAGAAGAATACGGCGCGTTTAGAAGTTCCGTTTTGTGTATAATATTATTATATAAACGCTACGCTTTTCAGTTTTACGGCTTTAAATTAAGACTGTTGACGTGACAAGTTTGAATCGAATAAATCAAAATTAATAAATAGTTAAACGTAATAGGTAATTTGCTTATTCGCTCAATTTATTAAGTGATATATAAAAAATAATGTATTTTTACAACGTTAATAAATTTAAACGCAGTATGTTTACGATACAAAAATACATTAACAAGCCGTTAAACATTTTTAAACCCTTTAATTTACTCAATCAGTCAACACACGTGACCGATGAAGCGAGTTTCGCTCATTGTTGGGATTGATTTTTTTAAATTGAACATGAATTCAATGGAGGCGATTCTATCGTTTCGTATCCTCTTCATAAGTGCATTATATTTTGTTTGAGGCAATAAGTCATACGTGTAATGAATAAGGGCGATTTGTTTTGGATCCGTCCAAATTTATGGACGATATCGGGCTTTTTACAAGCGTTTTTCTCCTCATTCCGCCATTGTGATCGCCTTTTTCTGTCCCTTTATCCTGGCCCGTAGTTTTTTTATCGTCCTCAACACTGACACTTTACGAGTTATTAATTGGTTGTCACAAGTTTATTTATTTCTCTATTTTGACAGTGGAACGTTTTTCGTCGTACATTATGGAAGCCGGATTGAAAATCTATCATATTCAGGTTGTCGTAAATTCGCCGTGATATAGTGCGTTACACGGTAATAACTCTGCGAATGCGTCGACTAGTGCGGACGGATGTGACGCGCGTTAAATAATGACGTTGGATATTAAAATGGCCGCCGAATATGGATTTTTGGGATTGCATATACCGTTGTATTGTATATAGACGAGCTGTTATACCAAATGTCTAGTACCCTGTTTTTGTCAGATTAATAATTAATGTTCTAAAATTGTTTTTCAATTTTATAAGCAGATGTCATTGATGGGTAAGATCAAATATTTCGGCACTGTCATTACTAACATGCTTTCCATACCAACTTTAAGAATTTATTCGCTGTCCTGTATTGCTCTAATTATTTTGACTTTTTTGTAGTCTAGTGTATGAAGTATTACTTTTTATAGTATAGGCGGCGTATGGGTGGTGCCCAAGTAGATTGACCAGCTCTTAGCGTTACCGACACTAAATAGTAGGCATAGTATGATGTTATTAACATAAATAACTACTCGGCCTAAGTCCTTTTGAAAACGACGAGTTTTTTGTATAGTTTTCAGTACAAATTACACAGATGCAATGGATAAGACTTCAAAGCATTTATACGCCTTCATTTGTAAATTGTTCGCGGTGAACATTGTGGTTCGGTACTTAACATTACTTTGCTTTTTATCCTTTGTCAATGTGCACATGTCGAACCTCCCTTTTTAAGGCTGTACCATCATTAAGAGGCCTAAATATAAAAGACATGAGCGAGGTACTTGTAGCTTCATAATATACATATGTTTCCCTTAGTTGGTTAGTTTTGACAATTCGCCTTGTTTATTTACAACGATTTACACAATCAGCTTTATGTTTTCTTTATCAGAATAATAAAGGCATAAGTGTAGTGTGTGTGCTAATCCTTTATTACCTTATGACATTACAGACAAGTGATCAAAACTACGAGTGTATAATGGAAGTGTAATCAAGGTAAGTGTCTTAATCCTTGAATACGTGGACTCTTAATTGTAATTAAAAATTATAAAAACTAGAATAAACACGAATTACATATCATACGTTAACATTCATCTAAATCCACTTAACAACCAGAAGGCGTTATGGAACGTATCCTGAAGCTATTCCTTACGCAATACTAACATTCATAATGTATGTATGTGCAAAGGTCTGTATGGTATATTCCCGTCTTATGTAGGTTCTTTTTTTCAGCTATAAAGCATTGTTGGCTGCTTTATTCCTTGATTTATAAGAGACGTTGGAAAGACAAATAGCTGGATTGTGTTCCAAATTTTTAAAGCCACATTTCGTTTCGCGCACACTCGCACCCCCTCTGTAATACGTTAGCTGATCTGATTAGTCTTGGTCCTTGCAGGCATATATATGACCTACTCATATATTATAACTTATTATACATACAGAGAAATTTAACATTTATAATTCGTATTATGCATTTATATTGATTCATTTTCATTTAACAACCAAATTAGTAAAATTGACACCACACACACATTTTTAACTTCAAAATCATGTTTGAAACAATAATATAAATAAACACCTAAATAATAGTAAGAAAGTCAAGTATCAAAGTAGTTCGATTCCGTAAAAAAGTGTTACTTAGAAACCCCTTATTAAAATGTGTTTTTCCAGAGTCTTTCGCTGCTTAGTCGAAGCGCCACCTATCGGCCTGTTAGAGAGATTTAATGGGAAATTCTCTCATTTCTATCGGTTTTACAGCGAGATTTATAACCGCTTCGGAACTTTTTCCATACAATTCAGCTTTCGCGGATTTATGCTAGACTTGTAATTGGTCGCGTTTAACATAATGTCAATATCAGAAATACATTTGTAGAAATGTTTATAATGAGATTACATATTACAATTAAAATACCAATATGATATTTTAATAAATATTTAAATAATTCCTGAATATGTTAATTAAAAATAAAAAGACAATCAAATAAATAAAAAAAATAGAAGAAGGGTGATATATGGAAGAGAAACCGATTTTGCATTTCAGTCGAACTTTTACATTTTAAAATATAAATAATTTAGAGCTAATTAGGTTCATTTAAGTAAGACTGAGTTCCATCATCACTTTTACATAAGTATACATAAAAAAAGATTTCAAAGTTTAAGTTAAATTCGTCTCATACTCGACGGTAAAGCCAAATCTGCATCTACATCTGTGTGATATCATTCCACCATCATGGTGGAATACGCTCTAATTTTTTCGTAATAGGCACAGCAGCTGTATATATTAATATCTTAAATAAATTTATTCACTACTTTATAATACTATCTTTTTGAAATGGTACCTACTGATAAACACAAAGATTTAAAATGCTTTTATTTTAAACAATTAAAGAAGTCAAGTGATTTTAAGTGATGCAGTTTAAGTTTAGCATTCACTGACTGCAACGCTAGCTGACGCTTTTTTAATCAAAGCTTGGTATATAATTGTTTTTTTTTAGGCACAAGAATATTTATTACCGTAGTTAAATATAAGTCATCAAATCTTATAACAAAAACTAATTTGTTTGTTGAAAATTAAAAAAAAAATATATGTTTGTCATTGACATTTTTTCGTTTATTTTATCCAAGTATACTTTAACAATAATATTATGCACTAGAATTGAATACTTTTTAAGAAGCAATAAAATAATAATAAAAGCAACTAATCAAATAGTAAAAGAACTCCATCTTCAGATATCTTAGGAGATCTTCCATCAAACTAACCAATTGAAAGTGAACACTTAACTGCGATCGCGACTTAATTTTTACCCCATAAAAGCGCCCCACGAATCGCGATACGGTATGGAAATTCGCCTCCCGTTGTCGGCAATATTCGACAATATTCGGGCGAACGTGCGTCCCGCGCTAAATTGCCTATTTATTCTTAACTTCATATATTACTTTACGCGTGTTGTCTGCGCAAAGCAATATTTATTGTTTGACCGTTATTGCGTCAAATGACGTATTGGTTGTACGTATAACCGTATAGGTTAAGGATGGTATACGCGTGGCGTGTACGATGCAAGGCAACGATTCTTGCAGTGACGTTTCTGGCGTGTCATTGAAAACCGGTAGATGTCGCCCAAAGTTTTGACCCTGTTTTATTTTTATATTCAAAGTTGTATTTGTCTTCGTGTTCGAAAACAATTGATAAAATACAGTGAATGAGATATACTTTTTGTTGTTAGATCAATAAAGTAACAAGTACAAAGGTACTTTCATTAGTCTTTATATCTTTCAGGGATATCCATTTATTTCAATATCGGAGAAAATAGAATAAGATATATTAAAGAAAGAATTTAAGAATGAGTTAAGGAATAGTAAATATAATTAGATAGCAATATTACAGAAAAAACAAACTCACTTCCCTTTCATAATATCAACATATCCAGTTTATTAGATTACCTATAACATCAGTTCTCTTATTCAAGAATGAAAGACTCTCTCGGAAATAATATAATAACGATTCCTGTCATTATAATGGTTCCTTCCACTTAGGAGGATAATAGTGATTTTTGTATTAAATACTTTCCTAACGTCTGCAGGGGAGTAATGAATGCTTGTTATTTATGAGCCGCAGACTGGCAGACGATAGATAACGTCCCACCCAATATCATATCGCCATTACATTCGGTTACTGAATGAATTATGCGAGTTCTGTTACTGTAAGTGTGTTATTTCAGGTTTTATAACCGTTTTTGTTTTGTTTTAATCATGTACCAAGAAAGTTGAATTAAAATAACACCCTGTATATATCACACTGCTATTGACCTAATGGGCTTAATTATTTTCAGTCACGTTCTTAAAATTAAATCCACTATGTTGTTCTAGTAAAAGTAGATTTGACATATGGCTGATTTTGCTAAATTATGCTAAATTAATTTACAAGCTAAAATCAATTTAAAAAAAATACGATTTAATAAATAATAAATATTGGACAACATCACATACATTACTCTGATCCCAATGTAAGTAGCTAAAGCACTTGTGTTATGGAAAATCAGAAGTAACGATGGTACCACACATACCCAGACCCAAGACACTATAGAAAACTATTGAATTTTCTACATCTGGGAATCGAACCCAGGACCTCGGAGTGGCGTATACATGAAAACCGGTGTACACTCTACTCGACCACGGAGGTCGTCAAATCGATTCGATTCGCTTGGAGGTAGATTTGCTTGTTCTTTTAGATGTACCAATGTTTATATATGAATATCTGAATTTCTTGATGAATAGAACTAGTGAAATCAACAACTCAGTAATTCTCACAACCTATTGAGCCATTTGCGAGAAGTTTCTTTACTTACTAATGCAGACAATTTAAACAAACTATAGAAACATGGATCTGAAATAATGGTTAATTTTTAAGAAAGCTATCAAAATATTAATATTCAAATCTTCGTAAATGAATATTCAAGTCTTTAACAGTATGGAAAAGGCTGCTCACTGGTCAGTAATGACTAATATTTTATATCTCAAAATTCTAGGATTTAATTCTATGAATATAATAGAACAACCAGTTGATAAGTTTTTAGATATTCTTAACTCAATAAATGAAATTGATACTTACGTAATAAAGAAACGATATACATTATTACTGTAAAAAAGAAAAACACCCATTTTACGCTTCGGCGAGAGAATAGGAATAAGTTGACAGGGACTTCGTCTCTGAATTATGTTTCTCAAGATAAACGACGTGGGCGAAATGAAGTCGCGACCCCCCAACCCCCTCCTCCCTCCACGAAGGCAGAGGACATAAATTTTGAAGAAAAATCCGCGACGGTTTCGCTCCGAACGTGTGATTTGGATTATTAATTGAAGTCGTTGCTGTTAAAGTTTTATTTGATTCAAGTACTTTGTATCTAATTTGTATAAACATTGCGACACATCATTAATTACTAAGAAGGAAATAATAATTCATACCGTTCTTTATGATTTCGACTTCAGCTGTTTTACTTATGATGATAAAATACATAAATTGAGGTCATGAAAAAGTTATTAATATATTACGACGCCTAGAACGAGTCGATTGGTTTTTTTTTTATATAATAATTTATTATATGTTATTGGACTCGAGTGAATAAAGGCAAAACTAAAACCAGTCGATAAAAATCATCTGAAACACGAACTCGTTTATTAAACGCGGAAATTCTTATAAAGAAATAAAAGTCGTATAGCGTCCGAGTTCACCCAATAAACATCCATTGAACTGCTATTATATATGGAAACTGATAAATATTTCACACATGACTTTTATATAGGACGTCAAACAACTAATAATCGTGTCGTTCGACCGAAACTTCGTCAATCACTCCATCCCTTTATATCGAATGGGCCTTTTTACTGTTTTTCTTACATTAATAATGGCGGCTATCTTCAGAAACGAATCTTCGCTGACCTGTATTATTGTCATAGGGAAATTTACAGCGTTCATTTATTTGCCAATGTCCCCTCTTATTTTCCGTTCGAGGCCAATCCGATAGATGCTACTGTTGAAAATTTTTCGTAAGCAGCAATTCGTCTTGTCGCGAGTCCTATCTTTGGGCGAACATTCGACGGCCGCCCCTATGAGAGGCTCAAAGACTAGCGTAGGCACTTAGACGTGACAAACTATATAATTATGTCTACGCAAATTTAGTCATTTTTTAAAACCGGTTTTTATATCAATTTAACTGCAGGTTTTAGAGATTAACTATATTTTTTACATGTAATTGTGACGTTAACACTTGAATATTAATTATAATTTGGAATCGTTACGTTTTAAATAACCATTTGGCTATTTTTAACTATTATTATTTTTATATAACTAGCTTTAATTTTAACAAAGCATCATATTTATTTAGTTTATTAATGGCATCGCTATATTATATAAATATTATAATGATAATTTTTGTAGTAGGTAACTCTGTATACTAGAGTAGTAAGTATGTAAAACTTAAAGGAATATTAATGAGATAAATACTAAATATAATTAATTCATCCTAGAAGGTTCATCTATAATTTGCCTACGCTTTACTTCGTCTCTCCTCTCCGCACCGCACCCTCCGATCTCCCGACGTAGCTAAAACCACTTGTGCCAATTTTCTCAGGGACTACTTCCACTTAACTTGAGCTCCTACATCTACCGACCTCGATGATGTATCTCAATCCCAAATAAATACAAAACGTGTTTTATGTTAACGATGATAAGATTCAATTTCGCTCACTTAAAATCATGGCTATTGGACCTATATAGCTCTGTATCGGATACTTGGATATAAGTTTATAGGTTCCATCATTTTTTTCTCTGGTCTCTACATTGTAATGAGATTATTTAAAGAATAGCTCTTAACAAATATAGTCAATTAAATTAATATTCTGTAAACAAAGTTTGAAGTTGAGTTTAAGCGTTTAAAAAATTAAAATCGTCTCAATATTAATATAATATGTACTTAAAACGCAATAATTATTAACGCCGCTGCTACGGCCACTTATTTCAATGTAAACAAGTTATACCGAAGCAAATTTCCATAATTCTTATTCTTAGATCAAACATGTGTTTAAATGTCGACAGAAGATCTCGTAAATAAAATAAAAAACACATTATGTATTTTTAAAATGTTGGATACATCACAATGAATCAACGAACCGTATCAAAAAACGAAGTATCACAAACTCGAAAGAGGAACTCGGTCGAAAAAAAACTGACTCATCCGCGATCATTATCCACGGTCCTTTTATTTCTTGTCACATGTAGGTAAATTATTTCTTAGCGTCATAACTCTGGGTCCCGACCTAAGGCCACGGCCACACTGAGCCAAATAAATCTCGCCTGTCGGGATCAGGTGACACCACCTTCTTTATGTTTTTTCCCAAGCCGTTTTACGGAAAAGATAAAAATCTTTACATATTTTGACGCTGCTTTACGGGGCTTATTCTCAAATTACGCGCGTCCATTACGTAATACTCAGAATCATTTTTGAAGAGGCAGATTAAGGCTGTGGTTACGAGAACAGAATATTTTTTTAATTATTTCGTAGTAACTCGCTTCGAGTTATTTAAGTAAGTTTTTTATCTCACGTAGAAACATTTTAATAGATTTTCGCTTCTTAAGATATGTTTTAAGTTACAGGATGTAAAGATTAGATAGAACAGTAGGTAGGAACACTAGGTAAGTTTGAAGGAAAGTAAATTAAAACGTAAATGAAATAATCTCACTGTGTTAAAAGAATGTTGCGACACATCGATGGCACTGACATTCATATTTAGTTATTGTCCTAACACTGAAATTCTCGGTGCAGGTATTACAAAAACGACCTTATACGATGGTAATAAAGCAGAAATTTCGATATCTGTTTAGACTAAATAGAACTTAGTCCGCGCAAAGTGACACACCGCTCCCATCAATCGCGGTGTTTGCTTAAAACCGTCCTAAACGAAACGGCAAAGGTTACAGAAAATACGATCTGGTCAGAGAAAAATTTGTGCTCTTTTCCATTGCCCCGGACCGACGACTGGCGTCAGAGAATTACTGCGAACACGAGCGATGTATAAAACATTAGTAGATGCAGAAAAGTACCGGAGCGTACTGACTGGCGTCTATGTACCGTACACCGCACTGGGCAAAACGAAAATATATTACTTTTCCGAAGATTTAGGAGTGTTTGGACCGAACAATAATGTCCGGCTTTTGTGGAAAAAGATAGATGGCGATGCATAGGTTACATGGAGCGGAGTTCTCCTTTTGTGAACGAATGAAACTTTAGCTTGGTTTGCTATGTTAGCGTTATTAATAATATTTACGAGTGTGTTACGTCTTGTATTCAAAAGGATAAAAATATTCTCACATTTCCTTGCAACTCGTATGTACATTAAAACTTATATAAATATAAGTCTTAACATGGCTGTAAAATAAATATAAAGTATTATATGAATAATTTAAATATATACTGGTAATAATTTACTGTCAAATGTCGTCCGGTTAATTTGAATATCATTGCGTAAAAAATTGCCTCTAAAACAAGCTCATATCACAACATCCGATGTGAATAAATCTTTATTTTTTTATACCAATATGCCTACAGGGTGTTTAAGTTATACTGTAATAATTTAATACATCGCTGAATTTTATTAATAGCCTAATAAAATGCCCAAAGCGGCAATAGTTTTTCTTTTAATGCGAAGACGTTTTCGATGTCAAGTAATTTATGCGTAGATAGGTGGATAAAACTAAAACAAACATTTATTGCAAATCTTCAATTATAGCATAGTCTAGAAATATTCTCACAGGCATTTGTAAGGTTAAGAGACACTTAAGAAAAACACTCTGATTAATTGCTTTGTAGATTTTCCATTATAATTGATTGATTGATTCCAAGGCTAAATCTCTAATGACTTTATACACAAAACATTGACGTTTTTTTTCTCTTTTTAATAAGCCGTATATTTTCCCATACTAATATCTCGTTATCAAACTTCACACCTTTTTTCTACAACTATCGACACTTTAATGACGTGTTTATGCATGTGAGAAAGAGACGGGGATAATGAGTAGATCGTTCGTTTAGCTTTCCATCGAAGGAACGCATGCGCATCGTGACTTGAAGTGGAATCACTTATTAGTGTACAGGGCCGGGGTAGGACACTTGTAGTATATTAATCTGCATATTAACTCCATACTGTCTCTTTTGTTATATGGAATACCATGCCACTGTATTGGAAACGGTTTTCCATATGAATATAGAACGGAAAGTAAATTGATGGCTCGTGCGAGGTCTATAGAATTGGCATAGTTAGAAATATTTTCACTTGATGCTTAGAACTCTATAAACAATTATTATGTATAGGTTATGTGTGAGTTTACATGTAGAATAAATTAAGATTACGTATTTACAATACTGGTAAATAAATATCTTCAGTTTTTGAGATATAATTTCATTAATTGTTTGCGGAATTAGATTAAATTTTGAATAGTTCTGTAAACGAATGCCTGGGGAGTTACTCAATAAAAAAAAATGATATAAAAGTCTTTATATGTTTTTTACTTCAATTTAAAGGATCTGTAGACCCTTATAGATACCCTTTCGAAGCTTGGTTGGCTAGTTAATAAGTAAATCAAAATTAATTTTTCAAAGTAAATAGAACTGAATTTTAGGATCCGACAAACGTATCCTACATATGGGTACAAATACAAGCAATCAAGAGAATGGAAACTTGCTGGTTCGATACTGAACTCTATTTCAATTTGACTTGGCATTTCCACACCAAAAATAAACTTTAGAATTAAATTGACGATAAGTAAATTTGGACATTATTACAGTTATTAAATACGGGATATTTACCATATACGACTACCTCCTTTCTTATGGACACTTCTAACATTATCAACATCTACCCGCAAACTTCAGTCTCGTGAACAGGCCATTCGTAGATAATGTCGAAGTTCCACCAACTAAAAATACAAAAACGTGATAAATATCCCGTGTTTAATAACTGTAATAATAATAATTACCAAGTGATTTAAAAAAAATTGACATTATGTATTTACATTGTATTTAAATAAAAGTGCTTTGGTTCGCTTTTCAAAGATTAAACTATTTTGGTATAAAATTATATCTTTTCTATTTATAATTGCATTCCAGTATGACGATTAAATCTATACAATCACAATCAACGCAGTTCCGAAACAGACGTTGAAAACCAACAAACAATGTACTCAGCAATATTTAACACCCACATCGACAAAATAATACCTACTACCAGTTATTTAAAGGCATTTAATTCAATGAGTCATTTCAGTTCTATCTATAATTCGATTGACTCAATTTAATTGAAGTATATACAATACTTTACATTGTACTTGGTAGAGTCGCCTTTGTATGAAAAGTTTAATTGAATGAGTCATTTCAGTCTTCTACGTCTGTAATTTGATTGACTATTCATATACCAATTTAATTGGAGTATTTCCAATATTTTGTTTTTGTAGAGACGCTTTTGTATGAACAGTTTAATTCAATGAGTCATTTCAGTTCTACATTTATAATTTGATTGACTATTCTTATACCAATTTAATTGAAGTATTTGCAATACTTTGTACTTGTAGAGTGGTATGAAAAGTAAAACATATGAAATTATTCTTACTAATATAATTTTATTAATATTGCTAGTATTTTGGACATCTTGTTTCTAGTTTAGTGGTAAGGCTTTGTGAAAGTCGACCTGGGTAGGTACCACCATCATATATTCTACCGCCAACTTGCAATATTTTGTATCGTTGTGATATAGTTTGAAGGGTGAGTAAACTGGGTAAGCCAGTATAGCTACAAGTACAAGGGACATAACATACCAGTTCTAATATCTATGGAAAGTAATAAGGTACAGTTGACAATAAGGCAACAAAAAAAGGCATTAAGATTGAAGCAATCTTGGATATTTGAAACATTATTTTAATTATACTAAAAATCATTCCTATATTTCAATATTTTAAGGAGATATAAATTTTATCTATGGGCTTTATACTTAGGTACAAATATATCCATATGGACATCAATTACAATTTATTTTTTAATAATAATGTATAGAATCAAAGATATTTATTTCATAAGAAGACAAGAAGCTTTTAATTACTTTGTCTTATAAATAATAATTTTAGTTAAACAATCATTAGTAAGTTTTACAGTCTCCTTACATTACTGATTAAGGTATAAGACCTTAATCAGGAATGTTTAAAAAATAGATATAAAAACATAATATAATAAATAGCAGATTTATAAGGCTAACCCTTCCAGTAGTTGAACATCTGATCGTACATCTACGTTCATAAGTCATTTAACTAGAAACTGAATTTGGTGTGAAGTGGGCCTTTAATTTATTGGATTAAGGGCTGTTCCCGCTAAGTCGCCACCTGTAGATCCTCGCTTCAATGACTTTAATAAAGTAAAGAGTACCAGTCAACACGAGTAATTATGATAGCTACTGACTGTAAAAAGATATTAAGATAAGACACGTAATTGTGTTCTAGTTGGTAATGGCTCTTGTAATTACTTCCCGATTAGTTTGGGTTGATATAGTACTTTACAAAAAATACCGTCAATTTGATAATGATATAAAACCTCTTTTTTTTTAAATTAAATTTATTAATCTATCAATATTATTGACGACAAAAATTAAATCAACACTAAACTCGATCGACAAGATAAAGAAACGATTTTAAAAATCGAATACCTTTAATTAGTTTTTTAAATTATTTATTTATTTTCATAGTAACTAGGTCCGCTACCACGGCGCCATGCTCGCGACTGCCGTACCCTCTCCACGCTGCACGCGCTCCCCGCCCATAAACATGTCACTTCAGGCCGCATGCCGCGATTTACGACTTCTCACTCTAACTCGCCCATAACTCTGCCAAACAAAAGGGAAAGCTATACGCTCAACAGTCCCAAGCGGATAGTTTAATTTACACACACAGATGTAATGAAATGAGCTAGTATGCGACTTAAAGCGCGTGTATATCGTTATTTTTCAGATGAAACTCGACCTTTTAAAGCATATTTTTAATTTCACAGATTATAGAAGTAATATAGAATATAAAGTATTTATAGTTGTATGAAGTGTGTATGAATGTATTTATTTGTTAGTAAATTTAGCGTGAGTTGGTTCTGATAAATTTGCATATACTGTAGAAACCTTGTCCTCGGTGTATCAGCAGGTCCGTTACGTTAAAGTTAACCGTCGGCAAAGAGTGTAATATTTTCATCCCTTTCCAACTCGCAATTCCCAGATCGTAAATCTCGAAATGGCCGCATGTAGGTTACGCACGCCATCCGCGCGATTTGAGAGGGAGCACATAAACTATAGTTTTCTCTGTTTTATTGCCTGTTTTACTGCGCGATAAAGGAGACGAGAGTATATCGTTAAAATCAGCTGTTTAGGGTATGCTTCAAACGTGCTCAGGAATGTGGCGAACGAAATGTACTGTGCAATGACATGAAAGATGCTCTACTCCGATGTATTATATTTTATAGAAACCAGAACATATAATTCATTTGTAATCAAATTTATAACGGTATATCATAAAAAACCTATATGAGAAACAAGTAATTTAATTGTTCTATATCCAATATTAGGATTTAGGAACAAAAGGATTCGAGGGTAGGACCAAACTTACAAGTTAAAACTTTCAAAAAATATTCGGCAAAAATTTTTATAAGCGTTATTTTTCCGTGTAAATAAAGAGAATAATTGAGAAATAGAAATAGTAAGTTTTTTAAAAACTTTTAGTTTTGGAATATTGTCTACCGTCATTGTAGTTTTGTTTATTCTTAACCTATTCGTTTTAAATTAAGAGTATGAAAATTGGCATTAAGTTGAATTGAAAATTGGTATCAAATAAAGAAACATGTACATATGTACCTACCTACATTTGATCTATCTTTTATTTAAAAAGAAAAAGATACATCAAAAGAGTTGAACTACAGAGGTACATTGAGCTGAAGATAGATCAGTTACTTTTATAGCTAGAATCATAGACATTGGTTTTCTTCTCTAATAAGGATATTTATTGATTCGTTAGTAAAAATTCAAGCAAGAATGAAGGTTGCATGTTTTATAGGGTTATTATTTGATTTGTAGTTAACATCATACATCATCAACATGCAATTGTAATACAATAAAATATAAAATAGAGCTTCAACGTTTTAAAGGATTCCATTTCTGGACTTTTTCTATGTGAATGTATCTTATATATATATATATATATATATATATATATATATATATATATATATATATACATATATATATATATATATATATATATATATATATATATATATCTTATTCTAGGTAAATGAATATCGTCATATAAAGTTATTACGACGCTATATTTCCTTCAACACATATTTTTGGTTCATAAAATTCTTGATACAAACAGTAAAATACATAGTTTCAGTTGAAGACAATCACATTATTTTAATTTCTTAATAGGCGGATTAAAGCTCTTTATTTATAGTACTTAAAACGAACAAGTGATTATCCAATACCAAGTACCAAAGACACATATCAGAGAAATCAAAATCCACACCCTTATTCTATAGTCAATTGATGATATTGCAACATTTTAATGAATCGCATTATGGTCTTCTTAAGTTGCAAGTTGCTTCCTCAAGAGTTTAAGAATGTTTATATATTAATCATCGATGAACCTATAATATCTTCCTACGAATATGATTTCGAAATATATATACAGAGGTAGTATGTCTGTCTATGGTAAACTAAAATAAAAACATAAAAAACTCATTTTCGAATAATCTGGGTATAAAAACTCGTGGGACCTCGTGGATAATTATGTAGTTACATTTTTTTAAGTTAATGTTAGATCTAAAAGCACTCTAAACTCAGTGACGATGTAGTTTTTTTCTTTGTTTGCCTATCAATTAGGCTTAAAAGTCATAACTGAGAGTTAAATACAAAACGTATACACAAACTGTCATGAAGTACCAATGTTTTTAGTGTAATGTACTATAACATAATATTTGGATGTTTAAGAAATACACCTGGACAATTTTCAAAATAATTCGTTTCCGATATTTTTTATTATAATATAGTTATCGACAAATTAATATAATAATAATAATTAAAATATTAGTATTATTTGTAAGTCATTGGAATGGGTTAAATAATGATGAATTTTCTTAAAAAATATGCTTACAAGTACATCTAATGTAAATCAAATTGGCCTACCTACAAATGAGAAATATAACTAAATACTGAACAAATCATAATCACGTGGAATGCTAGCAAGTTTTTCTTTGATAATCCTTTGTTTCGACACTTCTAGTTAAAGTTTCATATTCAATTTGTATATTCAGATATATTAAAGGCACTTGGTAACTGGTTATCAATGGCTTAGAAATAAAATTAACTTACTCAGCAATGAGAACTCACTGAGCCTGTTTACATCTAATATTTTTGCTTAATTAACTTTTTTTTTTACTTTTTTTTCACTAGATTACACGAAAAAAACATTTTATTAGGATTAAATATTTCAAAAATATAAATATTCTTCAATTAATAGTAGCTACCTAACTACTTTATACTTTTAAGAGATTTTAAAATAAAAACAAAAAAAATGCAATCAGAACACACATAAAATATAATACAAAGTTTACAATTTCGATAACACCAATCAAATCTATATAATTCAAAAGTATATGCAAACTATTTACACCGTGAAGTATGACACAACAGCGCTGCGACAGTGACAGATGAGACTGACGCTCATCTCGACGCATCCACATTGGTGGGGATAAGAAGATGGCGCCCAAAAATAACACTCTCATTGGTGGGCACAAATTACTGCCTAAACCTTTACTAATAGTATTGAATTCGTACAGGTATCAAATATTTTTACCTACTGTTTACTTAAATTTGAATAGAAAAGTATAAAATTGTTTTTATTATCTTTATTATTATATTTTATAAATTGGGCCCTTTTTATTTTATATATTTTTGTATTACTTACTACGTAGTTTTATTATTAATACGTTAATTAAGACAATTGACGAATTATTTTTCTTGATATTATGGAATGACAATAAAATCTACAGATATATCAGGTTAAATAGATAGATAAGCATAATGTAGAACTAATTAATGAAGTTAAATCTTTTAAAATATATTTTCAATGATTCATATTCACGCTTAAATGAAATACCTCTGCCTTGAATAAAAAGTTTCAATATTTTTTTAACCAATTCGAATTAAATTATAAATAGACAAAATTTATATATTTTTTATTCAAATTTAATAGTTCTATAGAAATAAGCAATACTGTGTAATTGTTGCAATTTGTAATCTATTAATTATTCCCTTGTTTTAGTTAGTTACATTTCAATGAATTATTTGAATTAATTAAAAACCGAAAATATAAAAAAAAAGTATTTTCGTGATACAAGGAATCAATACGCAGATACTTGTATAATTTTAAGTATATTATAAATAAGTAGTTTTCTTTCAGTTTATTGGGAAGGTAATTTTAAGTACAATACGTAATATCTATTTAAGGTATTAAATAAAAATAAAATACACCTAAAACACTATTGAAAACAATTTATAATAAAGTAAAAAGTAAAATTATCTTTAAATTGATCCTACCTACTCGTACTTATGAATGCAATTACAATAAATATACTGTCGGCTTCTTTTGACTTGTATATTTTTTTGTATCACTTGTCTTATAGTATTTATCGCTAGTAATTTGTACAGTGGTCATAATCATATATACTTATACCAGTGTTTCGTATATGTACACATTAAGCTCTATAAAACGTATAGTATCGGGACCGTTTCTTTTAATTATAGTGATACCATTCGATTTTAACAAATTACGCCAAAGCTCAAAAGTTGGTTATAATTCAGCTCCATTACTTTCCATTTCAAGTATAGCTAACTAACATCATTCAAAACATATAATATGAATGGGCATTATAACATTTTTTTTTTACTGAATTGATTGTAATGGTTTACTTCAAAAGATACAATAAACATAATTATAATTCCAATACGTAAAGCGCGTGCGTGCGCATGCGCATCATATTTTTTTTACTTCTGCGCGAATGAACGGACAGCAACAGAGAGCCCTAATTCTTGTGTAAGTCTTATTATATGATCGTAACTAGTATGTTAATATTAGTTACGATCATTACAGTGAGTTCATCATATATTAATCTGCCTGAACGTATTGTAGTAGTAGAAGGTAATTTTTGACAGTTTTTACCTAAAATGAATACTTAAGTTGGGTTTAATTTATATTTCAGAGCATACTTTAAAATCACAAAATCAGTTGTTATATATATTTTCCAAGTAGAGCAACTTGCGTGTCGCGCGTTATGCTATCAACGTCTGGTGCATCGAACGATACACCAAGAAACTTTACGACGCCGCACTTGCTCGGATCGGCCGTGCTACGGGCGACCACGGCCGATACAATTCTATCGCGCGCTTCGAACGGACCGTTCAATTAATCGCTCCGATTAACGTTGTCTCTCGGACATCAATGGTGTCGGATTAACGGAGGGTGGTGGTGTCCTTTTCTGTTGGTCGCAGATTTAGTGCGGCGCCGCGGCGTGCGGCGTCGCTTGGCGGGGGGTGCGGCGTCGCTCGTAAAGCATCGGTCGGCACACTCTACTGACGCGCGCCTTGGCGACTACGCGTTGCGTAACACACCGCGCCATAAACAACACGACGTGCTCGCCTCCGCACCTGACGGTCGCTCGCACCGCTTACCCACGTGCGTCCGACACATTACGTATTGCGCTCATGCCCTGTCTAAAACGCTGACACGTGACTTGACGAGTGAAACTCTCGGAACTCTTTTATTCGGTAGAACTGTGAGTTTTGTGAAGAAGTTTTTACCAAGCGGGATGCCGCGACCCCGTTTGCCGACGGCGAACGGCGGCCGCTCCGCTTAAGGTGAGTTTATTGCCGATTTATAGCTCCCAACTTTACCCGCTGGGGAGTAAAGGGTCCGAAACAAGTTTTGTTTACTAAACAAACTTATCCACGGCGACGGTTCGCTGTATGATGACGTTTGGTAATGATTGTAATCGCCTATTAAATTCAATGCGTTAGCAATAAATAGCCCTACACTAATGGCGGAAGCGTTTACGATGCATAAAGTAGCGAGTTTTGTTTTGCTATCATAACTATATTAGGAAATTGGATAATACTTGTATGAGTTTTTTAATAAGTAATATAATTGAAGGTTTTAATTAAAATCATCAATTAATGTAAAAAGTTAATATGTTTTGAGCTCATCGTATCATTACCGCAAGTCGTTAATCCAGTTTATAAATAAGTTTAGAAGTTAAACAATCTAATAAAATGAACCTACTCTGAAGTAATAAATAGAGCCACCCGCTGGTAAAGTAATCGAATAACAGTATGTTTAGAAAATAGCTTACACTTTGTAAATACAATCTCATATTGATTAAATTGATAATTTTCATAATGTTTGAGCACACCGAGACATAAATATTGCATTTTAAATTATTCATAAACAAACAAGGTAAAAAAAAAACTCTTTTGAAATGTAATACGGGCTCCTAATGGGAGTTCATCATGAAAAGTTCCAACTAACTTGGGGTAATAGATAATTGCTCAAATTATATGAATGCACCAGCAAATTAGGTGCTTATTTCCATGTCATAAGGTACAGAATAGAATATCTACACCTTGTCCAACTATGTTATGTAGATTTCATTTACTTAAAATTTGAATCCTTATCATTTAATTACTTTAGAATGATTTCAAAGTTACCTATACATTATCATCTTACAGTAGCAATTAAAAATACACATAATTACTTTAGATACGTCAAAACCAAATAACTACTTTATTTTAGTTGTATAGAGTTCAATTTCGTTTGTTTCCAAAAACAAATTCATTACTCTTAAGTACTTTCATAAGTAAAAGGTATTGGTTGTGGATCTATTAAAGAGGTTTGATAAGAAGTATACATATATCCAATTGGGAAGATGATATAGACCTTATCGAGTCTACAAACATTAAATAGATAAAAAAATAATTACACTTATAATGTCATTGATAAGGAATGGGTATATAACCATAGCAAATGAAATAGACATGCCTGTATTTACACATGAAGTACAATGGGCATACTTATATTACTTGTAATTATAATAACATAAATCTTGAATAATTAATATAACTCTACATTACAATGTCAGTAATAAAGTAGGGAATGTCTGTAGGTATTTGGTAATATGAAGTAATTAGTAATCAAAAATTGTAGTAAGCTTGTAGTACTAATTAAAACAATTCGTAAGTAATACAAAGAAGGTTTTATATTATTTAGTCAAATTTGTACCATAATGAGTATTTATTTGCAAAATGTGTTTAAAAATATTTCAAATATTTACAATAATCAGTAATCGTGCTATTTCTAATATTTAGTCCTCGCAAACAATTAGAGTTATAATAGGTAAATTAATATAGCAACTCATTATTTTAACAGACATTTTTGGTTTCTTTTAAAATATTATTGTATTTTATGAATGGTAACACAACAGAAAAATGTTCTTTGGGTATATTTAATGGTTTGAGACATAATATGTTTAGAATAATTTTAATTAATGATATATTTATTCAAATAATTATTAAATTTATTGCAGTTTTTTCTTACATAAAGATGTATATTTAAATTGATTCCTAATTTGAAATTATATTTTTTTATCTATTATAGAATCACTCTTTCTGACCCTAAGGTATATTTAATTATGCCCTGAAGTTAGAGGCATGAATTAGTTGTGGCATTTTGAAAAAAACTTACTATCATTTTTTCAGTGTACTTTGTTGTTAATTATACCTACTTATCTAATATTTGATAAAAATCTTAAACTTAAAGTAAGTATTATAATATGCCGACAAATAAATCCTTTATATATTATATATTTCCTCTAGCTTAGACATATTTATTATTCGATTATTCATTGGCAACCATAAATATTATTACTACACAACATTTGCCTTATAAACATTGAATATAGTCATATATAACCCTTGGAGAAAAACATGAATTTTATTAATAAAGTGCCGTTAATTTTCATATCTAATGCATAATACCATAAATAAGGTTTTGTAACATAAAGAAAGATTTTTAATTTAATTTATCAAATGTCTCTACAATATTTTGTAAACTTTGGAACCCTTATTATTCACAGTGTTAAGTTCCAGTATTTTTATAAGATATACATTATATTATTAGATATATATTTATAAGATAACGGATAAACCCTTTGTTTTTATCATATAACAGACGAATGAGAAGGTTATATTATATATATACTATTGTACATATATTTTAATTAATATAGAGTAAATGAGTTTTTTATTTATAAACTAAAAATAAAATATAATTAATTTTAGGTATTACTTCAAAATTGTAATTATATCTATCGCTCAATTATTTTAATTACATTAAAATATTATCTAGGCAGTTTTGAGCTAGAAGCACTTCTTTCGATAAGTCCGACAATGTGGTATTTTAAAAATTTTAAATAACGAATGGTTAAGATGATTATCCAAAATGTGGTGTCTTGCATATACGACGTAATTGGGTTTCTTCTTAAATATATTTTTTTATAATGAGAAGACGAATTCCATTGATGTAGAGACGATTGTTGAAAAATTAATATTCTTGTTAGAGCATGGACATCGGAATTATGAAAAAAAAAATATCTACATAATTCGAAAGATAAAAAAATTGTAATCATCACTGTTACATCTTCCCACACATCGTTAAGAAAATTATCACAAGCATTGTGCCAACACGTTTGGAAGTGTCAATCTAATTTAGTGCCAGCTCGCAATGAATCGTGTAAAACAAGTTGAAATGTAGACACATTATTTTTATAAACGGATTTAAGACAAAAACGTGAATAGGCAAGTTTATCAAGCCCATCATTCCTCGACCGAACTTCCTTAAGTCTAGTTAAAAAACTAGTTCATGGTGTTTCGACGACTGCGCGAGCGCAATTCTCTCTCTTTGAAATTCTGCGCATGCGCATTGCCATATTCGTCTTATTTCACATCACCTCTGTTAGATCTCAATCTCAGCTTATAATTCAGTGTCGCTTCTTACTGTTGTATTTGTAAATTCAAGTATTAAAAAGGTCAATTTTAACGTTGAAATATATGAATTGTTAAAGTTATAACCGTTATTGTGCGGTTGGTTTTATATAAAATCAAAATGCAAAACTATGTGGAAAAATAAAACTCGAAATACACTTGAATGACGTGGTATTTAGTTAAGTATTGCGTGCATCTATACCATTCATCGGTTTATTCCGCTTAAGTACGTATTTCGCTAAGCGAGTTTTATATAAAAAAATAAAACTTTTACTATTAAACGTATTATTAAAAAATGATTAATGTGCGACTTCTTTTGAATAAATATGATTGATGTTTTACATTGAAAATAGAGACTTTATTCTGGTAATAAATCTTTTAGTGTGTTATTCAAGTTTTCTTAATATAATTAGTTAATTTGAAAAAAAAAATAGTTTTTATTTTTTTTAATTAGCATTACATAAGCCAGAAGTAGAATAGTTATTAAATAGATAAATATAATAGATATGATGAAATTGTCTTGGAACCAATAAATTATCATCCTAATAAGTTAATGAGTGATTCCAACAATTCTTGCTTTTTTATGTTCGGTCCCAAGTGCCAATGATGCCGGTTGGCAGTCGTTATTACCGTATAAGTCCACAAAAGCATCTGCCTATAGCGAATTTGATTAAAATTCATGTTTGTTTATCGTATATTTATTTTAAATGGGAAACAAACCATTTATATGCGGCAAATTGTAGAATAATCTTTTTATAAATTGTAAAGATTCTCTTCAAACTAAACAAAAGAATATGACAATATAACTAGAATATTATTAAGTATTGTCAACTTCCTTAATTTTTTTAAAGAAATGATACGGACATACCTTCGTACGCAACAGCACGGTAAGACGTCAATAAATTAAAGTACAAACAGGAATGTCTATAAATAAAGCAACTTTGTACTGTTAAACCGAGCTCCGTATGCAGCTCACGTGCGGTCGATCATCGCTATCGAATTTTTAATTTCGACAAAAAAATCGTTTCGAAGCGTCAAACATGCGCACAGACAGGTGAACGCCTTACCTCCCGCGGTACACGTGAAAAAATCAATCGTTAAAAAAGCGCAAGCATCGCCTCACGATCATATCTACTTGAAACACGTCGTGAGAGACAAATTGCACTCACATCAAACGTCACCGATCGTCCCCGTGCCGGACGGAATAAGCAAATAGCCGATTGTTTAGATCGAAGACGCATATTACGGGGATTCCGTCCCACCGGTCCGGCAACAGAACGCAAATTGCCTTATCGCTAGAAACCGTGAGGAACCGTAAACCGGACCGTAAAGCACCGCACTTCAGCTTTAAATCCGCATAATTATCCTATAGGCTATAAATTGTACGGTGTGGGTGCACGCGTCGTTTGTATTCTCATTGGTGCCTTGTGTGTTACAACATCATTGAATCGTTTATACTATAATGGAATTTTTTCAAATTATTATCGTCAAATTACGTAATATACGAAAACGAATTATAAATTATTTATTTACATAAAGCTAATTAATTAATAATTACAATCCACTTTTAAAAAAAAGTATTCGATAAATATTTATACCTATTCCAATTTCTTTACACCTTATTTTCAAAACCCAAGATTATGATAACAACACATAAATATTTTATGGAGCTTATAATATGTCATACTAATTGCATTAAAATAAATTTGAATAGATCAGTCCCATAAACTTGACAATGCGTTTGTGTATCTATAAACATAAGTATTTATTCGGTAAGCTCAAATCTATCTTGTCCATATTTTTGTCTATGATTTAAAGATGTTTTGACCTCAGTTCGATAATGAATGAGCCGGTCGTAAACGCCGGAGTCAAGAGAACATTAATGTCAATAAAAAAGCCATAAACTCTATTAGCCATCATAAACTCGCCGCATCTGTTCAATAACTCGTTTCGCGTACAAAGTGTTAATTATTCGATTATTGTAATATCGATAATACGACAAATCGATGTTTCTTCGGTATTACTCATAAAAAAATCAATATGCATTCGTTTACAACTAATTTATTTTATCTATTGTGCTAATTAATTGTTTTGAAATATCACTCTATTTAAAATGAAATGATACTAAGAATTAGCGAGCTTAATTTTTTTTCGTACGATCCCTAAGAGCAGTAAATTTAGCTTGTCGAATGATAGTATTTTTAGATAAAGAACACGGAAACGAACTTTTGTAATGAACCTCACAAATAGAGCCATAAATAAACGCAAGGTGCTATAATGTTACTTTGGCCACAATTCTTCAAAATATTATCAACGCATAAATTCATTGTACAATTGATTACCATAATAATTCGTTACCTGTAAGCAGGTGAATTGTTTAAAATTGACAATGCCTTCGTCGATTTGTGCAACACATTCTTTTACCACGGGACACTTCTATTGTTGTATGTTCTTTACTTTTTACGACTTAACGGACCTTCAAGAGAAAATTGTAAACATAACGGCTCCGTTGATTTTGCATCTTTGCATTGTTCAACAGCACAAAAGCTTACGATTTGCCGTTTTTTGTCGGTCGCTGTTAGACATTGCTGTATTTTGTTCAATAATTTGTTACTGTTACTTAATTTCTAAACATATGTTTTGAGATTTTTATTGTTTTAAATTAGAATAAATGTTATTTGACTCTTCTCAATTGCTTCTGTGCAATTTCATGTATCTATTCAATATTTTTTTATCTGACTTTTGTTTCGATGAATGATCCTTGTTTTAAATATTCTAACAATGACTAGAAATGTTAATGTTTACACTTTACACAAAAAGTAAAGACAATAAAACCTTTTTCGAAACGTATTCAATATTTAAAAATATAAGATAATGTAATTTAAAAAAAAAACCGTTTAAATTGTTTGTCTAATTTCGTTAAGCCTGAAGGGTGGTTTGGTACTTTCTTATTATTTATACATAAGAAACTTTGTCGGTCCGTCGAAGGAGTGTGGTGGTGCGGCTCGAAAATTGTAATATTTCAAAATTACTCAAGAGTCGCGTTCGCTTGAATAATGCGATAACTTTGTGAGGGCTGCCTCACCCCGTGCGTGCCTCCCGGCTTCGAACTTCTGTTCCCGACTTTGATCAAAATATACTCTCAAAAGTTGATTCGTTTAATTAAAGACATTGTGTTATATTTCTCTAAGCTATAATACCTAAATCACGATTCAATAGTTCTTTCACTAAGTTACTAGCCAATAGTCATTTTTGCTTCAATAAATAAGTACTTAATTACTAACTTATCAACAGATTATTTTTAGTTTACCATAAAACTATATACCTATTAAATACCTATTAAAAACTACTAAAATGATAGAATTAATACCTATTATATTATACCTCTTTTTTAAAATATTTTCCTTTTAAGTCTTGCAGAGTTTTCATATGACCCACGATCATTCGAAGAAAGCATACCGCGACCGAACCGTTAAAATCCTAACTGATTCAGTCGGTATAAACGTATGGTTTATTATGGCTATATAGTTCCTGGAGGCCGCACGTGCTTGCAGCCATGTGACAAACCGGTCTTAAGTAAGCCTAGTAACCTCCAAACGACTTACGTGAGCCATAGTGATTCCTCAATTCACTTTTAGTGGCCCTTACTGAGCGCTTGTGGGAAACTAAAAATCGTGTGAAAATTATATCGCATGTCCGTATTATAAAAATTTTTCCTCAATGAATATACGGTTAGTAGCCGTACTAATAGTTACCGTAATTTTACAGTAAGTGTATGATTATAATCATTAATTTAAAACTACTTTCCTTGCAAACATTTGAAGTTGTTTTATTATTATATTTGAATTGATCATATTACTATATCATAGGAACGATCTGTTTTGCATGTTACATTTATATGAACATACTAGCTGTTCCCGCGACGTTGTACGCCTTTGAATATAACAAAAAAAAAATTGTAGCCTAAGTTACTCCCTATTATATCAGTTATCTGCCAGAGAAAGTCCCGTCAAAATCTCTGATTAGCCGGAACATACGTAATAACGTAAATAGGGGCAATTTTAATATTACAAACAGACACTCCAATTTTATTATATGTATATAGATAATTGCGAAGTTAATAAATGTTACCAAAAATGTTCTTAACTTCTAGATTCAGAAATATGACTAAAATATAACAATATCAATAAACGTTTCTGAAACTAAACAGCGGATATATTTCACATAAACCGAAACAGAAATTCGCAATTATAACAGAACATTATGCAAAAATTTGTTAAGTCATATCTAACCTACTTTTGCATTTGTGGAATTATTATATTAAACCGTAATCGGGTTTGTGAAACAAAGCTATATATCAGAAATGGTGTTCTAGACAAGTCACCAACTTAAATATTTTATCTTATATCTTATGTGCTCCTACAAAGTTAGGTATGACTCATCTAGAAAATCCCGATGTCTTTGTTTTAGTTTATTTCCATTACCTTTTTATTTATAATACCCATGAATCACATATTTACATATATATAATATCAAAACTGTATTTTAAGTGCCTCTAAATGTTTTGTGCTTAAAATATTTGTTCAAGAATTTTGATCTTCAATAAAAAACAAACATGATATAAAATAATATCATTCATATAAGGAGACGTTATATGTAAATATATATTATATATCCTTCTAGTCCTACTACTATTATAAATGCGGAAGTTCGTGAGGATGTATGTATGTATGTTTGTTACACCTTCTCGAAAAAACTCTTGAACGGATTTGGATGAAATTTTACAGAACATGAGCAATAGTTTATAATGATTTTAGGTATGTAATTTTTCATAATATAACTATACATATCAAGTACCCGCGCGAAGCCGGGCGGGTCACTAGTATTATCATAAAGTATTTTACAAATATGTTAATTAAAATAAAATTATAAAAAATATATCACTTTTACCTAGCAATTATTACAAGATTATGCCAAGTGTGCATAATAAAAAAAAACAGAAGCCAGAGATCAACGATAAAAAAATAAAAAAAAATAATAATTAAGGTTCAATACACACCCGAGCCAATAACTCGCGTTAATACGTTATTCTCGCATACTAAATAGTTCTCGAGTTCAGTTACAACTGGAGCGGAACCTGTACCGACTGGCATTGTCTTATTGTTACTTCGCTTTTAAAACACGCGAATTATGACACGATTATTATGAAATTATAATTACTATTAAAACATAACGTGTAACGCTATCACAAATAACGTTGATTAACTAAACTTAACAGTTGAAACTGTATTGCATTTATTCTTTGTTTAAATTGGATAACCGATTATAAAATAAACTTAAATATTGTTATTGAAAATAAATCGTGTACAACTCTATCATTACTTAATATGTCTATTTTATTTTATTATATTGGTATGATAAAGTTGTGTGAAGTTTAATGTAAACAATTATTCATAATAATTTACTCACATCAATTTGATCATTTAAAGAAAAAAAATTCCTAATGATTAAAGTTGACTAATTGTCATGTAATAGATACTGTTTAATCAAGCGGTATGTAAGCGGTAAACTACGTTTATTAGCAAGTTATATTGATTATCACATGTCATATAGAAATATTTTGATGATAATGGCAAGTCTTGATTAACCCTAAAAGAATTTGTGGCACGAGCCTAAGGTCCAGTGCGGTTTATCTTAATTTTAATCTTTATTAAAAGACCCCAAATTATGTGCACCCAATACGCATCCTCTTGCACGTTTTCAAACGAGAATTTATGTAATTGTTCTAGAAAAAAGTGGCATGAACTACTATACAGTTCATGCCACTTAAAAACACGGTTAATGAATATGAAAAAAATATAGGAGACTATGTTAATAACATAGATTGCGATTACTTCGAGATCATTTTGACGATATAGTTTCTTATAGTATCATAAATTCAAGCGAACAATATTAGATGAAAGTTTTAAATCCACACGCGACTGAGTTCTTGTATAAGCCGTATCTTTAATTGAATATTCTCGTAAGTCGACTGTAACCGCACCTTCAAGTTCGTTCTCAAAACTTGAAGTATTCCCAACTCCAAGAATTCCTAGAACTTGCCTCGTCTCGTTACAACGCTCGCCGCAAAACCTCTTCTTATTTATGCTTCTACTTTATTCCATTTGCGGGCAACTTCCAGTTCTGTAGCTGAAATTTTTAAGTATAGTGTGTGATATGAAGTTTCTTTTGATTTTATAATTCACACGTTATATAAACGTACCGCAGACCGTCCAGTTTCAAAACTTAGTAACTGCCAAGGACTTTACCCAAAACATGCCCATTAATGAAATAAATGGTGTATATTAAAGATAAAACCTCCAAAAAATTATTGATATAACTATTAGAATTTGCCAGATATTGTCACTTTTTAAGATACATTACAAAAAAATACATAAAATATTTTCATTTAATTTATATTCATCATTGTGTTACGCAATAAAAAAAAAAATAGCGTGTAATGTTACAAGCGTCGATAAAAAGAAATCCATGATTGCATTGGGATGATATGCACTAATTATAACTACTTCTGTGCTCAAAGTTTTTTTAAACATATCAATGTTCGTTCGATAACTATGCGAAGAACTAAGAACAAGCAAGTGCATGCCATTATAAGATTGGATTCCCCTAGAACCTTGAACGTACACGCAACAAGTAATCCATAATAAAAACTATAAGTTAGTCAAGTATAATTCTCATAACAAAGTTCTATTTTTTGCAAAGTTGATTTGATTCTTCGTAATAGAAAGAAAGCGAGTATAAAAAACTGTGTTTACGGAAACCAATAAATACGGTTACGGCGGCGTAAATAATTGGGTAAATTTTTTTAATACGCTGTTTTACGTCAGTCACACCTAGGAATCATAGCTGGTTCCGTTCGCGATAACGACATGAGTGGAAATGTTATATCAAAATAACATTTGATATACCATATCCAATTAAAATAAAAAAAAAAGTGTACACCGCTTTCTAGAATTCGATACACGCAATTGAAAGGTGTCGGAAAAACGCTGGCAATTCTATGAAAATGCATCGCAGTGAAGAAACCTGCCGTGGAATACCATGTGCTGTTCGTCAATAAACAATATCGATAATAATGCGTTTCAATGGAATTTAATCTTTGTCAGTATTGGTTTAATGTGCAATTTGTATTGGTTGACAAATGGCTCTTATGTTATTATATTATGTTACCTTAATTGTTTCCACTTTTTGCGCGTGCAAGGTGCGGATATAGGTATCTACCACTTTACCAGGCATGTATAAACGCGTCTATCCAATTTATTATTATAGGTGGTCTAGCACGTATAGATCTGTTTTTATACTTTTCTCGTGTACGCGGCGTAGGTACTATCTGCATTAATATTGATGAGAGAATTTAATTTAATAAAGTTTACGGTGAAATGTACATTGTTCGCGATTACTATCAAAAACAAATGTAATGTTTGGCATGTTAAAATTACGAAAAAGTTTCAACTTGTTTTTAAACAAAAGATCACTGAAGCGTAAAGCAATGCATTTATAATTTGAATATGTTTTATATAGAAATTGCAAAAAACCGACGGCTTTAACATTGCGCTTAACCGTTACAAAGTAATTGACTTATTTTTTGTTATTTCTAATTATAAACGCTAATTAAATCTGTTTGAGCGATAGTCGCTTGTTTTTTGTTTTCATTATACGTAACTTTGAAAAGGAACACTTTGTTAATAAACAATTTCTTAAATAAAAATCTGAATACATCTAGACGTACCTATTAATTTAGTTATCTAAATTCAAATTTCAAGAAGATTTCAAAACGTGATAAATAATTATTTTATAATTTTTATATCTTTAATCTTATACAAACTATAAAATATTCATGATTAATTACTTTAAGGCGTTTTATTAATGCTACCTCAGTAGAAGTGTGAACCTTAATTTTTTTACATAAAATCTATAAGTGATAGATTGATTCAAATATTTCGAACTGATTAAGAATACGATCTTTTTTCTATATTCGAAATCATCGTATAACATAAATGTCACTTAACTTTTAAGATAAAGAATGCAGTAATTACATACACGTTAAACATTATTGAAAGAGACTGTAGCAATTGGTTACGTGTATAGCAACTTTAAGATTAGATTTGTTTCGTTTATTTTAATCATTCTTCCTCATGTCGGTATGAAGTCATACAATGCAACATAACTGTTGCACGAGTGTAATATTTTTATTTGGTCGTAAATGGACAATCCTAAAATTTCGACATTATGCAAATCAGCGCTTTTTAAAAATAATCTCAAATTCCTTTGTCTACTAAATTGTAACTAACATTCATAATATCGCTTGCTTCTAACACAACTGAGTTAGAAGTTTTTTTAGTGATGTCTCTATACGATTATTTTAGCATATATTGCCTACTGGTAATACTTGGTATACTTACCATGTATAAAATTGATGACGACGGTAATTCAACCCACGGCTCAGACACCTTAGACTTTTGTTGTTGAGACTTTTAATTAAAAAAAAAAACCATCACTACTTATTATTCATAGCAGTTATTATATGATATCACTGTTTATCTTATAAACCATATTTCTTTTTTGTAATAATCTAATTCAATCACCTGAATTAATTGTTATGATATTTATATATATTTATTATAAGAATTGTACAAAACATGTTAATACTAATGTCTTAACATAGTCAGCTATGGGTAAATATGTATATGTAAATATAATTTTTAAAGGTTTAATAGTAGTAGCAAAATTTCTTAAATGTCCCACGGTTGGGTAAAAGAGTTCATTGTGGATAGAGGTGGGCTCTTGTCACAGATTTTTGGCCAACAAAAAGAATTCATAAATATGTTGTGTATCTATAATTATATCAATATGGATATTACAACACTTAATATTTGAAAATAATATTTTTACTTTAATTGCGGCTCGATGACGCGGAGCCCGATAATTGTTTATACAAATAATACTATACTATTATCCAATACAAAATACACCCAAAATAAACAATGTAGATATAGTAAAATATGTCGGACACAGAGATATGTCTCATTTTATCTAAACCATCGAGAGACCCAATACATATACAAAAAAATCATTGAATTCGGTCCAAGTAATTAAAAGAAGTTCAGTTATGTACATGCGATCAGAAGATTTATATACGAGTACATAAAGATTATATCAAATTTTTGATAGCTATTTACATTGAGTAATCGATTAATGTATATAAATCAAAATGAAATACTGACCATTGTAATGACTTCTACATAATATATTTAAAATAAACATAGTAGTAAACTAGTTATTATAAATAATAATACGTGATATTAGATATTATTAAATTTATTAGTTGCTTTAGTCTATAATCATTTAAAGGAACACATTAAATTCACTTTCAATAATGGTTTTATTGCTGATAGTAATTGTGTATGTCGGTATCATCGGTTCGGTTTTAGTATTACCGAATTAAACGGTACACTTCATACAAAATATAAATAATTTTGGTATCAAAGTATCTAGATTGATAGTTTGAATCAAATTAAATTTCACTCATAATCGGGTGATATGATCTTTGATTATGTATAAGTGTAGATATACTATCAAATCGGAAGACGCGTCGAAAAAAGTGGTTACAGTTGGTCATTAAAGTACACGCATACTATAGTAAAGGTAGTATGATTGTAAAACGTAGCTGATACGCACACCAAGATAATAAAGTTGATTCTTTTTTTTATGGTATAGGTTGGCGGACGAGCATATGGGCCATCTGATAGTAAGTGGTCACCATCACCCATAGACAATGACGCTGTAAGAAATATTAACTATTCTTTACATCGTCAATGTGCCACCAACCTTGGGAACTAAGATAGTATGTCCCTTGTGCCTGTAGTTACACTGGCTCACTCACCCTTCAAACCGAAACACAACAATACTACCAAGTATTCTTTTATTTTAGTTCATTTTTAAGATATACTATACTAGTAGTCGCCTGCGGCTTTGCTCGCGTTTGAGGGGGGCTTGGTTGTCATGTCAGGCAAAAAAGTAGCCTATGCGCTTTCTTGGAGTTCAAATTTGCTTCATACCCAAACAACAACAGCAACAGCCTGTAAATTCCCACTGCTGGGCTAAAGACCTCCTCTCCCTTTGAGGAGAAGGTTTGGAACATATTCCAACACGCTGTTCCAATGCGGGTTGGTGTAATACACATGTGGCAGAATTTCTATGAAATTTGTCACATGCAGGTTTCCTCACGATGTTTTCCTTCACCGCTGTGCACGAGATGAATTATATAGACAAATTAAGCACATGAACCAGCGGTGCTTACCTGGGTTTGAACCCGCAATTATCGGTTAAGATGCACGCGTTCTAGCCACTTTGCCATCTCGACTCAAACCATCTCGCTTCATACCGAATTTCATCAAATTCGATTTAGCGGTTTGGTCGTGAAAGAACGACAGACACACAGAGTTACTTTCACATTTATACTAAACTAAACTAATATAAATTTGAATGAGTCCCTTGTAAAAACTTGACATGCGGATAGTTGAAAACAATAATAGGTAATATCAAGAATTTATATAGAATGAAGTTACGTTAATGATTTGATAAGATCATATACTACAGATTTTCAAATATAACGTATATTAAACTAAGTCAATTACTATGATCACTATCTATATGGCTATCACAGCTAACAATTACTGAACTTGTCTAAGTGCCTTGTACTGAGACCTCGCTCTTCATACTGATTAGTCGCGGACCTAAATAGACGCTATAATTAAACAGAAGTTACTTTCAATTTCAACGCTATTAATACTGAGAAACAACGAACGTTTTAAACCCAACTTTTGCGGCTCCACACGCACGTACATTTTCATTTAATTTCATATTAATTGCATCGTTCAATTTATATTAAGAATGCAGTTAAAAACTGACATTGTTCTCCCATTGTACTTTTTTACCATTTTGCTCTACATTTATTTAAATAAAAAAAGAAACATGTTTTTCTGCATACAAAAGAATCTTGAAAAGGAAAAATTTTGTTTTGAGATTTGTCGCTCTTTCACAAATAATTCTCTTTTGCAAATATAATCGTATGCGATTTTAGGGTACGATAAAAATGTTTCGCTGTGAACGAACTACTAATTAATATATTTATTCATTGGACTGCGAGCCAAGTGGATGCGGCCACTCGGTACTTGTATTATTTATAAAATAGACTAGCGAAATTGATAATATTAATTTAAATAACATTTATCTGTATTTAATATGGAATCTATTTTTAATACGAAATGTCAACGATCCCTATACAAAAGCACCGTCTTTAATTAACATAATTAAATATCTATATTAGCGTCGATAAATTTCCATAATTCTGTTAATTAGGAAAGTCACTATCTAATTTCATTAAATAAATATCATTAAATGATAAATAAACAGTCAAAACAAGTCTAGATCCATAAAGCATATTAACTCTATATAGAGCAGATATACATCGATATAATTTCTTTGGTCGCAGTCGTAAGCCCTGAAACATAAATCTAAATATCACATAGGATCAACTAATTAATTATACCGCTGCTAAAATTGTTCACGCAACTCTGCCTGCACATAAATAGGTACTTGTATGTAATGTAGACTATTAATGGATCATAAACTCTCTAGTGCGATCGTGTCTACTTAGTGGCTTTGAGTTCACATAATTTTGTAAAATCCTCAGAGAAATATAGTTAATTGATGATCGCTGCGCCCCTGTCGTTGGTTTGATTTTTTTTTTTAATTTGTGACGGTGCCTTTTAACCATCAATCAAGTGTGTAGCTTTCGGTTTTATTTCAAAGTAAATTTACTTTAAGTATTTTTACTTTAGTTTTTTTAGTAAAAAATATTTAAAATACATAAAATTGGAAAGTAATAAAGGTCAAAGGTCTTACTCCTCAATAATTGTTGCAATACCTATTGTAACTATCGACCGAACTCTTATTAAAAAAATATATTATTCATTTTAAAATGTAGTGTTTCAATGAGTTTATTATAGTGTTTCAAGAAATACAATCTTTTAGTTATATTTTGCATTATTAATATTTAGAGCGCAATTTTCTTTTTTAATTCGTTGACGTAATTTAAGTCATCATAAAATTATTCTTTAATCAAATTTGCAGTTAATTTTAAAATAACTAGATTAGAAGTTTTATAGTTATAATTAACTCATATAAATTAAATCAAACGTATTTATGATATTTAAATGAGTAGAACCTTTTTGATATATCTATTTATTTGTTTCGACCAAAGCACAATTAAAACACAACCTCACGGGCATATGTTCATAATTACAAATATTTCACGGCCTTTTACATTATCATTATATTTTTATATATTCAAAATATAAAAATGTAATGGAAATATAAAATCATAAAGATATAAGTGAGTAAGATTTTTTTAATGTTTTTAACGTCTCAACTACTTTTCCGAATATCAATAAATACAGCTTACCCGATCAGATCAGATGTGATTAGAGGTATGGAAAAGATAGGTAAAGCCAGGGAAAATAGTCTTTATATAAATGTATTGAATTTTTGAGAACAGGTGATTCGTAGGTTCAATATTTATGGATAGTTACAAGTAGTCGATGCTAGCTCTGATTACAACGTTAGGCTGTTTTGCCTAATTGGAATGTAAATTGCTTTGACATTTTGATAAGTTGTTGGTTCTTCACATGCAACTTTTAGTAGGTCCGCTTTTTATATATATTTCTCGGTTTTCATATAAGAGTCTATTATTATTTTTTAAGGTCTAGCGTCTATTATTAAACGATGGGCTCAATCCTCGATGTTTTTACGACCTATTTGCATTTGCCTGGTGTACCTACCTTAATAATACATTACTATATGCATTTCTAATGTAATCTTATAACAAAATAATATAGGTAAATAAACTCAATTAAATGTAACAATACAAATAATTTCGAAAATCAATGTTACATTAACTTAGGATTTACACTAAAGCCGTACTGTGACATTTGATGCCAAGAAAATAGTCCATTGTTGAATGCACGACTTTGGCATTTTAATATATCTAGCCCGTATTTTATTACGGATATACTTCATTCAAGAGTTTACAGTTCCCCGTTATAAATCTTTGTTAAAACAGTGTCAATCCCTGCGTAAGATTCATGCAAAGACGAAAATAACGTGAACATACACAAGTGTGACGTCTGTCTTCGTTGAGACTCACATGAAGACTGACATAAAGTCAACGATGACTTATGTTTCGAATGCGCTGTCTAATTAGGCGCAGGCGCATCTCATTCTATGTAAATTTGAGACGGCCTACTGAATGAATGATAGGCATTATTTTTATCGCCGCAATCTCAAATTGTTTGTAGGCTTGAACAAACAAATCTTTTGAATAAATAGCTCATGATTGGAATTAACAAGTATCTGAGTTATGTGAATTAAAACTTAATACGGTAAATTAAACGGTAATGTGAAATTACGTAGTTGATTTAATACATTGCTACATTTGTTAGTAGTTCTTAAAAAGTTCATCAACGATGCTCTTTCTTTCACACTAAACGTACTTATTCTTAATAGCCTGTACCATGATAACCTCATCAATTTATTCACGATATAGTTACTACGAAACTAAGTAGATTTGTCCAAATCCTTGCCGTCTGAACCGTCGCATGGTACAAGGCCGAGGACGAGTAATGTTATGAGCAAGCCATTATTGTCTCGCCCCATACCGTAAAACATTACGTATTAGTCGGGCCGACCTCGAGATAAACTAAGAGCTGCCAAAACCTCCGAAAAATTTAAAGCTTTTATTTAGGCGTTAATTTTATATATGTTTTGTATTTATACTAAATATTTTCACAGCTATCTACCTAAAAAACGACCGGATAAAACTTCTCGGTGCATGCCATAAATCTTTTCCTATTATATTCTTCCTGGATCATTTAATTTATTAGCCTAACAATATATTAACTAATGAACAAGAGGTGACAACAAAGTGTGTAATAAATACGGGCGTTCGAGACATATGTTAACTGTCAAATATTTTTATTTTCTATTATTCGTCGGTATGTTTTAACAGCTCTATGAAGTTATTTGAGTGAAACCGTTTAGGATCAACTGGAGGTTTTTGCCAAGCGGTAAAAGATGGTGAGATCTTATGGGAACAAAAGAGTTATCAATAACATTCAATCTGATATTTTAGTTCCTAACTTTCGTGTAATAACTGTTATTTCTATTCGTTATTGATACATTAGTTTTGTGTACACAATATTTAATATGAAATTGTTTCTTTAACATTCGATACTCTATACAATGTGGCGACATCAGTATTCACTTATTGATATTGACTTGTATTGTTTGACGTCAAAGCCAATTACCTAACAAACATAAATGGATCTCCGGAGATAGGTATATATGTACCTAATCGTGAATATTTGAGCTATTTCATGTTAATGTACTTGTTTTAGTTTTATCGTATACTGGGAACGTGTTGACGTCGGAAATCTCATAATTGGTAGACCAAATTTATTTTATATGCTATCATAGTTTTGAATCGATAAGATATAAAAGCTGAAATTGTCACGTCTGTCCAGTTTGACAAGCACGAAATCGCCAAACACAAAGCGAGCGTCAACATAAACTAACATCCGGCGAACGCTGATGTATTGCAGCCGCAGAACTATGGAAACAAATCTCTCTCTGTAATAATTTATGAGCGCAATATTGCTCCGCAGTTTCAAAACAAACAAACAAAAACAGAAGCGCGACCCGCGATAAAAGATGTCGCCACACTCTCGCGGGCCTCACTTTAAAGATAGACTAGCCAGTGCATAGATTAGGAAACAAACGAGACGCGCCGGCAAATAAAGGAAGCGCAAGCGACTGGCCAATCACTGCACGGGGCGTAATTATAGCTTCTGCTCAAATTAGGAGCGACGTTTCTTGCGCGTGCTAATTGAACACAGAATTAACTGCACAAGCATCAGCCGAAACGACTCGTCTTATCTTTATTGATGCCTGCTCCAGACGCAACAACCGATTTCATTAAACTCTCGCAACGCTTACAAGTACGAGAACTTAAGAGTGTAACTTAATAAAATCGATTAAAATAATTTGCCCAAGAGTTGTTCGAAATTTGGATTTAAATGTGAGTCACCAGAAAACAAACTAAACGACCACTGTTCGTGCTAGGGTTGCCAGCTCGATAAAATGTTTAAAATTACTGGGTGCCTATCGTCATTCCTGGCTCAATTATTAAAAAACGGACGCGCATTGCGTGAGAGTGCGTCCTTGTCGCGCGTGATTTTAGTCAATATAGCTGTCCTTTTCTCGCGGCGAACAGCCGCTGCGTCCGCGCCTTCGATAATCGCGGAATGCGCCGGCTGACTTCAGTCGAGCGGCGCTCATAGACAATTTAAATTGGAGAAATTGGTAGCCGAGTAGTTCGAGGAACTGGTAATAACGGACAAATGTCGACGTATGTAGATAGCGCATTCACTTGACAATATATTACCAACTCCACCACTGTCAATATCTATTAATATTTATTAACAATGACAAGTGCATGAAACACAGACAAGGGAATAACTCTTGCAATTTGCATATTATGAAGAATACAGACATACTCGTCCTATAGAGCTTCCTTCTTTATAAGTTGGTTTATAATACATCGTAACGGTTTATTTATTTTTGTTTCTTTGTAGAGTAAACGTTACATGTTTGGCGTAAACGTGATCATTTTAAAGTAAAACTTTTTACATTTTGAACAGTGCGACGTCCTTAGAATTTCAAACGAAGCAGAATTTACAAAACCCTCCGCGAATGACCAAAGAAAAAGTCCCAAACTAAACCGTTTACTTTCGAGAAAATTTTCAAGTAGTCTTGAGCACTGTCTTAAGGGTAGCATAATAAGGCTTTCTGGATTAGGTGTAGCGCTCTTGAGTGAGAATAAACCCAAGGGAAATCCTGGCTCGCAGCTTTCCACTAATTTATTGCTTCTCCAACGACCAACGGCCTTTTGTATCGGATCTGCCGGCAACTGAAAATATATTTCTGGATGGATTAACATTTATAACACTCGGTAATTAGTGAGGTCAGGTACTTTTGCTTTCACCGCTTTCGGCTTCTAAAGTCTTATGTTCGTAAATATGTATATACGTATTTATACTAAATATATTTGATGTTGCTGATTATGTCACTTAGAAAATTTAAAATGAATATTTAGCACATACTTACGTGAAAGATTTTTTGTAAAATATACAAGAAAAGTTACGTAAGAGTCATACAACGGATCGGAATAAAATTAACAAAGGGCGGAGTCGAGTTATTAAAAGAATAATAAAAACACATTGAAGCTTACGAAAATAAATTCCTGAAGTATATCAAGGACGCGTGTGTTTAACAAACATTATTCGTGTCCATCCTATAACGCCGTCGTAATTTACTTTAAGGTAAACACAGTTCCAATCGCCTTTCCGTTCTTAACAGACTTTTTGGTAAGAAACGGAATCAGAAATAACAAATAGTTTGGATAGCAGCCATTGAAAACAAAGACACAAGTGCGTCTATATATTACTGTCCGAGAAATGAATTGATTTAATGAGATCTTAAACTAATTGGATTTATACGGTTCGCTTGCATTTACTCTCTGCTGTAAGATAAACGTGCTTTTCCCATCTTAACTTATCCCCGTTCTGTTGAGACAGCCCTGTCGGAAAATAAATTAAGGATTATATACAACATTGTTTTGGCTTTGAACTTACGAGCGTGCCTTAGTGCAAGCAGCACTTATTTTTTATGTTATTTAAATTAAATATTTAATCCACTATTATTAAAAGTAAATCTATTGTTATTTTAATACCCATAAATAAACAACACGCATTATACACAACCATTTCGATACAGCATACAGTGTATAATTATTATGAGTTAAATTCACAAAGAAAGGAAAAATTATAATCGAGTTATTTATTAGAATGTTTTAATAGTTGTATGATATTCATTAAAATTGTTTTGTAAACTTAAACGAGTCAGATATATTTATATTTGATGTAATAAGCGAGGGTAATGGTATTTAAACAAAGAAAGTTGCAAAGGTCAGAAACATAAATAAAATTTCTTCATTCGTTTACCAACAAAATAATATTGAAAGAGGATCAGTTATACGATAGTAGCTCCTTATAAATTGTATAAAGAATAAATAGTAATTACATAAACAGTACCGCAAATACGCGGATATATATTTTTAGTCGGGACGGAATTTCGACATTCCATAGCCGCTTCTAATCGGTAGTAGTGAATTAGTGCGATGCACACACGTTTGTAGTGTGGAGACACTTCATTATGGGGGCAGGACATAAATCAGGACTTCTAATATTAAACGTGCCTTCGTGAGGCAAATTGCGAGCCTGTCTGCGACCGTGCGGTCGGCTGGTAACCATAGCCGAGCTGATGAAGTGACAATATGTTTATGACCCGTAAAAATGTATTAGGTGCGAATTGATCGATGAATATAGCTTTATTTGTATGGATTTAGTAATTTGTCGTGTACATAGTTGGATTAATTTATTGACAGATATAGTATGTTTACGATAAGCCTGTCAGTTTGCCAATGAATAGCGTCGCCTGCACGTGTTATCATATAAAGAGACGTATTTACTTTTATTCGTATGTTCTATCGTCATCTTTACGATTATATTTTATTTTTAATAAGTAACGCGTAATAATTTATTTGAAAATAGAACATTAAAAATGCATTTAATTTAATATATTGCATATTTAATAAAATGAAAACATCAATGATTAAACTTTCCTTCCGCATTGTTATCGTAACTTCCATATAATTTAATTTCTGCCATCATCTAAATGAGATAAAAAAAAAACACCCAAAAATTGTTTTAATTTATTTTTGTACCGCTAGAGATAAATCGCGGTGCCCTCAGATGTTCCTACTAATGTGATTTTAATGTACCCACTCAACGTCTTCTATATTTTGTGTGATCTGTAGTCTTACACACCCCATAAGAAAACGAAGGAGGTAGGGACGATTGTTACGTTTGCAAAATAAACGATTGTGTTATAAGAATAATTAAAGGCAAGTAATATAGGATCTTTTTAAGGTTGTTCAGCGGGTGAATTTCTTTCTTTCTGACGTCACCAATTTGACATACGAAAACATACGACAGATAATTATGCAAACTTACGTCATACAATATTTATAATACATTTTGATACAACACAAAGTACAATAGTACATTTTGACAAATATAGCAAGTATTGGTACTCTTCAAATACTATATAAATAAAAAATAAAATAAATAAAAATATATATATATTATTTAACTAACGTAATACGCGAAACACAATTGAGCGTTTATTTAATTATTTCATTTAATATAATTATATCTTATAATAAATATTTTTACAAGGTATTTAAATTTAAAATAAAATAACGCAAATTTATATATTGAACATTAGTTGTTATAATATAGTATATCAAGCTATGTCCTACTAAACTGATACGTATTATATTATAAAGCGAATTGCACATAATATTTACTTTATAGATTATAATTAATGATAGGTGTTGTAATTGCGAAAAAATGTTTTATCGTTGAATCTATGTCATTACATTCTAAATAACCTGTCATTACACAGCGCGTGGCCACCGTATTACGTTAATGGTATAAATCACATAGTTGTATGGAAATTACATAGTATTATTACGCGATTTATAAAGAATTTTATGAAATATGAACCAAGTATTTTAATCGTTGTTTTTTATTTGTTTCGTATTCTTATAAGATACAGTTATTTTTATCTTTTCTTATCTATATTTATATTATATATTTGAAAGGAACTCTGTCTGTCTGTCTGCTGTCGCTTTACTAGGACTTAGGCTACTGTTTTGCCTGACATATGACAAGTAACACCCTAAAACGCAAGTGAAGCCGCGGGCGACTAAAAGTTTTTATATATGCGTTTTATATAAATGTTAGTCGATATTAAATGATGTTAGTTCGTAAATATCAAACAGATAAATAAAAATAAGGCATAGGGGGCGAATTTGCAAAGGAGCAATTTATATTATTTTTATCTTTTTTTGACACTATCTGCCCCCGTTCGGCGTGCTGGAGACAGGGGCGGTTCGAGAGTCGTTTAGGTTTTAGTCCCCTTCTGACCCCTTAAGATGTGGAATGGAGGGAATTAAAAATACCTAACATTGTCATTTTTCATCGCTTAAGATGACACAAGTGTGTTCTTTATCATTGATTTTTATACATTTTTACGTAATCAAATTAAAATTGAAATATTTAAGGCAACTACTATACATACTGCCTCTTTAACATAGGCAATTCATGTTTTTGTTATGGAAAAGTTGCGAAAAATATATAAAATAATATCGATATCATATAAGAAGATAATAAAGCCGCTGCAGCCGATTGAACGCATAAGTTTTTTATGAATGTTGGAGTTGGAATGTGGAATGACGACATAATGTCTGACCCTCGAGATGTTTGCGAGCATATTGACGCTTTTTCACTCGAGAGATATTGTCTTTGAGTCCATTACAACAATCGAGCGGTTGAACGTGCTTCAAATGGATCGGAAAATGTTTGGATGTATGAAATTATTTTTGTCGCGACGCCTCCTGTGGCGTAGACTTTTATTTGCCAATGAATCAACGCCCTACTGATATATTGCCGCGTTGTCGACGCATGTTCTCTATTACGTTTTTTGTGAGTGCATTAATATATTTTTTTTTCTGGTAATTTGCTGATGCTGTTCTTCCGTCGTAAATAAACTGTTTGCCTACTTTATTTTTTAAAGTGGTGCCAAATTCATTGCCAACATAGGAATTTCATTAATTCGATGGCTAAAATTCTAATAATAGTGTACTAATTTGTAGAAGTCTTGTAACATCGAATTTGTTTAATTTATTTTACACGATAATTAAGTTAATGTAATGTATTTTTACATAAAATTACTTGAATAATTAGACATTTATTTATTACATACAATGAACATAAATTCTATATCTATCTTTAAAGGAAATCAATGAACTCATAGATAACATTAATACGCACACAAGCGCAAACGCTATTTTTTAATAGTGATAACTCGAATAAAAAGATGTTCCTTATTATCTCGACTATTAATTAAATATTTAAATAAGCTATCGCTACAAAAATACTCACTAAAATATTCTAGAAAAATGTATTCAATTAATTTAAAAGATTGAGGCTAGACAATTTAACTTAGTTTCCATAATCGTACTCGATAGATCGAATCGACCCTGATAACGAGTTTCTCTATACGTGTAAAGATAATGAAACTTCATTTTGTTTTATGCTTAATTTCATACATAGGATACATTGGCGTTAGAGGTTAAGTACTTTGTGATTTGAAATAGAACATAATTAATCTATAACCGGCTTAAACTAGTTTCAGCTATGGAAACATGTACATGGATAATTTACGAAAGGCTATCGAAGTAAACTTAATATTGTAAATAGATGCAAATTAACTTTTTACGAGAACATAATTTCAATTGAATTCAAATTGTTAATAAAATACAAGCACATTTACAAAGTAACACGGTAATAAAGTGATAAACAGAAATAAATGAATAATAAATAAACGAAGTTACTATACCTAGGTACTTTAAACATAGCTACATATGTATGTATAGATACATTTCATTTGTATTTAAATTATTTATAAATTTTATTATTACAGTATTGAAGAAAGCCTATTAATAGATATTTGTCATATCTATTAATAGGCTTTCTAATCCTAGTCTAGTAGAGAATTAAGTAGCGTTAAGCGTATACAACAACAAACAACAACAACAGCCTGTAAATTCTCTCTCCCTTTGAGGAGAACGTTTGGAACATATTCCACCACGCTGTTACAATGCGGGTTGGTGGAATACACATGTGGCAGAATTTCTATGAAATTTGTCAGATGCAAGTTTCCTCACGATGTTTTCCTTCACCGCTGAAAACACGATGAATTATAAAGACAAATTAAGCACATGAATCAGCGGTGCTTGCCTGGGTTTGAACCCGCAATCATCGGCTAAGATGCACGCGTTCTAACCACTGGGCCATCTCGACTCGTTATGCGACGTAATTTAGTTTTTAAAAGGCAGGCGAGGAATTAGGATACAAGGTCATCTCGGCCAATAACCACTGGCACTGTTAGAGATATAGACCACTTCTCACACTATCGTCTGACAATGCAATCAACTACCCTAACTGAGATGTACCATTTGTGATTTAATCCATAGTCATTCGTACCTTCAAACTGAAATACAAAGCATTGATGTTTAGTGGTTTGTGGTAGGTAAAGTCTACTAGAATTTGGGTGGTGAGGCCACTCACAAAAAGACATGATTACTGTACGGAACCTACGACATTGTACAAGTACATGCTAATAAACGTTTTAATATTTGTCGGTTCTCACATTTAATAAATTATAAATAAATTAAATAATTTAATTTTTATAATTATATAATTATAATTCGAGTTTCGAGTCAATGGTAACTCTTAATATTAATTTAATCTTATAAAATGACGATTCATAAGTGCTTATGAGGACCTCTGTTAGTGAAGTTTATTTTCACTATATGTGTTTCACTAAGCTTCGTCTTTTTTATTATATATAAAATTAACAAGAACTACAAGAGTCCTTGTGCAATCAGTATATTAGCGATCTTACATTCCTACAAAAAATGATACTTTTTGGTTACTCCCCGTGATTTTTGTTTGCCTACGTCTGCCGTTATAGATTATCTTAGTAAAAACTGTTTGACTAGCCTTTGGAATTATATAGTGTAGTTCTCACATAAGAAACTTTAGAAATTTTCTTAGGCTAGTTAAAACAGGCTATTTTCACAATTTTTGTTGTTATATAATTTAAACACGTGTTGTACGTGAGGGCACACGTACGTTATGCATTAAAACTTTCTCGAGTTAAAAGTAAAGTTCGGCTGACACGGTATCCGCATTAAACAAATATATACCCAATTAACTTTTTATTTATGGACTAAGGAATTTTTAAAATGCATTAGCCGTTCACGTTCACAAAAGTAAGCTTTCAACATAACTCTGATTAAATTTTTTTGGTGATATTGAAAATGCTATATCATTATTATGAACACACAATTATTTAAATAAAAAATAGTGTTGTACAAAAGTTTACTAAAAATATATAGTTTTTTTTTTCAAATTATTTTGTACTTATAATCATTTTAGTACTGTTATGATATGTGTAAGATTAATTTGAACCACAATCTGACACCGAAAATTTAAGATAATCATCAATCTGTTGGTACTCATAATTTCACACAATGACTACAAAAAACGTTGTCTAAGTAAAACATAAATATATAAAACCTATTTTCTTTAATCTTTATTACATAAAAAGGTAATTAAACGTTACAATATCTTATCCAAATACCGCAGTAATATTGAGGATTATAATTTCGGTTACGGAGATATTTTAAAAGGTTTGAACCGATTTATCATATCTTAAATCCAAGTTAAAAGCCCCGGGCTATATCGATCCTAAACTTGTAACGCGTAATTCATGTGGCAACTTAAAACAGTGTCTAACATAACACATGGCGCAGACACATAGTTGTAGAAAGCAATAATTTATCCTCCTCATCCCAACTATTCCCTCGGCTCAAACATACATCTATGTATCTTACATTCGGTTACATGAATTTATCCCTGGAACGGCCTTGGGCGCAGATTCTTTGTGGGAATGAGCGTACATTGTTGTACAGTTTGTTATTGAGTTACGCAAAATTAATTTTTGTTTGAACAAATGACTCGTAGGTTTTAAGAGGTTTTACCCAAGCAAAAGTAACTGAACTGGGTTGTATTTTATTTGTGTTTGAATCTTTACTAGATTTAAAGGGAGAATTTTATTTTCTTTGTCATCGAATTCAAATCACTGTGAAGCTGCAGAGAAACAATTGCATCGCTCTTTTTTATAAGAACACAACCTTTATCATTAAGAACTAAAAGGAATCATAGGAACGTTTACTAAAATATTTGCATTATAAGTTTTTAGATCAGAAATTCATTATTTTGCTATAGTGTAATCGTATTCCGTATGTATTATTTTGTAAGTAAATTTTGTATTAGTGTGTTGAATGTTTATAATGGCCCATCTAGTTAACAATAGCTCTATAAAGCTACCAAATATGAAAGTTACTCGCGAACAGCACACGCGCCGCACAATATATCAAGTTTTGATTCGGCCGCGCAATAAACAATACAATATATCAATACAGAGCACACGGTGGCGAAATTTGAGTGTAGCGAGTGCGTAATACATATTTATGTACGGAACTTATAGAAGGCTTTATAAAGTTGTTCCATTTGTTATTTTATTTCGAAGTGTAAACGCTGAGAGCCAATAAGATTGTTATTAAAGATAGAGTCCGATTCGACATCTTGAAGAATTACGGAGCTGTCGGTCGGAGTAATTTCTTATTTAGCAGTTGTTTATAGTTGATGATAATATTGCTTTCGTTGCATAAATATTGGTATAACGTTTGTTGGATGTATTTTAACCAGAGATGAGTTATGTTTGAAATATTGTATGAAAGCGTAGTCGAAGTACGTTCTGTGATGATAGTAAGAAAAAATAAAAAGTTAAGTAATTGTGCAACTATTCTACAGCTGGACTTATAACTGCTTGAAGAGAAGGTTAGATCCTTATTTTACCATCCTGTTGTAATGCGGATCGATGTACACAATTGTTTGATTTCAATCCAGCAAAATGTTTTCCTTCTTCACCGAACGTGAAATGAATTATAAACAGAAATTAAGGGCATGAAAATTCAAGAGTTAGCCCGGGTTTTAACCCACAATATTACGTTTAAGTTTAAGATTCAAGTATTCTTACCAGTGGGCCATCTCGGTTTATAAATTAATTACTTCATGAATACTATAGGTAGTATTGTTTCACATGTGAATGAACGCGCACCGCCTTAATACAGTTGCAGCACGTACCCATTGTATTTTATAGTGAAACCGCAATTTATATAAGTAAATAATTCATATACGCTTTAAACATTTATAATATTTTTTAAATTTAGATTTTAGAAACAGTTCTAAATTTAAAATTTCCGTATAGTTCTAGTGAATGGAATGGAAAAATATTCGTATACATTTAATCTATTAATTAAAAATAATATCTTTGCTGTATTACGTATAATATGTATATTATTTTAAGTGTGCAATACGCAGTACCGTTCGTATATACAAGCACAGCCTCACTCCGCTACACGGGATTGTTTTAAACTTTGATTAATTCGCTACTGGAACCTTGTTGCCAGTTGATTAGTTCTGTTGTTTACTTGTTTAAAGAACTTTCTTTGTTTGCTGGATCGAATTGAGATTGTTAGAAATTTTATTTGAAAACGCAATCAGGTGCTTCATTGATTTTTATGTTATTTGTTATTAGCACGTGAACGATCTTAATAGAGGTATCACAATATATTTAGGACTATTTAATGACTTTCAGTTTCAATTATAATATTAAATTTACATCACTTTATTTTTAAACAGTTGGATAAGAGTGACTAAAAGGTTTCCGATTCTTTTTGGTATAATCTAATTTTAGGTTGATTACAATTTTGTAAAATAACGATTCAAAAGTACTTCTAAAAGCCTACTTTAATAAAGTATATTTAAAATTTGATTTTTAAAAAATTTGAAGTTTAAAGTATTATATTCTAAGCTAACGGTCTCCCTATTGATAATAATTTCCTTCTATCGTTCATTCTAGTTTTCGATACGCGTTATGTATCATTTTTCGTATCTTTCCCAGCCTTTCTTTCTATTTGAAAGTTCAACTAAAATAAGCATTATCAAGATCCGCTTAAGCTATAATAAAAAGCCTATCAATCCATGTATAATATATAAACGATGTTTACCTAAATATACATCCTTGAGCATAGCTTTTTGGAAAAGATAGTAGATGTGAAAGCAACAGGACCACTTCTGTTTGTCTTTTATGAGACTCTTGTGTCTTCATTGAAACAAAACAATAATGAGTAAATATTTCTACGCAATGACGAAAATTTAATATTTTATAAATATATCGATAAAAATTTAAGATTGACATTTCTTGCCGTATAATTCCGACTTTCGCAAATGTTTAAATCGTTTTGTTAACTTACATAGCCTTTCGATGCAGCAAAATCTTTGATTGATCGTGCATTTTTAATATAAAATGCATAATAATGTTCGCATGTCCGACGCAAAGCCACCCGGCGTGACAACTCTGAGGCGTCTTATCTCGCGAATTACATTAATTAGAGGTGTGGGGGTAATTAATATTAATTAAAATCACCTTTTAGCTCGCTACACTGAATGCGTATCACAGTTAATAAATTTACTCGGCGCATCGGCCACTGGCTGCAGCTGATAAAGACAAACTGACAGGACTCTCGTTCTTAATCAAACGAAAGTAAGCTCTATTCTTAAAACCTTAAGGCTTAATGAAACCGTAAATAGCCTACGTAAGTGCAAAAAATGTGACTATGCGGATACTTGGTTTTAAAGTTAAGTGTACTTCAAGGCTTTTTTTTTTATCTTGAAGTAAAGTTAAAGTTTATCTGTTAATAATTATTATCGATATAGAATTTGATCAATAAATATTAATATAGTTAAGAAAAAAAAAAATATTTTTTATTTTCGGCGTTTTCTATTTTAGTATATTAATAAATTTATTATGCTTCATAAGACTTAACTTTTTCTGTCTTATGTTAATTACGATCGATTATTTTAATTACTTATTCTTTACAACACTTTTATAATAACAGCCGCCGGCCAATTAATTAGTTTACGATATAACTACTATAATTTAATTATATTTAATTACTTTGACTTACTAAGGAAATAATTTTCCTTATTACGAAAAACTATCGAAAGTTATTTATTTTTATTTTGAGTTTATAACGAAAATATAAAAATATTGAAATATAAATTAATATATTCGACAACGTTCGCCGGTGATTATTTAACATTATATATAAGAATATTATAATATACAAGTGATCAGATATATCGAATAAATTTTAAAATAATTTTATTCGACCACCAATTTTGAAATAGAAAGGGTTAACATATTATTCGTTCGCCTATTAAAAGCGGGTCGTTTTATGAAAATTAAATACGGGGACCATACCCTTTGTCTATGACCACATGTGTGGGATATGCAAATGACGTATCGGATGTTAGAACACAATACCTACTAGATTAAAACTTTATATATTCGTAACTGTTGCATAGTATAATTGTATACATTGTCATTGCGTAATGAAATCATGCAATTGGTTTTATTATATAGATATTCGAAATAGTACAGCTGTGTATGTAAGTAGGTACGTCTTTTATTATTATTTATTAATGGTGATTATGTTGTATAGATAATCTATCAAAAACGTTTCGTGAATTTTAACTTGGATATGATGAGTTGGATTTGTGCTTAAGGTTGAAGTTGATTTTGTGTTTGTATTTCTATTATTAACTTCATTCACAATCATTGAGAAAAACATCGTGAGAAAACTTGCCTGTATATAATAACTTCTTCCAAGTTCTGAGATATTATACATGTATCCGCAAATCAGTATCTAATTACAAACATAAGCGCGCAAATCCACGTTGAATTATCATCGTTTTAATAAACTATACAAATATAATCTCATGTATAATTTTTTGCCGTCTCACATTCATCTTTTAAGCACGAGCTATATTCATTAAACGTGTAGTTGAACCGCTGTGAATTAAGCAACGAGTATGATATATAATATCAAGATACAACAGTTGATACTGCATGAGCAGAAATGAACAATAACTATTGCTTAGGCAATATGAAGAAGTTCGACACCGTAATGCAAATTAGTTATGATACATAAGGCATCATCATTCATTCTTACCTGAATTTTCTTGCTAATACTTATGTATTTTTTTATATGAAAATATAACAATGGTATTATTCTGACAAAGAGATTGATTATCTTTGGCACTTAAAATTTCATTCTAATTTCATATTAAATTTTAATCATCTTTCTAATTTTAAGGATTGAGTCATTCGCAGATGTTACCTTAAAAAAGTCCTTCGTCTTTTAATTCGAATAGCTTGAATTTCACGACAGAAAAATATTAGCAGATGCATCGTTAAAAAGATAATGATTTTTTTAAATCGACTCACAAAACAATATCCCTAAAAATCACTTAAGATTCCACAGATTACACAAATACATCGGTTGAAAATACCTATCTAATTCAATATTCTAACCTTCCACTATTTCGAGCTTTATAACAGTTTGTATTTTTTTTTGTTTCTCGATTATTTCAATGTTAGAATCGTTCCGTGAGTCATTTGTAAAGTGTATACATGTGAATGCAGTAAATTTATCATTCTGACATTTGAACACATTCTGGTTGAAACGAAATTGCACGATAATTTTGATTAGAATCCGACTCGAAGTGATGACGGATCAAAATATATGTCTTTTTAAAAAGTTTCATTATATCTTATTTATTGGTGGATTTTCAAATCGTCTGGAGAGTTACCAACTACTAACATTCTAGTATCAAAAGAAATAATAAATGTTTTGCATTGTGGTTTGATTTTAAGAGTGTGACACTGACGCACTAGTAGTATATAGTAGTATCAAGTTTCGAGGCATTCTTAGAAGTATAACCACTCCTTACAAAGCAACATCATCAATGCGTCACAAATGATAACTAAGATTGTTCCTTATAGATATTGGATGAAAAAATATTTTAAAATAGGATTGTAGTAATATTGTAAAAGAAATTGAACTTAATAAATCGTCATCGACGTATGAAACAGTAACATTTCCCTGTAGCTATTTTTGTATGTTATAAAAGCATTATTTCGTTTAACTATTTACTGGTTTAGTTTTATCTTAATTACGTAATTAATTTTACAATTTCCATATTCAAATGTTCTCGAATAAATAGTAATTAAATGAGCTCGTTTTTTGTTACCGTCTTATATATAGAAACCGATGGCGTGACGTAGACGACGATTTTATTGTTTTTCGCCTTATTTATTACATAAGGTTTATATCAAATATGCATATAATGTTTATAGCTACCGATAGAGTTACTATAGATTTATAACTTAATTAAAAATTCATGTGACAGTATAATTCTCTATAAATAATCAATAAAAAAATTTTAATGATTTTTTTAGACTGTCAACATCCACAAGTGTTAGACAAAAATCTCTTCTATACTTATGTTAAGTTGATTGAACCTAAAGTAGGTAAATGATCGACAAGTTCACTTGTGTCTGATAGTAAATTGAGGAAACCACTTATCAACCTCGTTGACAAATCTCTGATGAGATCTAGCAGCGACTTGATAACCTACATATATAACAGAAACAATAACGGCATTCCATAAACATTATTGAGCTAAGGTGTTGAAACAAATTAACAGATAATTTTGGAGAAGAAAATTAGCATCTTTCGAATTGCTATGGTTCTAGGCAACCTAGGCAAGACCTAGGAGACCTAGGTATCCCATGTTGTGTTATTATTAGTTATATTCTGGACAATTGGGAATAATTACAAGCACAGAAACAGTCAACTATTTCAGAGGATAAGATAGAATAAAATTATGTTATTATTTTCAAATATATTGGATTAAATATTAATTAACATGCTTTAAACGCGCGATAAGATATTTCTACACAAGATCTATGTATTTTAGAAGTGCTTATAGGAGAGGTGTTCGAGAAAGTGGAACGTTAGATGTTCACCTTGTACGAGTACGCCTATGAAATACGAAATTAATCTTATAATTCTATGTTCAGATTCTGATTACCAATAACCGTTAACCATTAAATTCAATTACACCTTAATTTATTTGATACCTTTGACATATATCTAAAATACAGAAGAAATATATTTGTTATTTTTTAGTTAGCAACATTTGAGTGTTACCAATCTATATATATTAATATTACAAATGTGGAAGTACCTCTGTCTGTTTGTCTGTCTGTTGCTCTTTCACGACCAAACCTTCAAAATTGATGAAATTTGGTATGAAGCAAACTTAAACTCCAAGAATGGACATAGGCTACTTCTTTTCCCTAACACATGACAACCAGCATCCTAAAACGCCTGCGAAGTCGCGGGCGACTGTTAATATTTTTTTTATATAAAAAAAACCTTATAATAAATATCGTTGTCACCCTTCATAGTTGTGAAGAAACAGACATGATTGCGTGATACATATAACAATGATATAAGGGTAAATTATATTCACCACATAAACCGCAATAGACAATGTGGAATCAAAACTTTTATCCAGTGCCCCCAGATCGTCTTAACCCCTTTTCTATTCGGCTCATAAAATTGGCGAAACGTACAAAAATACGAACATAATGCCATTTGCATAATGTTTCGAGCTTTGTTTTTTCATAGAGCCCTGGGTCTCAAATGTCACCGCAGACCAAGGGTGCGAAAACATCCATAATGGGGTGTTGAGTATATTAAAAATCGTTTCGCATCCTTTGCATTCCATTTCCATTCTTAAGGTTATAAAATGCCGTCAAGTCTGAATTACGAGGGGATCATGAAATACTATCGTTATAAGTTTAATTTTATTGCTGTTAAAAGCTAGTTACAATTGTTTGGCTTGCGACAAATTTGTTCCGAATCATGTGACGTACTTAGATCTGATTGTCGTCGTTCGTCTAAACTCTTTTATCATCTCTTTTATCAGAACAGTTAATTAATTATTAGCTATTATACCAATTGTAACTTCCGTCATCTGACATCGTAGTATTCAAATGTTTATACAATTTTTTTTCTAAATATTATATTAATTGGAGCAAAGCAATATTTTAATAATGGTTTAAACAAAAATAACATTTATAGAATTAATAAGATTTGTATTTCTATAATAACAAGTTGGCGTATCCAAAATGTCACGAGCTAAATATATAAAGAGAATCGAATGTCTTTGCTCAAATATACTAATTTGGAAAATTCTCATACTAATATAAATTTAAGAATCGTAATCTGTTGATTCATAATATGATAATGACAATTGCATTATTCAAATAAAAGTTCAAGGCTTCATCAATTCACATAATAGCTAAAAACGAGTTTAGAAACAGTTTATTTGTCGAGAGTCGTAAATCTTAGTTCAGTAAATGAGCTAGTGATGTAAGACGACACTCAGGTAAACATTTAAATCGTAAGGACAGGTTAGGCAAAGAGCAGTGTAGTGACCTTAGAGGCAAAAGCGAAAGTGAGGCGAAACTGGGGAAGTCCGACAACGACTAGAAAATTAAATAGGTCGTGATGTTTGCACGTGAAGAGCATTAAATGCCACTGTTCAGTTATATGTCATTAATTTCGAATTTAATCCTTAATCCGATAAAAATAAGGATTATATTTGTCTAATCGTCATGAGCCTGTCGATACGAGACGTCTATAGGAATTGCTAAAAAGGGATCAGGAAAACATAGTTGTGAAAGTGATAAAAACGAATGTATTAATATCTGTGTCGTGCGTGTTTGATAATAATACTCTATTCGTTTCGATAGAAATTTGTGGAATGTTAAATATAATGTGGAGATTAAATTTTAAAGTGTCCTACTAATCGGTTTTGCCTAAGCTCATCTGGCTGTAGGATTACAAACACAGTTTAAAAGGGCAAATAAGTCATGTTATCTTATTTCCCATGATTTGTAATGTTAACTGTTATACGGTGATATTAATATCATTGTCTATGGGCGTTGGTGACCATTCAGTAGATAACTAATCAACTCATTTGCTAGTGGCTTTTCTTTTATATAATTTAAAGTTTAAGAAAAACTTTGAAATACAGGCAAAGTAAAGGATATTGAAATTGACTATTTAGTGTAAAAACAAACACAAATACTTGCGATAGTCACAATACATTTAGGTTTAACGATATATGAGTTGCCTTGTAAGCAAAATAAAAGGGCAATATTAATTCGTGAATTTTCCAACACTTAAGAAAATCAAGATTCAGCGTTTAAACGTCAGTAGACTTGAAGTCTACACGGGCGGATGTAGTAGTCGTTCCGGCAATAACAGTTCCGGTACCGACACTCGACTCGCTTCCGTCGTCGACGAGGAAACGGTTTCCTCCCGATTGTTTATGCCTTCGACAAATATCAACTGACAAGAGAAGAACATAGTACTAATCTATGATATATTGCTTAATCTGGATTGATTTGTTTGTTCAGTATTTAACAAACCAAATGATACCTAAACTAGACTAACTATATATCGTTTGAATTAAGTTAAGAGATTAAACATAAATCAATTGATGGAGATTCTTAGGCTCAGATCTTTTAGGCTATAATTTTTAAAACTAAACAAACTAAATATGCTTATGGCGGCATCAGATGGGAATCATAATTTATAGCTATTAGAATATGGAAATTGTGGCGCCTGCTGCAATGAAAGGGCCTCGAATGTTTTTAATCTGGCGCAAAATTAATGAAGATTCCGTTATTTAATTTTCGGAGAATTGTGGTATTCTGAAAATTTCCAGTTTACTGTACAATTTTGTTACAACGTTTAATCCGCTTTCGTTTCGCATGCGTGGATATAAATCAAGTGTTTGTTTTTACATACCTTAGGGTGAATCACGTGATTTATGGACGCGGTTTAAGCTCTTTTGAGTTCGAATATACATATATGCACATCAGGAGTAGAACGTGATATTGTATTCAACGACAATCAATAAGTAATATTGCACCCCATAATGGAATTCTTTTACATACCGCCCCCCTAGAAAACCAATAAGAACAATAATAAATAACTCTTATCATATTTCGAGTATGCTCCTGGTCGCATCGCGAGAGATCCAAACCAATATATCACCAGGAATTTACGAGGCAAGATACGACAGGAAAATTGCAAGAATGGTGGCGCAATCTATCTTAGTTGGGTTCCTTGGGGGAGGCTGGGGTGGCTCAGGAGCGCGGTGGGCCGGGGCGAGGGGACGAAGGGGAAACTTCGAGAGGTTATTAGTCCAAGCATCTGTTGTTGAGCGGGGGCGTGATGAAACTGCTCGGGTACAAGCTAACAAATCTAATTGCTCAGTAGGCGCCCGTGTATAGTCGTGGCTGACAAATGGCCCCTCATGTGGCTGCGCGGTACACGGCAGCAATTTGTTAAACGCACAGGTCACCGTGGGTGATTTAAGATTTTATATTAAATACGAACATTTCAATCTGCTTACGACACTTTTAAACGCTTCTATTTGATTGTCTTGATTGATGTAGTCAAATCATATCACATATTTGTTACGAAAAAACTTTGCAACAATCAGCGTTCAGTAAAATGCGTTCTTTTACATTTAAGTACGTTTTATTTTGAGCATAGAATAACTATTAAATTAAGATTTATTACATCGGATATTGGTAAATGTACAATATGAGACTTAATTTTTTTTATATTCTTATACAAATATTTTCACACTATTAATGTGATCGTGTTATAATATATATCTTTCATTCACTTCGAAACTCATGAAAGTCAAATACCGTGATATTAACATTTTCAGTTAGCTTCATTTTATGAATTTCTTCCATTGAAATGAAACTTTCGTACTTTATAAAAGAGTAACAAAATAAACTTAAGAAACGTCAGAAACGTTGAGGATTCCACGAGATTATTCGACGAATCTTTGTCTATTTCATGGAACGGAGAGTCTAATATTTTTATATTGAGGTCCCGCTTGACGTAAGATAACGAAATACGAAAAGTTTAGTTCTACCGTGTACCCACCTCATACAATCTTTTTATGCTTATCTTTCTGTGATTTATGAGTTGTTCGGCGTCCGACAACGGGAAAGAAAGGAGGTATACAAAAGTAATTTATTTTTTACGTTTGTTTTTCTTGTCTTTCCATCCGTGCGTGTACTGGCCAGGCAAACATGTTTTTGAAGTTGGCATTTTTGAGTTGTCGCGTATGATTTATGGGTGACCCGGAGTGTGGGCGGTGCTTAACTCGATCGGTATTTTGGTACATATATAAATCACTGTATATAAATCTCTTATAAACCTTCATCTCTTTATTGGGTCTGACATGAAAAACTTATAACGCACGTTGCATTATGATTAAAGTACTCCTTTTAATGTACCTAATTAATAAGTATGATTCATTTTCGTTTCAGGTATGCATTGGGTGTTTTGAAACCGAGAGAAAGCTGTGGTTTTGGGTAAATAGAATACATTAAAATATTTATGCTTATAAGTCAAGGGCCTAATATTTTTTAATTCTGAGGTTAATGACACATGAAGTAGTTACAAAGGGTTAATTAGTTTAGATATTACTTTTTTAATGTGGTTTATAATTTTGTATGGCTACGTGTTAATATTTGTGTGTCAAGAACCTTGAGTACTTGTTTGCTTTAAATAACAAGTCTCACTGAAGTAGGCTAGCAGACCTGACCAGTTGATTGTTATTTCTTTAACTAATTCGGCTTAAACATTTTAACTCAAATAATATTAGGTTTAAGCTCATTAATTTTATAATACCTTTAGGTCTTTCTATTTCATAAAAACGCCGTTTTATATGAAATTTAAGTTTTGCACAAAGCATATCAAGGCAAACGTTTTCGACTATCTCAACAAACCCTATACCCTGCTATAGCAGCATAGCGTGACAAAGAACAATTTCAAAAACATCGAAAAAGATATTCGAGTAAGACCTAAAGCGTCGTCCACAATGCACGCGTCACATTGGATATATCAAAAAACTGCCCGCGGGCAATGTTTGCAAAAGTGCATGCATTATGAAGATTGCAAATCTAGCCGAGCCAAGCAGGCGGGCTAACGCTCGTTGCCAAAAATCACACGATAAATAATACAGAGCCAAGCTGCATGCATTATAGCACTACCTTATCTTAGTGAATTTGAAGCCAAGAATTGTCCATTAAATATGCATTAAAATTACCTGTCTCGAATGAAAAATAAGCGAAATTTATGACTTTTGCCTTGGACTGAAATAAGGGCTTCGATTTCACTCAAAACATTTAGGCGATATGACTTGAAGATATCTGTTCGTGTGCACGTAGCCTTATAACTAATTTAGTTGGAGTAAAATCTTATTATGTCTATCATGATTGACGAATAAATCAAATACGGGTAAAGCTAAAAGTCTGTATATGTTAAGTAATTCTCTTTGTATACCGACAGTCCTATATACTTTATTTAATTTAATTTATCGTTGTAGAAACATATTGAAATGAGTTGCAATTATATATTCCGTTCGCGTCTATATACCACAACCTCCTCAATTAGATGCGTCGCGGATAATATTGTATAACTGGGATTTCTTCCAAGAAACTAGTTCTTATATAATTCGGGGTTTTTCTGTTATGGACGTTGAGTTCTTTTCTAAATAAAAACATACCATTATCAATTGACATAAAAGGAATATATTATTTTTTTATAAAAACAAAATTTGTAAGGAACTATAATTTTTTATAGCTCATAATTTTTGTAGTACCTTACTTATAAATCAACAAAACATAAAAAATATATTAGAGCTCTCATTAAGAATTATCGCTATTTTCAAAATCTGTTGTGATTTAAAATTGAAGTTACAATATATATGTAATACGGATTCTAACAAAAAGGAAACCAACCACCACACAGGAAATTTAGCACTTAGCTCACTCACCTATAGTATAGTTGTAGGAGGTTAGGCTACAAAATATTCAGTAGCTTTAAAGAGATTTTCTATGCTTTTTATTATTTTGTTTCCTAATAAAGATTTAGTAAGCCGACGTTATTATAAGTAACAAGTATAAGTTAATTTGTAAATTTCATTGGCATTAAATAAAAATAGTAAGAAAATAGTTTTCATTTTTCAATTCAAAAAAGTCTTTTTTTGCAACCGATCAGCAGTTTCATTTGATCATCTTCGCATCCAATAGACATACAGACGTTTGAAAATGGACTAATATATCTTTTAATTTCATCTTCCACATCGCTTACGGTTTCCACATTCTTATGTCTATCACTGACAGCACAATATTGAGAAGGAAGACGTCAATGTTACTCGAAATCGCGTGTCAATTCAAGTCCACATTCATATTGATATGATACAATAAATAATACGGTTTCACAAGTTCCCATGTCCTACCTATACCGGACATGCCTCTCAAAGTGCCAACATATCAGCCCACTCATTGTCAACATCATTGTCCATTGGTAACTGCCAAGATTACTCCAGTTGAAAGCATACCATTGGTTTCTATTTACGAGTATATCTACGAATACTCCACTATTGTAAGCTATTGTTAATTAATAACAAAAGTTTAAGTAGATAATCTGTTCACGCTACAAAAATAGTTTAATGCGATATTGTAATATTTTTAGAAGATTGATGTACCAAAGAATTTATCAAAATTCTTGATGTAAAATTGCAGATATAAATAGAAATTTTGTTTTTAAGCAGCTGAGTGAGTAATTCTCGTAATTGTTTCTCGGATATTTATCGTGATCTGAAACCAATAGTAGGGGCTGTTCATCACCGGCTCAGTGCCAACGTTCGCCGATTGTTATTCAGCAGCGCGCCGCGACGCATGCATACAACGAATACGCAATGTGGGGAATTTTCGCATACGCCGCATACAAGCCTCGTCACGGCGTCACATGCATGTCATCGAAGATAGTCATTGACAAGTTTTTATTTTCGTCCGGCAAGTATCTAAATTTACAAACAGAACCATACTTTTTTTTGATTTTACCAAACATGGATCAAGACTGACGACTGAGTTGCTTAAAAATTATTCGGAAACCATACAGTTGCGATTCGAATTACTCTGTTCCAGTGACCAGTTTGCAAGGATACACTAAACTGTCAGATTCTTTATTCATCAACCTCTTAAAACTCACCTATAAATTATGAAACTCAAACCCAAATAAGAATATTGTTTCCTATTCTTGATGCACACAATTATAATATCTGAACTAATCACTAACATAATCACATCTATTTCTAGTGTTAGCAAATACACATGGTTCTAGTTAATTGAAAATATTTTTATCAAACATTACAACATGCATACTTAACCGGCTAATTATAAAAGGTCATATAGCTTAGCTTATACAGCAAACTAAGTATGAAATGGTAAACGAAATTGTATTCACATCGAAATATTATTCAAGGCGCTCGGAAGTCAATAAAATAATAGTATCGAATCCTCCAGCGTATACGGAGTCACACACTATAGGATGGTGTTTGTTCAAACAATGAAACTCATAAACTATCTTGGACCCGGAATACTGTGTCCTGCATGATCTGTATCCCGATCTAATTAAAATGCATTTTAATGAATTGTAGTTTATATCAATGAATATAAGGACTATTTTCTTATCTAATTATAAAAAAAATATAACATGAATAATACTTGTAAATTATTTTTAGCGGCAACGTAAATTGCCACATAGTGGGTACGTGTTATTTTCTGCTCCTAGAAAAAAAAGGACGGCGGAACTGTTGGACTGAGTTGGTATATAATATTCATGGCATGTACATAAATTTTAAATGTTTAACGTTTTCTCAAAGCGAGTTTAACTAATTTCTAGATAAATAAATCATTCACATATGAGTTTTAAATAATTCTTTTTTTAAACCAGTAAATTCCCAACGGTCTTGTGTTCGGTAACGCGATTATGTTTATGTTTTAAACATAGCGTATATTACGTTTGTTACGTAAAAACCGTTAAATATTTTATTCAATTGATAAATTTATTCAAGGCACACTGTAATCTAGAAGGCAAGTCACAGGCTGTCCTCCTATTAGCTTTGGATTTCAAGTAGTCCCGACTTGTCTCTAGCCCTTCGCATGCACTCAACACATGAATGAGAGCGCGCTATTGAGTACAGACAAACTGACAGATGCATTCGTTCCCATGTAGGTTAGAAAACACAAGTGCCGTGAATGTCACATGGCATACACTTGAATAGCTACGTCTTGATACAACGGACTTTAATATGATCCGATGCGTACGAAAATAAATACGTTATACCGTATCGACGTTTTTAAATTACAATCGTGACTTTCCTGTACACGATGAAAGCTCACGGCGATGTTTTATTTAAAGTGAGGCGCGAGGGTCGTAAATCATTAGCCGTCTTTCAGTACGATTGTTCGATTATATTTTAAAGAATAAATCGTAACAGAATGCAAACCTAATTGCGATCAGATCGTTGTCGTCAATAGTAATAAAGAACCAGTTTCGATTATTATAAATTTACAGTTGTATTCATGGATGTAAAATAAATATTTAATGCGTATTATAAATGAAATGTAAGTTAACTTTGAAGGCGCTAATTATAATAAGTATGAAATGGAACGCAATTAATTTAATTTGTTCAGTCGCAGTTATTACCATCGGAATTAGGTAAAACTGGTTGAGAGTTAAATAAGAAGTGGATTTCAAAAAGTCCTGTTCGAAAATCAGATTCAGCGAAGTGCAAAAGTAGACACGAAAACAATCGCTTATTAATGTACCGTCAGCAAAACATCGCTTGAATCGAAATGATAACATCAATGTTCATGCATTAGGGGCACGTATGAGTTGGTCGTGTCGAAAGTATCGCTTTTGTAAGGAATTGAACTCGGTATTATTTTCATAGACGACCATACACTTCCTGAATTTTATATTTTTTTAATCGATTTTTTTAGGCGTAGTATTAAAATTAATAACTTTTTAATCGTGTGGACTCGAAAACTCAATATTTATTAATTGTTGTTCAGAGTTCAATCTTAATGTCTTCATCAATAACTGATAATTTATGTACAGCACGATCGGTACAAGACAAAATTGCGGCCGCCGGCTCCCCTTTGTAATCAGTGCAGAATTATAAAGCCATTGCAACACCGCGGGCACTGTTCCCTGAGTTATTAAGAAAGTTATATCTCAATGAAGTTATTCGACGAACGATTCCAACGTTCCGTATGCAAGATTCCTTTAAAACGCACGCGAGCCGAGGTAAGGAGAGAAAGGTGAAAATTATTTTTGTGATAACAATTATGTGTCACAGTGTTGGAGCACTTAATTACATCGAACGAATTTTTTTGAATCTGGAAAATGACGAAAACATTTTGAAACTGTCACAATTAAAACAATTATCTTTCGTGTGTTACCGCCTAAAATGTTAATAGGTATGACAAAACAGTTAACAAAAAATAAACATAACGAGCGAATGATTTCTTTTATTGCTCTATCGATCTTTGCTAATGATTATCGCATTGTAATATAACATAAAATAAAACAGTAATCGTTATCTAACTATTAGAGCATATGTATTCGGAAAAGATTTATATACGAAGATAATATTGATACATATTACCCGCCAGCTCTGAACTGATCGTCCGTGCTTCTTGTTTACGACAGACAAACGTTCAAACACTCGAAAGTTTCGGTGGCTATTTTAAACTGCCTCTTTTATTAGTTTTAAAAAAGGCCGTTTAGATTAGAGCGTTCAATGGTTAGTGGCTTATTGGTATTTGAAATATTAGGTGGGAGGAATGGCACTCCTGAAGTATTAATAGCCGTTTTATGGAGTAGCGTTTGTTCATGTGTGATTATGTAATCCGAGTTTATCGCTTAACTAACATTTGTATTTTTAAATGAATTGTATAAAACAAGCGCAATAGGAACAACATCTCATTAAGAAATATTAACTAAGCATTTAAAAAAATACAACGGTTTTGTTTTCTTTTTCATACTGATTACGATTACAATCAAATTATATTAAAATCGATACTATTAATTACTAACGTAAAATCAATCAGTACCCTTGTATCGATTACGTTAAATAAAACCTCTTAGCTAAAGTAACGATTACAGAAATAATGAAACCCGTTTCCTAATATCTTCATTAAGTTCATTCGATGCAGCCATATTCAATATTCTTTCATAAGAAAATTTCACGTTGTACGTACATATTTACTTGTATCGTTTTAATTATATTAATTTATCATTAGAAAAGTAATCGCGATCAATTATTATGAAATATCTATATATTAAATTTAATAGTTATTAATGTTATCGTCCGATTGATACACTACTTGTAACTTGTTTCGGTAAAGATTTATTTCAAAGATTAAATATATTTTTTTAATTATTTCAAATAACGTAAATTAACATTGTAGGTATAACACAGTTTACGCTATAATTAAGAACAATTAATTATTATACGTACGTATGAATTATGACTGTTTTTACGCTTAATTGTAACAATTTAATGATAAAGGAAGACAAAATGGTCATTTACGTGCGGCGCGTTAAGAGCTCATTGTTTCGCATTTTTCATTCGCAGCGTTCCTCCAAATTCAGATAAAACAAATAAAAACTACACCGATTTAAAGCGTTTCTCTCACTGGCGCAGTTTGTCATTTACTACACCCTTATCGATACACTGCCAGATAGGCCCGTGTTTATGTCGCTTAAATTAAATTGCTTGTGTTGATTATAGTGACGTTCCTTTACATATACCCAAATTTATGACCTCGGATCTCGACCCCGATACATCTCACGTCCGTTTTTAACCGAGAGAACATTTGTTTAGTTGTTTTGATCATTATTTTCAAGACTATCCTCGCGGAATAAAAATCGATTCGACCGAAACGAAGAAACATCGAGCAATAACAACAAAACATAAAGTGGCAAGTAACGCCCATCGAATCGAGAGGGCCGTAATAAAATTATATACTAATAAAAATCAATATAAACACCATAACATTCTATAAAAGCCGCTACGGTTTAACTTAACGTCTTCATTAGCCTCCTCACGACCTCCCGATTGCGAGAACTCGATGCAATTTTCGAATCGAGTCGAGCCGTTGTCGGCTCCGTAATTTGCGTTGTTCGAGTCCCGATTTGTCGGCCGGGACGAGTATTCTGAGAGCGTCCGACAATTTCTATACCGACTAGAAAGGTAATTTTCGAACGTGAGCGATTGGCGCTTTTGCGGAGTCGAGGTGCTCGAGCGCTATGGTGTAATTGAGGCTTTGAGGCAGGCCGTAATTTTAAAATTACATCAATTGAGAACTCACCTTTTACTATAATTGATGCAATAAAACCTAGCGATTCATTTGCTTGACTATTAATAGAAAACATTAAAACAAATGGTATTTGTGCAGACCCTAAGACTAACCGGTGGTTAATGCTATTATTAGACCTATTCAAAATTCTATGGCAAAAAAAAATTACTTTAATTTTCCGTAACCATTACATTGCTGGAGATAATTGTACAACCTGCGTCCTGGAGTATTCGTACAACGGAATGATTTATGATTGGGGGCTAGTTAATTGTATTTCTCTCCTAAAAAACACTATGCATTATCTCCCAGCGGCCGACAGGTAACAAATCTTGCTTTTTCAAATATTATTACTCATCGCATTCGATTTGGGAGCGGGCGAGCTACGAAAGCTATATCACCACCTACTCGGTATCCCGCTGCTCACAGTATTCTTTGGTCCCCCAAACTTTAATCAAATGCAACACACATTCATCTATTCGTCTCTTTTCCGCGCGTATCGAATAGACGATGTTAGACTATCGCTGTCTCGTGCCCCACTAAAATAGACTTTGCCCAAGCGCACTACTCGTGTCAAAAGTTTTGTGTAGTAATGGCTTACGAAATTTTCCCCTACCTCGTGACTTTTTTGTACAGTCGAGAACGAGTGTTGGGGTCGTGGAGTTGTGTTAGAAAAAAAAATTGAATAGAACGACGATACGATGTTGATTGTGGAATAGATTTTAGTGCACTGCGCGGCAGATGCCTTCTCACCGCTAGGTGCGTTCCGACTATTATATTATGGACAACAGTGTCAGTTGTAAATAAGGATTTGTATAGACCAAACGTATCGAACAAGTGAGCGTTGAGCTTTATTAACATCATTAATTAATTGATACAGATAATTAAAATTATATTATTAAATAATATTATAGTGATCTAATAAGAAACTAAGAGGAACACGTGGTATTCGTGTATTCTGTGATAACGAAGATTATTTATTAGTGAATTAGTGTCATCATTAATTTTAATAAGTGCTTTATAAAAGGCTTTAAAAGGATTTATAATAATTGTAAGTATTTATTAATTATTATTAATGATAATGTCGTTAATTTTATGTAGTTTCTAAAACGAATACCTAAGTTTTAAGAGTTTATAGATTATATAATATCGTATATACTTACATATTATGTATGGTTATAAATATAAAGCAATAATCAATTCATTGGTATAATATTGTGTATAATATATAGATCAATGTTGTAACTATGATTATTTTTTCACAAATTTATGGCTATATGAATATGTAATTTTGAATAGCAAGTTATGTGTAACAATGTATAGAATCAAACTAAAACGATAAACTTAAATAATCAAGGATAAATGTTAAAATATGTTTTTCTTAGATCTAGAAATTATAATATAATAAACAAACAAAAAATATTGGCGGCTAAAGTCCAAGTCTTTAAAGATCGAGTTGGAATGTATCGAGATAAAAGATGTCATCCAGAATCTTGGACCTTAAAGCGAAACCGTACTTTTATTAACGGTGTCACCGTAATACCGACCGTAAGTTTATCGCATTTGAGATCAATTTCCTGTAACAAAATTCAAAGGTCGCTTTAAGTTTTTTCGACAAAGGTCTGAGACCAAAGTTTTGACCTAGCGTTTGGAATTCATAAAATCAAAGCCGCGTCCAGTATGTAGCGTCATTCCACGAAAACGACTGAGTTTTATTTATTTATAATGTAAATCTTTTATATTTAATACAGAGATCATCTTAATAAGTAAACAAATCGTAAAAGTAACATTACGTGCTATGAATACCAAAAACACAGCAAGCGAACAATATTCGAGGTGCCTGAACTGAATTCACAGCTTTTATCACTTAGGTATTTTTGTCAGCGACTTCCTCAGATAGCGAAGGCTTTCTCAGCCGCGAGGAAATGAAATTCTTATCGTTCCTCGGTAGAAAGAAGCTCACTTCTTTCAGTTATCCGCGCAGGAAATATATGGGGGAGTAGACGCGACGCTCGCAATAACCAACATCTGATTGCTTAAAGGAATCGCGGAAAAATCTCTCGCTCAATCTAAATAATGTATCCTGTTAAACATTTTTGGCTAGCTCGGGTTTTGTGTTACACAATGGAATTATAAACACGTAAATGTATATTATATTCTCATAATAGAAAAAAAAGTAATTTTAGTATAGTGGTATTTGATGTCGTATTTTTGTACTTATTTGATGAAAACATTCTATAATAAATGCTATTTAAAAAACAGCTCCAAAATATTTAAGCGGATTACGTTATAGCATATAGCGCTTAATTTTTTACGTAACACGTATCATGATTATGCATATTCAGAACGGTTTTAAGTTGAAAATCACAAAACGCGCTTAAAAACTTTCAACAATGATGTCCCCTTTTTCATTCTGACGCTACACAAAATTTACGATCGGTCCGCGAGAGCGGGCATTGCGTGCCTGATGTTTCTAAAAATGTGTCAAACTTTTTACAAACTTCTTTCATTTAGCTGCGTCCGGCCTTCCACTGTAGCCTTGTGAGATATTTTTTTTCTATTGTTTGTTTTTTAGTTGCTATTGAAATGTCTTCGAGATAAGAGATTTTGACTTACGTAAAAACTGGACACCGAATGGGATAATGAAATTTCTCCTTTCTCTGAAATTTCTATTGTATAAATACATTTTTGTCTTTTCGAACGTCACAGCTTGACTTTATTCGTCGTTTAGAATAATAATGAAACGATCAATTTTTATTTAAAAAAAAATTAAATTTACGACTCAAGTCAAAATTGATAATACTAATTGCGTCAATACGTCAATGCGGTGCGTTGTGAAATTGTGTTGTGAAATATTTAAATTTTCATTGAATTATTCAGCCATTTTTATTTATCAACGTGCACAAGGCCTATTTTGCATAATCGGTTTATTTTAAAAGTCTCTACCAAGCCGTTCGGGCGGAGATCCTAAACCGGTTGAAGAATTAGGTTCTACTTTGAATCATGGGGATGGGACATGTACATTGTAAATAAAATAACCATCATTCAGATTCATACATAAAACAAAATATTATCGATTTTGAAACCGATAGAGACGATAAAATATTATTGATAATAATATCGATTTTTGTATAAATAGTAATGAAACTTGACAAGATAATGGTGAACTCCAATGGAATGAAGTTGCAAATTCAACTCGGTACACTACAATATAATCGATATCGCTGTTTGGACATAACAATGATAATGGAATTAATTAAGTCGGATGTGTAATTTACAATGAATTCCACAAGATGAAATGATACCGTATTGTACTATTATAATTAAATGAAAACTTAAGTAAATATAGTTAATTAATTTTATTAAAAAGTGTTTAGATGAAGTTTCACTTTGTTCTTTTATTTATATCATGCAATAAAATTTGAATTATGAAATAAAAATTAAATATATAATAATTTTTTATCATGTTCTATCGAATTCCAATATTATTTGTTTAAGTTTGAATAAAGAACTCCATTTATTTTCAAATCAGCATTCAATCTAACCACAATATAAAAAAATTAAATAAATATCACGGGAAACATAAACAATCATTAAGAGTAACGGAAAAATTAATTCATTTAAATTAAATCAATATTCAAAAATCGAATTCTAATTTATAAATGAATACGAAACATCCAACAGAGTCTTTGTCGATTTTATTTAAATCATTTCTATAATTTTGTTTAAAATTTAAAATTCGAACATTCATCGCCATTTGATTTTACATTTGACACCGCATACCTAACTCCGACATGTTTATGTGCTTACATAGCAATAAACTTTTCAAAACTACTACCAATCGACAATCGAAAATTTAAAAATATATAATACCATAAAGTAAACACGTGGAATTAGACACGCCTGAAATGGTATATCGAATTCAACTAAGCATCATATGCTAATTACGTAGATCCACACAAAACGCTTTAAGACATTCGACCGGTGTTCACATTACGACTTATTCGAATTTCAAATTTAGAGATGCGTAGGCGCACAAGAATTAGGTGGTGTTTAAAAAGATTAAAATCGGTCTCGCGCTTGAGTAGGAAGAACTTGATTTATAACCTTATCTAATATAAATTTTGCTGTTCATGTCGAATTTACCGGCTAATGAGACCCTGGGGAAACCGTTAGCACATACTTTGAGAATCACTGCCTAAATCAAAATGACACGTAGAGTAGCTCGGTTAATTGGGCTTAACGCTCGAAAGTGACATTTAATTTACATGACGACGTCAATTAAAATTAAAAAATGGGCGTTATTTACCTACATTCTAATCTAAAACTTGTACATTTTAATCTATTATGAGAATATTTTTTACGCGATAGGTTCGTATAATTAATAGATCTAGATAGCTGTTGCCGCCTTGCTTCACTGTGCGTAAATAAAACTTTACCATATATTTTTATACTTAAAGAATTAAAAATTGACTATGTTATCATAATAATACATAGAAAATATGTAAGAATGATAAAGACGGGATATTTAACATGATTTTTTACTTTTACTTGGTGGAGCTCGATATTTCGACATTATCTACGAATGTACTTGTTCACGAGACTGAAGTTTGCGGGTAGATGTTGAATATAACTAAAAATAAAACCATGGTAAATATCCTGTATTCAACGCTCGCAGAATTGTCAATCTATTGACAGAAACCATAAATTTATATAAACTTTGAATTTGAATATATCGTATTTAATAACTGTAATAATAAAAATAACCATGTTAATTTCAAATGTTATATACAAAATCTATTTTTATATTTCATTTCATTTGTATCTATTTATGTTACTACAATATTTATATTATTACTACTACATGTGTTTTATGTATCTATATTTTTGATTTTTAAAAATGACGGCCATACCTGCTCATTTATTTACGTATCAAAATATAAGGGTGGGTGTACATAGCGGCCACAGCTGCCCGCCTGTTAACTGACAGCTTTTAGATTAGGACCCCTTCTACCAGCCGCGCCCCAAAATTGAGAGTCGTGCCGCGCCGTTCTAAATTAGTAACGGTTTCCAAATTGCTTTTTAATTTCGAATCCTTTATTAACAGTTTTTTTAGAACAACTCGCATCTTTAACTTAATATTTTTTATATTATGAAACCGTCGAAATAAATTCGTACGCAAAAATAAAATACATTTTTGTTTATGGTTGAATTACGTAGGGCTGCCGTTGAGGATGCAGAATGAAACCGAACGAATTTAACTTATACGTTTATTTAAATAATTTAATTTAACAATTAATTATTTCTAATTTATAATATACGTGACAGTCTGTTCGATGTTAGAACAAAAAGTGAAGTTCTGTAGTCTGAATTACATATTTATATACGAAATCGGTAAATCACTGAATGGTCCCCACGGTATGGTGATTCTTGGTAGCGCTCGATGTTCGGGAGGTCTTGCGAAACAAAGCAGCGACGCTGGCAACAGGTGGTAGCTTCAAGGAATGCATGGTGTGATTATTTCTCACGGTATGGTAATTCTTGGTAGCGCTCGATGTTCGGGAGGTCTTGCGATTATTTCTTAACAACTCCCTCCGCAGGATCAGCAGCTATTTGGAGACTTTTGTCGAAAATAGTGCTGATAGAGACATAGGATCTCTGGGGCTGTCCTGGACTTCTTGTGTTCTGGTTGCCTCATTGTCCTTCTGGTTGGTATTTCTTAAATGCATACATTTGCGACGAATGAGGACGATGCTAATAGTGAGTACTGATGCACCGATGAGTAGGTAGACAGGTATAGTCGTGTGATAGAGCGTGTCTAAGTTCGACAATTCCAAAGTCACTGGTTCTTGAGAGGCAATCCTGGTATTGGTTGAATGTAAGTGAGTCAAATCTATACTGTTCAATTTCAAGATGTTCTTCGCTGTCGCTTTGTATGGATCTTCATTACTATATTCTATATTCAACATTTTCAAAACTTGTCCTTTTACTTGATCATGGTGGTTAGTGATGGTGAAGATGGACGTTTGTAGAGCACACCCTTTAGGTATTTCAGCTAGATAGCTTCCGAGAAGGTTTTTGTATTGATCTTGAGAACAGGTTAAATGAACTTTCGTTAAGTTGGGAAAGCTCAGAACATAGTGACGATCATCCAATTGTTCCATGGCTTGAGAAGATAAGATTACTGGAGTAACCCGACAGGTTTCATGGATATGTTGCTGGAGTATAAGATGTTGAATGCAGCTCGTTTGCTCTCCATAGTGTCGGTTTAAGTTGTCCTCGCAAAGATGACCGTGACTGTACTTCGGACATTCTGTCTCTATATACAGTAGATCTTTCTCGTTAATTGCTACGTATGGATAGGTAGGGATTATAATTTTATCATTACTATTAGGGGCTAAGGACAATTTGTAAAGGATGTAGTTATTGGGATTCATGATTGGAAACTTAATTACCAAGATTATATCATTATCTTTATAATAATATCCTAATCTTAATAGATCTAAATATTCCCTAAAATTAATATCTAGCACTACATTTGAATTGTATAAACCTTTTAGTTTATTTAACATAACTATATAAGTGTCGTAATCGAGAACGGAATAATGGATGCTTTTAGCTCTTATGAATGCCAATAGATTCTGTAGTTTTGACAACTCTTGTGACAAATTGTCTATGTCATCACCTAGTATTGTAAGTAGCTGGGCTAAATGAAAATACTTAATTGCATCTTCTTCTTTCCTAACATCATTATCTAAGATGATTTTAATAATGTTCTCTATTTTCCTCTGGTTTTCTACTATCCTATCTGTAACATTTGAACTCTGAGATGCCCACTGCTTGCTTAAACTTATTTGATGATTTATTTCAATGGCTAAGTTATTTTCGTTCTTTTGTAGAATAGCAATGGCATTTTCGTTCTTTAGTGCGTCCGTATAATCTAAATTTCCGGAGATTAGGTACCCGTTTCAGGCGCGACTTGGGTACGGGTCCTCTCTTTCTCTTTGTATAAATATGTATAGGTAAATCTGTTACAACCGTATCGTTCGTATAGTGGGCAGCTAATTTCTGTCTATTAGCTAGGGGATTTCTGACATAGATTCGTTGATCAGGTGCATATGTTTTATTTTTTATGCCATTTCTATTAATGTTCTCGGTTATTTCAGTACGACGCTGAAGGGCGGTTTCATTAATGATTTCGTATACCTTTAACATTCGCTTACGGTGATCTAGTATATATTCCTGCAATAGGTGCTCTGTTAAATAAGGATCGTAATAATCGGCATATTCATCGTATATAGAATTGTCAATGAAACTATTGTAATTTACTTCTTTAGATTTAAAGTAGTTCGTAGGGGGTGGGTTCCCGGATTTTGAACCTTGCGATAAAATAGCTAAATCGTTATATAGAGCGGTTTCATCTCGTTGGTCCGCGAAGTTGTTCACTAAAGCAGTTCGAATGCCTTGCCAGTCGGATGGAATCCCATTAGAATTAATTAAGCGAGCAGCAGAGCCTGTTACTTTGTTAAGAATTCCGTTGAGAAGAGCACACCTACTTAATTCACTACTACTATCACTACAAAACTGTCCTACCAATTGATCACATAATTTTAAAAATCTAGTAAGTACATTTGGGTTCCCGTCGAACTCGGGTACCAACCTTAAGGCTTTATAAATGGTGTCTAACTCAGACATTTCCGTTTGTTCTTCTATACTACTTAAACTAATATCTCTTCTATTATCTACGAAAGTTTGCCTACTACTAATAACTATCCTAGGTTCCTTCGATTTTCTTAAATGAAAAATCTTGGCAAATTTTATTAACACACAGGTTAGTTAGGCTAGGATTGAGCAACCACTAAAAAGAATCTAGTGTACTCACATGAACATGTTTCGGTCTCTCTGCGTTATCGATGTCTGGATACCTCTCGTGCAGCACTACTCGTAGATTCGGATGCTACGGATGCAGCAGCTAGACAAGCTACGGCGGGGCTTCACGCGATTACGGAAATCTTCTACGCGAAACGTTCCGCGAGCATCCTACCGACTGCGCCAATTACGTAGGGCTGCCGTTGAGGATGCAGAATGAAACCGAACGAATTTAACTTATACGTTTATTTAAATAATTTAATTTAACAATTAATTATTTCTAATTTATAATATACGTGACAGTCTGTTCGATGTTAGAACAAAAAGTGAAGTTCTGTAGTCTGAATTACATATTTATATACGAAATCGGTAAATCACTGAATGGTCCCCACGGTATGGTGATTCTTGGTAGCGCTCGATGTTCGGGAGGTCTTGCGAAACAAAGCAGCGACGCTGGCAACAGGTGGTAGCTTCAAGGAATGCATGGTGTGATTATTTCTCACGGTATGGTAATTCTTGGTAGCGCTCGATGTTCGGGAGGTCTTGCGATTATTTCTTAACAGTTGTTTAAGGCAGCGATGTTGTTTGTTTAATATTTATAGCAATAAAACGGATCGGTTCAATATTGAGTTACAAGTAACAAGAACATTCGGACGTTGAGAAATCTTTCATCTCGTCGGCATCGTTGCTCGCCAGTTATTCATTGTTGTATGATTGTGTTCTTTTTTTGAACGGGCACCGATCCCCAGCCGCGCGCCTCGGCCCAGCCCTAGCTGAGTTTCGTGGCCCAACCCTAATTTTAATGGCTGCTTGGTCGACACATCCGGGTAACTCAGTATGGAATAGATTTCTTTCAAATACGCATTGTAATATTGATTTCATTCAAAATTAATTATCAAATCTCCATACAATCCAAATCATATTTTTGATATAATTTATGCAAAAAATAAATATTTATATGTGCTATATATATATGTGCTTAATTTGTGTTTATAATTCATCTCGTGCTCGGCGGTGAAGGAAAACATCGTGAGGAAACCTGCATGTGACAAATTTCATATAAATTCTGCCACATTTGTATTCCACCAACACGCATTGGAACAGCCTGGTGGAATATGTTCCAAACCCTCTCCTTAATGGAAGAGGAGGCCTTATCCCAGCAGTGGGAAATTCACAGGCTGTTACTTTACTTTTTTTTAAATATTTATATTTAATCTGAATACGGAAAGCTTAATCTATAAGACTAAGCGGATCTCAGAACAAGTAGCGTAAAGTGTTAATCGTTTATTTTTTGCTCTCGTTATAATGTTCAATCAACATGCAATACGGAGCTAGTATCCAGTTTTTAGTAATACCTAGGCAGTCCTACTACGTGTCAATGCGAATTATAACACTAGAGGCGTAACTAATTGCCGTAATTAAAGAGCAATAAATCAGTCATTTATGGACAACGCTATGCAACATCACTATTCCTCATATTTTTTATTAACAACTAATGTACTGAAATGTCTTAGGTTAACAATAAAAAGCAATTTTGTAATACCAAATACATCTCGTATTAATGCTATCTTTAGTAAGAATATTTAACCGTTCTACATTTAAAATATTCATTGCTTTCCCCTGTGCAAATATTGCATAATAATATTAATTTATTTATACGACATCAATATTTATATTAATTGTATAAATATAAATGTAATTTCAGTTACAACGATACATTATTCATATATAATTATATGAAGTCAAATATAAACCACATGAATTATACTTGAAGATAAATAATATAGAGTTAGCATAATATTATCTTCATTTTCAATTACACAGGCAGTAAAACATGTGCGAGACTTAAATAAACCACTTAAACGTAAAGCATGCATTAATATCAGTATTGAAGATAGCTTCTAAATTAATTAACCCTCGCGGATTGGATTCCTATGTTGGTACGCATTAATACGAAGTATAAGTCATCGAAGTTGCACTCGTGGCACTCGGCAACCCTTCCGCGCAAGCTGATGCATGAATTACGAGTGTGTCGGACGGGCCTCAGCGACCCCGCCGCCCGTGTCGGATCGATAGACGCTTTTTGTTATATTCAACCCGTAATTGCTGAAAAGTTTTCACGCCGTAGCGCCGGTCACGCGTATTTTATTACTATGAAATTGAATTATTTATGACGCCATGCACGACGGAGCGACCATTGTGAGCGGGACGCGGCCGCCGCTGAATTTTAATATTGAAATTATGTATTTTCGGTGGCCGCGGAATTGCGAGATTAGTATCGGCGAGTTTACACGCTCGTCACAAAATGACGTATCTAGAAGCTTAATGCGTCCGCTCCAAAGCCTTGCACGAGATTTATGTATATCCAATCCCGGTCGCCTAATCCCGCTTCTGCCCGGGTCAATCCGGCCCCGGAAAAGGTTTTCCCGGTTATTTTCCGTGGAACTTTTAATCCCACCGAATACCGACATACATCATAGAGGATTAAGAGGTTTAAATTGGAAGTTACCGACGTCCGAAATAAATTTAAATCGGCTGGCAGTCTGTATTGTGATATCGGTGCCGATGCTAAATGGGAAACGATATTACCCAGCAAGTAAATCTTCTGTAGGCTTTAGCTTAGCGTGCCGGTTAATTCGACGTGTGTGCCCGAAGCCGATATTGTTGCGCGGTTTATATTATCTCGATTACGGAATTATTACGTTTTTTTTTCATCGTTAACATAAAACATTACAAACATTCGATAAATACATTTTTATCAGTAACTACAATTATGGTACATCATATTAGATCATGAACACGCAAAAGGTATTTTAAAACAAAAAAAGAAACTTGATGTCAGTCATCTGACTACTCATCGCAATCTTACAGCAGCATAAAAGCATTTGTGCAATGTTTCAAGTCAAGAAGTAGGCTTTATATCACATCAATATCACAGGCTGTTACTGTTATCCCTGATGCCGTTGCATCCCCGCCCGATTACGAAATGAAATTAAAAGGTCGTCAATAAGGGTGTAGTAAATCATCTGTAAAGCTAGCTCAGCGTATTCGACCCTCCGGAGTGGACTTGGTAACACCTGACCGATCATTGATTTATACAATTGTTATAACGATACGACGTTCAAATTATGTAATAATAATAATAATATATGAACGTTATAAAGTTGCAATGTTTTCTTTTGTTGATTTGACAGATCATCTATTTTTTAATCTAGTTTAAAGTATTCTGTAACTATACTTTTACTATTACTATTATGAAAGGTAAAAGGTGGTACCTTCTCCGTATATTTCTCACTCATTTGTTATTATATGGAATATGTTATTATATTTAGCTAAATGAAGAATATACTAAGTGTATCAGTTTAAATTCATCAATAATACTATTTTATTGGCTAAACTAACTAACAAATTTAGTCTTATTTAACTTATACAAGAAAGTATCTATATTTTAATATCTTTACTTTTTAATTTTTTGGATATCCCTGTTATACTTAACAGTTACACATTAATTAAAAAATGACTAATTACCTACTAATCATAGTTATCAGAAGGTTGATGTTTACTCTGATATAAATAATGTGAAGTTCAACGTGAGACAGCTTCTCTGTGTCAACGGATGTACATCATTTTACATTTACATCACTTTAACTTATTTAAAATAGACGTTTTGTCTCAACGTTCACGAAACGTAAAAAAACTGAAAGAGATTACGCACATTTTAACGAGGAACTTGCCATCTAAATCCATGTGGGCTCTATCTATTGTTTCCTTTGATATACCTGTATGAAACATTCGAAAAGTAGGTACAAAAAATCAAATTAAGTTTCAATTATTTACATCTTAGATCTCATGAATGTAAGCTCACAACTTAGTCCAAAAAATAAATCATATCTTTTTTGATGGAAGCGCCATTTACTAGGTCCAAGCTAAACCGACCAGGAACCTACTCAAATCCACACGAAAAATCACTGAAATCAGATCCAATGTATAGGAGTTCAGTTACACACAAACAAAATATTTCTATAGATGAAGATAAATAATTACTTCAAGTCATTAACTCTATAAAATGTGTTATCATTTTGCAATAATTATAGATAATGTAGTCTTTCACACTCTTCTATCAAATGCTGACAATAGCATTAATATAATAGTTGGTACATCTATACCAAAACTGTTATGGAAGAAACAGAAATGCAGTTCCATTTTTTTTTTTATTTAAAAATGGAATAGAAACAACCATTTTTCTCGGTATTGATTTATATAATATATAATAGATACATATATACAAAGTACATGATAATAAGTTCCAACACCAAAAATATCAAAGTGTGCGCGTGTAAGTTAGAAATGTTTACTCTCGTAGGTATTGTAGCGAGCTAGATTATGTACTGCGCATCCTGGACACGGAATTGGGTACGTAAATCATTAATCAGCTTGCTCATTTGTTCCCGCCGAAATTATTTATGCGTTCGTGCGTGTTAGCGTTCGCGTTACCTCTTTAAAACGCCGTTACAGCCGTCTGCTAGTCCATTGTGTAGATAAATCTACGCAGATTATATTGCATTATTACACACACTTTTAAGATATTTTTAATTCGATATTTTGAAAATAGAATGAAAATATAACGCGGGGTTTCCTAAATATAAGATGCGTATTTAAAACTATTTAGATTCTATATTCTAAATTCAAAAGTATTACAAGAACATTGACTAAAAAACTAAAATTTTGTGCTATAGCATTACTAATATGATAAAATATTTACAATTATGGTAATCATTTATTAATTTAAGAAATAGCATTTTTTTGTTTTGTTTTTAGTCTGTGTGTAAAACAAAAGCTTGTTTATACTAGCAGACCTCTTGAATTATTATAGATTTAGAATTATGAAGAATACGGCAGTTATCAAATCATAACAATTTTTAATTCAAGTAATCGAAAATAAGCTTATAAGCATTTCGATGAATATATCTCATAATAGTACCTATTATAAACACTTTTCTTATAATTCTATAAACACGAATTGTTATCAACAATACTACATATCTACTATACATAACTATTATAAATAACTTATCTATAAAAATATCGTTATAAATATTAATATATTTAAATAAATCGATTAATTATTTGAAATACAAACTGCTGTCTATCTTAATGTAGCAACTGATTGTATCAAAACGTATTTCGTTTTATAAGAAATATCTAAGACATTCCACGAACTGTTGGTAAAATGTTATTTAGAACGGTTTTAACAGTTGCTATTTACGATACAAATTCTTTGCTAAAACTCAGGACGTATATTTAATTTTTAGCCGAAGTAATTGCAAACATTCCAAAAGTTGGTCCCCTTGACCGTTAAAGGGTAAAATAGACCTCGATCTATATTACGACCCTTTAAGAGTTCCTCGAAATAATTACTATATAACCAACACTAATTTCATTGATATACTTCACCTCTTATTTATTTTCCTCTGTATAGTTCATTGTGAAATATTAAAAAACAATATTATTTGAATTTTTTGTACTATTTCTTTCGAGAATGATAATCTTGCAGCCTAAAAGGTCTTCGACCTCACTAATTTAATTAAACATTATTATTCTAAACGAGTACCGCGGAAACACGCACCTATTATACATTTATTTATCAAACTCACTAAGTATGTGTATTATGTGGATAAATTAAATGGCCTATCTCAACCATAATCTGAGAACAAGGCCGGCCGTCTATTGTCATCGTTCCGTTTAGTTCACCTTTAATTACATAGGCGGTTTAACCTCGACTAGATAAAGGTGAAGAATGCACTTATCTGCTGCCCTAAGTTGGGCAAGGGATAAATAATTAATATATTAGACAGTATAGTGAGTACTCGCATGCTGGGTGGGCCGTAATTGCGCTAATTACGTCAATACGTCAGTCATTGCGATGAATTATTAATGCTTTCCTATTTATGTTGTGATAAACTGCCGCGCTATCAACTGGGGCATTTTTAACACGTTTGTTACTACTTATGTAATATTTATTAGCCTGTAATAAAAGTTCAATAAAAATTCCAATACTTTTTGTACCAAATTAGTTTTTCTATTCGCCACTAGATGTCACTGTTCTAAACAGTGTATTTTCTAATCGGACGCATAATCTCGCTGGTATTCTTAATTCATATTTTATTACGCAGTTGCGATGGTTTATTGATACGTTAATATAAATTTAAGCAAACTGGCGCGTAATAGTAATAAAAGCGTTAATCATATTGTGGACAAGATTGAGATAGCGACAACTGTCCCGTGGTTCAATATAACGGCACTAGAGGGCGTGATTTATGACACTTTTGATGTCCGCTAATACGTTCACCGCCTCTTAATGACACGCTAAACTGTATTATTACGCGGTTATTTAGTTAAGGTTAATTTTATTGACACTCCAAAATCCATTACTTTTTATTTCGAATGAGCTTTTAAACGCTGTTTTTATAAACTATTTCCGGATAACGAATTCTTTTTTTGCGTTCAAATTTTATCGAAAATGTTTTAGTTTTATTGTAACCTTATTCAAGTATAAATTGGGAGTAGTTCGTTCTATTACGGGTATGGTTTCTTAATAATAATACTAGCAGGGGTAGTGCACCCCTAAAAATTAAAAATGGCTGCCAGAGAAGCACTCTCGATTGGTGGCTATAACTCATGCCGCCGCCAGGGTTGTGCGTCATTTGTCTATGTCACCCCCCGCCCCCTTCGAGAATGCTCTGGCAAGAAAGGGGACAACTGATCTATTGTATACCTATAAACAATATTCGGCCATACATTACGGTGTACCTTAGTATTATCTTGAGGAATGTTTTAGAAGCAAACTGTATAAAACATTTGAAGTCTAGATCAAAGGTATTATTATCATTACATTATAATGTTTATGTACGAAATAATTTATAAAAATAACATTACTCATTCTAAATATAAAGTCAGATACATATAATTTAGTTGATTATTTACTTAAATAGTCGTATACAATTTACATTACTCATAATAAAATCGCACGAGAATTGAATAATGTGTAGAAATAAGGAACTATAGATTTGTAACCTAACCTATGAGTTCTGGATTTACGACTTAGGACGTTGATGTTTTAATAACATACTGATTTAAACTGTATGTATTACAAAATTGTATACAATATTGAACTATGTAATTGGAATTAAAGAAGCGCATATTTGGTTTCCGTAGGCCACTCTGTCTGATTTTATGATTTTTATAAAACAAAATACAACAATAAGCCTATCAAATAGTTTCTTCCTTAAATAAAGATTATATTTAAAACACTTGGCCCATGTACTTAGATCTATGTTTTCATTTCACGCATAGAATTGACAAGATAAATTATGAGCATATCTTGTGACTTATTGACATTCATTTGACATATTGTTGCCAACTAAATCTGTGCACATACATCGTCGCGATAAGATACATACGAACTATACATTTACGCCTAATTACTTTTTCCATGTCACCTAAAATAATCTTAATCTATGTTTATGAATACGCCACAACAATAACTCAGAGGGACTGGTTTAACCTCTGATTACGTTTCTATTAAAAACAATATTAGGCAACATTGTTCGTGAAAAGAATTTCTCGTATTATTTCGCCGTTTGTCAAAGCGATAAGGTTCAGAATTGATATGAGATTTCAGCTCAGAGAGCAAACGAAACTTTGCTTTGGCTACTTCGCGTGATAGAAGGCAGTATCGGAACGCACCGCACGCACTTTAACAAAATTATTTTAATAAACCAGGTTAGGTGATTGTTTTGATTTTGGGCCCGAAAATCAGGAAGAAATGTGTAAAGTTATACGACGGGACCTTGTATATTTTTCAACGAAATTCCTTTGGCACTTGTAAGAAATGCTAATGTTATGTTAATGTTTTAAGTTTATATATGTAAGAATTTCATGCTATTTTTATATTATAATATTAAGTAGAGATGCGTTGAATAGTACCGAATAGTGAATATTATTTCACAAGTCATTCAGCAGTCGTAAAAAGTAGTAGGTAAGTCGGTTCGTATAATAAACTTGACAAAATATTGAATAAACAAGTTTTTAATGGTACGAACTTAAAACTATGGCGTGGGAATCACTGTCACCGTATTTCGTGGAATGCTGCTGTTGGATGTTGTCTGAATAATACGGAATTTTATGTTTTTACTTATCTTAATTTTATAAAGAAATCTTTAGAAATTATACTCAGAAATATTCATTATAAGTCACGCTTATATCCTTGATATAATAAAGTCACTTGATATGGTCAGTGATAAGAGCTATTTATGTTTGTGTGAGTGCTGCTGTATATTTTAAGATCCTATTTCATTATAGTAATATTTTAATAACCACATTATAATATAACTTAATATAAAAAATACACCAGCAAAAAAATCAGCAGCTTGTAAATCAGTTGCAAGTTTTGACTCTAACATATTTTCAAGTGAGGCTTATGTCTTTGTTTTTTAAGGATATGTCTTTTTATAAATAAAAAAAAACATATAAGAATATAATGTACGAATGGACTGACTATTGACGCATACCCTAAGCTATGATACAGAAGTTTTTAATTTTATGGTAAATTTCAGTGCGTAGGACAAATACGTTCTAATAATAAATCATTAAAAATTTAATTTATCTTTAATTTTCAAAATTACTTAATCATATCATCGTATAAAAATAACATAGTTGGAATACATTTTGGGATACTGAGTTTCGTGTAGGATCTCCTTGATAGTATTGACATTCCAAACCATTGGTTGTATTGAGAATTAGCAAGGAAATAAATACTATATAACCTGAAATATTGACAACCGATTTACGGTGATACGCCATTTTGATACGTGTTGCGTTTAAGTTTAATTATTATTACAGTCAATTTCGCATGTCATTATGTGACAATTCACGCTCGATTTTTGCCTAAGGTGAAACATAATTGCGAAATTACATTTCAAGAATAAGTTTGTAGGTTTTTACATGAATAGAGTATATTTTTGATTTTCATTTTGAATGATTTGCCTTCGGTGAAGCTGCGACTTGGAGTTCTAGTTGCTTATAAATACTTTATAAACAGAAAGAGATAGTATTCACGTCTAATAAATCAATGTTTATCAACAATACTACCAATTAATTACAAATTTGTCTAAACACTATGTACGTAATACGGAGTTATAATCTAGAGACTTATAATCGATTCGAATTTTAAATTAATTTTAAATTTAATAAATAATTTCTGTTAAAAGCAAACCAATTTTAATTATAACACAATTACTTTAAGAACGAAATAATTATACATATCTATTTTATTTGATCGTCTAATCTCTACTTAACATTATAAGGATCAGATCGCAAACACCGTCGAGTTCCGTATAAAACACTTTCGCAATCTTTTCAAAAGCAAACGATACTTAAAACGTGCCTTCGTATAAAAGCGCATCGCTTTTATTTCTATTAAGTCCAACAAGAGTTGACCAAAAATAAATCACTGACGACAACTCTATCTTTGAAACAACAAAGCATTCGCATTCGCAACGATTATTATCTCTAAAACAAACTTAATGCATTTACGGCTAGTAGCGACACGGTCTAGAGACATTTTACTAACCTACCAATTAAACAATGCGCTTATTCTGATATTTATAACCGGGATATAGAGTTTAATTTCATTCGTCCCATCTATGTTATTGCGTATGAGTATAAACCAAATTGTATTTGCTGTTGGCTTGAACCTTAATTCCATAAATATAAGTTCTATATTCGTTTGTTTCGTATAAATAATATGTGGGTTAATAAATAGTAAGAGCCAGTCGTGATCAAGGATCGTGATTGCAACACCGCACTGCGTGCCCTTTGGACACGGGTTCCGTACCCGTGAAAAATCACTTGTACATATGCAAGCTGGCTGCCTCCCTGCGCGACGTTCTAATCTATTGCACCGACAGCAAAAACTTTCATCTCGCCGTGCAAGAAATATTAATTGTAATTAACATTAAATGCTAGTTAATTAACATGTTAATCTAAAAATACATTTGACGTAAATTTTTCGCAATTTATGCATATTTCTTTGTATGTAATTTGCGTTACTAGGTGGTTTTCGAACAGGAAAAAAATATATTTTGTACACTTTATTTTAACAATATAACATAAAAATGTAAGGCAATGAAACCTCGTGAACATTGCCTTAAGACTTTTCAATACTCGTTAATACAAATAAATCTCATGAAGCTTACTTACTAAAACAATATAATGTTATACAACCTAGAGTAAAAAGTATAGTATCAAATTAACTAATATGAAATGAATAATATATCATCGATTTATTTATAAACGCGAAAGTAACTCTATATGTCTGTCTGTCTCGCTTTTACGCCAAAACTACTGGAACGAATTAAATGCAATTTGCTACACGAATAGTCCAGAGCCTGAGAAAGAACATAAGCTACTTTTTGGACAACAAAGAGACCTCTTTGTATTCTAATCATCAACGTAATATTTATATTCTCTTGGTATATATGGCAATAAATAAGTGAATATAGTCTAAGAGCACTTTAACTGGAACGAAAGATTCAACTTAACAGCTCAATTTCGTTCAGCGCAGTTCGATATGTTGTGATGGTATCGATAATGTCAAATGCTTATTTATTTAACATTCGAACACCGAAGTGCGACCAGTAAGGCGCACAAGGGATCATAAAACATTATGGCTCTATTCTATTCGATACGTGATAACTCCTGGAGCATTTGTTCGGTGAATTTTAATGTAGGGCTCACTGGTGCCAGCCTGACACCGATTGACTTCCGGGAAGTATATGACGATTACAGATTTTTTTATTTATATTTAAGACTTCGCGATTTATTTCAAATCATTCGTTCGTTCTATTTATAAATTCGATTTAATTATCTTACTTTCATCGTTTTTTTTTTTATCGACAATTTAGTTTTCAATGTTGTGTTTTTTTTTTTAATATCGCATGCGTAGAATAAAAAGTAATTTAATAAAACAAAATTATATTAATATTATAAATTTAAAAGTAACTCTGTATGACTGTATGTCGTTCTTTTAGGACCAAATTGCTGAAACGAATTTAATGAAATTTTGTATGAAGCAAACTTGAACACCAAGAAAGGACTATGCTACTTTTTGGTCTAACACATGCCAAGCAACACTCTAAAACGAGTGAAGCCGGCGACTACTATTGTTCAAGATCAAATGACATTATGCCAAATAATCATTTAGTTTATGATTTGGTCAATAGATGGCGTTACATGTATTTTACATCGCGCTATAGAAATGTTTTTTCTAAAGTACAATACAATTTTTGTAATTTCATAAAGTGAGAACAATTACACTATCTGACCAGCAGTACATACTCGGTGGTTTTATTTTGAAGTCTCACAGTACCAATACTACCGGGTATCAGCCCTAACAACTATTAATAAATATTTTTGAAATAAATAATGATAAAAACAATAGTAAGTGAATAATGAATAATTTACATGCGTTTTTAAACTTCTGTCTTATCATGCAAGTTTTAAGAAGGGATCGATTTGTCAATTTAATAAATTCAATTGTCAACGACATTTATATATGGTGTTGCTAGTGCGAATGTGGTCGCTTACTTTTTGCCACAGCACTATTTATAGAATATTTTATGTGTTGTCAACAAATTATCACCGGCATACATAATTAATAATACGAAATAAAGCATCTTCAGGTGCTAAGAATTATTTATATAAAACCTTCATTAAAAATACTGCTTTAAAATAGTACAATATTCCTCGTGTAGGTACATATGTAAAACATTACTCTTCACGTTTAAACCGCTGAATCGATTCGGGTGAAATTTTGGTATGGATATACTTTGAATTCAAGAGAACATTATAGGTTATTTGTTATTACTTAGATCATAATTTCAGAGTGTAAACAGTGTTTAAAAGTTTGTTTGGAGAATCAATCATTTCTTAAGTAAGGAATATGAAACTGAGTAAAAATCAACTTTTTGTAAATAAAATTATGTTTGTACTTTATTGACTAATCAGGTTCAAAAGAGGAGTAACTTTTTAAGTACCATCGTATAGGATGTATGTCAAATAAGGCTGTTAAAACCGCGCATTCCACTACTGTATAATAAGTGTTTTAATAATGGAACAAGCATTTATACGCCTATTAAATTTATTAGATATAAGACTTGAATTATAAATATAAGTACTTTAAAACTAATAAAAATGTTCGATCTCTCCATTAAGTCGATATATGTTTGTTATAAAATTGCGTGTTTGAAATAATAATTATATTTCGATAACTACGTGACACCTCATTGTTGGATTTTATTAACGGTTATTTTTTATTGAATATTAATATCTCTAATAGACCTTAACTAAATTGTTTATGCACAATCACGCCTTCGTAGTCTTATTATAAAGTAAAGTAAATTTAACAAATTCACGAAATACGAAACGTGATAGTCGTGTTTCAGTTACTATTGAAAACGATTGGATTTAGAATATCTTTGAATATTGAGCCGAGGTTTCCCTGTGGTTAGAGCGCGTACATCTTAACCGATGAATGCGGGTTCAAACCCAAACACCACGAATTTTCACGTTGTCCGAGCTGAGATGGCCCAGTGGTTAGAGCACGTGCATCTTAACCGATAATTGTGGGTTCAAACCCAGGCAAGCACCACTATATATATGTGCTTAATTTGTGTTTATAATAAAACTCGTGCTCGGCAGTAAAGGAAAACATCGCAAGTAAGCCTGTATGTGTCTAATCTCAGAGAAATTCTGCAACATGTGAATAACCTAACTAACCCGAATTGGAGCAGCATTGTGGAATATGCTCTTTACCATCTCTTCAAAGGCAGAGGAGGCCAGCAGTTGGATATTTACAGGCTGTTATTATAATTATACATTAATATTTCTTAAATTTATATGAATGAGTTATCCAACTTTTATATGTTTATTAATCTGTATTGATATGGTTATAAACTATACCCATGACATAATATAGTCTTGGGAAGTAACTGAATCCCGACATACAGCTTATGTTGATACATACATTAATAATAATTATATTTGATGCTATCCGAAGTATCACCAACTAATAATTAATGTTAAGCAATTTAATTTAATAAAACTGTAAAATACATTAATCGGTGTAAACAGATATATATTTTCCATAAAAAGTTATTTACTTTAATTAAATAATTTAATTCTTATCTGCAACACTTATAGCTGATAGTAAATGTTTTATTACTAGCAATCCTAATTATTTTTTTAATTAAATACCTGAAATATACACTTTATAATTTCATATTATACTCATACAAATATGAAACGGATATTATTAACATTTATAGACAATTTGATTTGTATTAATTTTATAAGCATTATAGGTATTAGTTTAAATGTAACTAACAATATCAGAATATAAACAACACAAAGGTTTTATAATTAATAATGATTACTATTAATATAACTATTTTTTTTAATTACAAGTATGTATATGCATATGAAAATTAGTAAGTATTAAGAACTCACTGTATATCTCTGAACATTCAACATAGTTTGATACGATGTCCCATAAGGACTTCAGACAAATTTCGATCGTATGCCACGGTGACTTTAGGTTATGTTGATCAGGTTTCACGTTTCAGGTTTGTCTTTATTTGGTTTGTTTCGACAAATCCCATATATTACTGACAAAATTTGTTTTTTACGAGAATAGTTTATATTTAATAAGTAGTGTAAATGCTTCTAATGTTGTAGATATTAATTATATATGATCCTTAATTGACCGATTGGTTTAGGAAAACATGTCAGCCAAAGCTAGTGATACGTATATTGAGACTGATTTAATTACCAATGGAAACCAATATTAAAATTTGTAATGATTAGTGTAATTTGGTTACTTTTAAAAAAATGTTTTTTTAGATCGAACTGGCACGTTTATTCAACATTAAAAGTATCAAGATAAGTATGTATGATATGTTGACAAACAATAAAGAACACTAACATTCTGTATTGTATAATTAAAATTAATTATAATTATAAATTAAACATTATTTGATTATCCTAGTATCCGTAGAATTGGGATATACATAGTTAATCGTTCGTTAGCATACCAATCTGCATGCGTAACGCCGAATGATGGCCAACAGTAATTAATAATTTCAGTTCTGAGTAATTAACGTTGAAAACAGACTTTGACGACGACGGTAAAGCAGAAAACAAAAGAGTGCAACGTGATGTACATTTCATTCATTATGTTATTGCTATGATCTTCTGTTATTAAAAAAATCTTAGTATATTTGGAAGATTTATAAATAAGTTTGAAATTTAGCTATATTATTATGATGTGATAATAACTCTTTTTCTAACCGTTAAACAATCGAGATAGTTTGATTCCCGGGAAGAACATAGGTTAGTGTCACGCAAATTATTATATTATATTATGTTACTAATGTATTTCAAGCACTTAATCAATTACGTAAATCCTTACTTGTAATTAGTCATTTTAATAGCATGATTTCCAATAACAATTTTGAGTTAGACTAAATTTTAACAGATGCGGTCATTTTTTTATGACCAAAGCAATATTTTTTTGTGAAAATACATTTTTTCTTAAGTGACATCATTGAGATATTATTTCACTATAAGATTTTTCTCAAACGTTATTTATTTATAGAAAAAACGTTTGCACTCATAGAAATTTACCTTTAATAAATAATATGAAATATACAATAATAATCATAGTATGGAACTATGTGAATGTTAATAATGCCATTAAATTATAATAATGATAGTTTAATGACCGGGCTATGTCTGCTTCATCAACATCGTTTAATACTCAATAAAGTAACTAAGTATGACATATTTTTTGCGATTATTAGTCATTATTAATGTATGATGAGACCTTTACGACTAATTTAAACGCTGTAATACTTTTTAATAGAATTCATTTGGGACGTTGAATGACGCAAACAACATACCACCCACGAATATATAGAATAGTGTCTTTATAATCCCATCAATTGTTGATGATAATCATGTCCATACACAATTGATACAGACAAAAGTACATTCAAATTTAGCAGGGTTATTATCAAAACAGTGAAATTACAATTGCAAGGAACTTTGTGAATTCTTCAAATTTCATACAACTTTATGGAAGGGAAGTAATTGAATCTACGATGATGTACAATCGATATATATTCTATAAATATAAAAAAGGAGTATGCATTCACATTAATGACTGTAGTCGATGCATTTGTATGGGCTAATTTTGTTTTATGTTATATGTGATATATCCATGCTTTGAATTAATCCACAATTATCGTAAATATATTTATATCTTCCGGAAATGAGAACTCTTTAATAAAGTCGATATGTGAATTATTCCTTTCCGAGGCAGTATAATGTACAATATAAACAGCGCGAGAAGGCTCTATCAATCACGTTCTTTAGATAATAAAAATATAATCAACCTTTATATCTCGTTACTGCGGTAACTAACTGACGAAGATACGGTTCATTTATTTTCACGTATTGGTAATTATGTAACACATCATAAAACAAAAACAAAGGAATCTGAAAAAAAACCTTAAGGGTTGTGTGAAAAAAACATAACGATGCATGGAGCTATTAAAGTTTTTATAATAAACAGCTGAATGTGTTTCTATTGTAAAGTAAGATTAATTATTAATAAATAAACACTTCTCCTTTTAAAGTTACCGTATTAATAAACATGCTTACAAAATCGCTGCTTAAGAAACAATCAAGACTACGAGGCTTATTTTAATAGTATAGCGTAGTTAGGCATAAATTAATACGTAGGTATTAGTTAGTTATATGTAGTCAATGTAGTCGATTTGCTATAATCGAGGTGCTGAATAATTTGTTGACCATTATTGATATATATATAAATTATAAAAAATGTGTATAAATCTTCTAAAATTAATTTTTTTTTTTAAACATTGCCGTAACACTCACGAAATAAATCATATTTCATCGGAATTATTTCAAAATCCCCGGTCACACCTCCGAATAATTCGTGATCGACACGCGCGAACCTTCCCTCAATTATTTGTCAGACACATTGATATGCGAAATGACGCCGAGTTTCGCACGTTGCATACATACGATTAAAAAATCGTCGCTGTAGGTGACCGGAGTGTAGTCAGATTTAATTTAATAGATATAGCGTCACATACCGACTCCTAATTGTCTAATTTGTAGCGAAAACAAGGCATGGTTTGACGGGCGAATATATTACTATGGTATGCAGAAGGACTTTCTTTTGGAGCGGGAAATAAACAAGACCCGTAGAGCATAATAAGCAGGATTACGATTTTAGGCCTTGTTTTAAGGTGACCTCTTAGACAATGCTACCACCACTAACTTAGATCACGTAGGCAATTTAGTCGATAACACAGACAGAGCCAGTAATTTATAAAATACACTTCAAATATCTATCAAATCATCGCATTTGTATCGTCAAAGGAGCAATAATTGGGCAATAAAAAACTATATCACATACCTTTGTATACACCAAATACGAATATTAATGATTAACTAAATAATTCATAGCGTCAACTATAATTTTCAATAGTAGATATGCCTCCACTCTAATATAACGGTAGATGTTATTTAAACAACACCACATCACGACGCCGGGACTATTTTAAGGTTCGATAACAAAACGCCTTTTAACTTTCAAGTCACAGCGCCGATCCGTTAAACATTATATCGCTTCAAGACCTAGGTAGCCTAGCGTTTTAGGGCGAAAAGTAATCAAAATTTCCTATTGTTCCACCGCCTAGTGCGTTCGAGCATTTATATTCTCTGTATGTTTGATAGCACCAGGTATAAGTCGTCATACCACACGGGTGGGCTGAGAATTGATACCTAACACCGTAAAACTAGTACTGACTATGAATACGAAACTTATATGAATGTCCTAAGCTTACTAATGAGTGATTCATGCTCATTAGTCTTGTTGAATCAATTGTTTGTGTATATTTAACTTGTTTATTTACAACTGATTCCGTAATCCGATTTTGATACAATCGTAAAAATACCACATAAGAAATTGTAATGATAAAAATGCTATCTAAATCTAATAAGGCTAATTGCGAGCGGTGAAATTGAATATTAATGAAATAAAATAAAACGAATAAAATGTTTTATGATGAATCAGATAAAAATGTTCTGTGTAATGAATTAAAAAATATATATCTGTTGAAAAAGAAACTCAAGTCGTAAACAATGTAAATTAAGTGTCATCTGATAAAACATATTACGATTACAATTTAAACTGGACATCGACCATTTCCGGTCCGATATCAATAAAAACCACCTTTCCTTAAAGAAACCAACTGAATAATACAAAAATATTCCTCCATTATTACACCACTTGAATATTAATAAACGTAAGTGCCTTAATTTTATAGTCGATGTTAACACAATCAAGATAACATCCGCCACAGGAGCCGATGGTACGTGGTCGTCGTATGTCGACTTTGATTTATGACTTCGGTAAAATTTGACACAGGACGTAGATGTTAAGTTAAAATTTTTATCTCAATTTGCTGGGACTCCGCTCGTGGCAGTCGAATTTACGTCTTTCGATTTATTACGCTCTATAAACATCGCCAAACTAAAACAAGCATGTTCTCACAGCGGTAAAATAAAGACAAAAGACGACACCCATAAATCGCTGCTGAAAAGTAACCAAAGCATTATACAGTTGCATAACAGTACAGTAACAGTAAATAAAAAGAGGCAAAAGGAGCAAAACTGCACGAAACTGTGCGCTTTTAAATACGGACGACGTTGAGCGCGGGTAAGGCAAAGACATTTATGTTCACTAAACAAGTAGTAAAAGTCACTACTTGAGCGTTTTTATGGCACTCATAAATGTCAGATTGTGCGCCGGGGTTTAGCGGCCGCACGCTCGGGACTACCCGAACGTTTGAGGCGCCCCTTAATTGATTCCACGCGTTTTTCAATTTGTTCGCCTTAATGATTTCGTTTACATATTTTTATGACAATCGTATATCGTTTGTTACACCTGCTTCTTTTCTTTTTTTTTCAGGTGAGCGTTTTGGTGCTTTCGTTTATAAAACGGTAATCCAGTTTTAAGGTGAGTTTTATTTAAATACATCTTTAGTATTATCAAACAAAATATTTTCCATACATCCCTTGTTTGTTGTTACGTTCAAAATTTCTATAATTATTCATCGCATGAAATGGTATAACAAGAACGTCGACTGTAAAAGGAAACGGTGAGTTTTCACCGCAGGCTCACTATGCAAATTATTGCATCATTAAACACCTTGCTCGAGCTTTTGCGTTAGATTGACATTGGTAATGTCACTTATCTCGCTAACTCGGGTTCTAGTCCAACCTATCAAAACGAACTAGATTTGCTTTCAATATCTCATTATAAAGAATTTATTACTTTTTTTTTTCGAGACTAGCATCTAAGACCGTCTCTGTCTAGTTCAGCGATTTCTACCCATTATAGAAGAACGTATGTACGTACCTAATTGTAATATATTACTAAAGATACTAATAATAAAATAAAATATTAGAACTTTTGGACTATAAGACGTTTCGAAATTCAAGTCAGATTCTTCAAGCTTAAGGAACTTCGTAAACATTTAAGAGCGATACAAGAAACAACAAGTCACAAACTAAAAGTCCGTTTGCGACGATTGTTTTATCCTAACCGGGATATAGCTTGGCTTATCTCTTTTCTTTATCCCTGCCAACATAACCTATAATAAAACTATCTTGGATTTATATCGAATCACGACAACCTATGAGCTGTTTCTTTTCACATATATGTTCATAAGCATCACACACATCAATAAATAATAATCATAAGTAATCGCTGTATGATAAATGTGTATTAAAATTTCTTCGTTACAATTTTTTTCATGAATATTTATTTATTATTGTATATGAATAGTCTTGTAATGTATTGAAATATTCTAGTAATATTGATTTCGGCATATATTTTTAAGTAGATATAATTTGAAGTTAGTCATTTCTTTATATATACATGTAGTTATGTACCTACAGTTCATCAGTTTATTGAAACTCGGCTAGTCATAAAACTACTACACTAGTTTATTTCGTTATTGCTATAAAATAACTATCGTATCAAATGAAATGCACTTTTTTTACGTCTAACTAGTTGTCTATTACTAAGGTTAGATTTACCGCTCGTGGATTTGTTCCACCGGATGCATTTGATTGGCATTTGTTCAATTATAGTAAAAGGTGTTCGCTGTCTTGTCTTGTTTGTTAGAAGTTGATAGGGCGAACTTGGTATTCGTAACGCGTGACACTGGTAACGGTTTAGCTATAGGCTTATAAAGAGCTATACGTATTTATTTATAGTAGTATTGGATTTTTAATTCAATCAAAATTAATGACTGATCATAACTAGGCGTAGACTCGTGAACATATTTTGAGATGCGTTCAAATAGTTAAATAAAAACTTTTTGATCTTGATGTTATTAATAAATTACTTAGAATATATAATTATAATTAGCATTGTTGATCATAAAGATATAAATATTATGTGTTGTGTTTTGATAATTTTTTGCCAAAAATTTCAAATGATTCGAATAGGCTAAATATTTCCTAACGTTTTGTTGACAGAACTTAGTGATATACCTGCTTTTATTGCTCAAATTAACCGCATCTCAATCGGCGTATTTTTTTTATTTAGTTATGAATAAAACTATTAACATTCCACTCATAAATCACCACAACACTCATCATAAGAAATATGGACCAAGTAAGTAGTCACTACTACTACTCAATGATTAGTCCTCTGATCTGATGAAACAACGTTACTCTGTTAATCTAATGCAATAATACCACAATTTTTTTATTTACTGAGTATGCCTCTATTCTATACTCGTATAGAATAGAGGCATACTCATGGATACGCCACTCTGAGGACCTAGGTTCGATTCCAGGCCGAGTCCATGTAGATAATCATTAGTTTTCTATTTACTTGCGTCTGGGTGTTTGTAGTACCGTCGTTACATTTGATTTTCCATAGCACAAGTGCTTTACCTATTTGCATTGGGATCAGAGTAATGTATGTGATGTTGTCTCACTTGTCTCACTATTAAGAGTGTGACAGTACAATTAGTTACAAGTTTTATGATTCAAAAATGAACAGACTTATCTGTCTTTTAGGTCAAGTAAGCTTCTCATCGACCAATCTACAATCTTGATACTTTTTTATTATTTATATAGTATAATAAATCAAGTGAAAATAAAAGTGTTTTCACTCAAAGATTATAGTCTAGTTCTTCATATATGTTTATGTAGTTGTATATATTAAGAGACGTGATAAACATTCGATATGCCAGTCACTTCGTACTAACGTTATTCGTTTTGATAAAATCGCAATGTTGAGACAATGACAATAAAATCACGATAAAGTTGCGGTGTTCTCTGAATATAAGTGATATAACTTCTATAACTTTGTTTCCCGAACGTATTTCTCTCGCAATAAACATAGAAGAAAATACTCGTTACTTTCACGACGACTTTCAACTATAACGACTATATATTTTTTTCTTTTATTATACTGACGTAATTTTTATTGACTTTAATAAAATATAAATTTTCAATATTAATAAAAAAAGGAATGGTATTCCACCAATAATCATACTACCAATGATGTTGTAGTAAACAGATATATTATTATTAACGCGCAAAAAGTGTAGACTAGCCTTTAGTTGTTTTCCGTAGTAATACGTTATAATACATCATAATTACGTAGTAATACGTTTTGCGTAATTAAAACATCTAGTTATCCCTTTTACTTATTGTTTTTATCAAGCTATCCTTTTTACTTGTAACGAAATGTAAAATAAACGGTCCCCGGTGCGACACACTTTTTTCTGTCTTTTAGTATGGGTATAACATATCTGTAACATATATATATGTAGGTATGTCTCTTTGATAGGTTTCTTAGTCTGTCACGATTATCTTTAGCTGTTCTGTTGATACTTATTCGCTCGTGATCTAAGATCACACAATTCTACCCATTTAAATGTAAATGTATCATTTAATCGTATGAATTGAAATTTGACAAATATCTATATTTCCACTCAAAAATATGCGAAAATAATAATATAGGAGATTGGTCAAATTACTTTACGCTTTAATAAATTTTAATATTTCACCTAAATTCACTCGAGTCAATATACGAGATGCTGTGATCAAATACAAAATGAGATTTACGCTACGAGAAGAAACTCAATACAGTTTTACTAAATCAGGCAAGTGCCAGCACTTTCTACTCCTTGCAATTCTATTTGTCATCTCACTACGTGCGATTATTACATGAATACTAGATTATATCTAGATTCAATACAAGACGATTTCCAATAAATATACTAGGAATGCGTATTTACGGAAATAGAATATTTTACCTATATTATCATTAGGATAGAATAACATCAATGCTTTTTTATTTATTAAATATCGCACACACAAAGTTTATATAATATATAGTTATATATCAATATATAAGAAGTTATGGATTGACGACCTTCGTGATCGAGAGGTGTGTACACCGGTTTTTATGGATACGCCACTGCGAGGTCCCGGGTTCGATTCCCGGCCGATTCCATGTAATCTTGGGTGTGGGTGTTTGTAGTACCGTCGTTACTTTTTATTTTCCATAACACAAGTGCTTTACCTACTTACATTGGGATCAGAGTAATGTATGTGATGTTGTCTCACTTGTCTCACTATGGATTATATAAAAGGTTGTTAAAACACTAACTGGACAATTATTAAGAAACATTATTCTAATTACTAAAGCTATTGAATTCATTTTCACATCGTTAGTAACAGTTTACATTTATCAAAGAATCAATTTAAAGCTCGTGTTAAATCAATGCTAGTAAAAAAGCACCCTTTTCTTTATTATACTTAAGGTATTAAAAAAGTAGTAGTAGTATTTATTGGTTTTTACAAAAATCTGATTTACAAAGATATATATTAATTTTACAATAATTTTATATGAAAAATAATAAATATTAATAAAAATACTACTTAATAATTAAAGTTTAAAGCTATATATTACTATTAGTGACCACCACTTGAATAAAGATGTTTTAATTTGTTAACGATGCAAGAAGTGTGACAATTAATCACAGTTCAAAATGATTATACTTAGAGTTAAAATAATTCAAACAATTTTGAATACTAAGTACCTAGATATTGCAAATTAACTTGCAGTATTTGTAGCATAAGTTTTATAGCGAAGAGAAGTGAGCGTTAAATGTCGTTTTACGACCTTTGGTTTGCGAATGTTAAGTGGAACCATGGGAATAGACTTCAACAGTGGTTACAGATGACCTGTGGATGAAGTCATGATAGATAAATACTTAAATTATGACCCTTTTATTTACAAATGATATTCACAAACTGCGTTTCATTTAATTAAAAATTTAATAATAAATTTTGAAATGCAGATAATATAGATTTATAAAGACGTTGAAATATAATAAAATAAATGAAACAAAGTCGCAGTCGTCCCATAGTATAATATCGCCATTGAAAATGTTTTCGCTTGCAACATTTTCGATTATCTTATCTAAAGGCTGTCGTGTTGAAGGCTTGAGATAATTCCAGAATCGCTTGCTTCGTGCGTGGTTCCTTTAACAGAATTACGTGAAGAATTAAAGGAACAATATTGAAAATAGCTAATCACCGGCGCATAGGCGCGTCGGGGAACCAATCGTAATGGCGCGAGAGTGCATGTCCGCGATCGTAGCTACGATAGCATTGTGCGGCCTGCGCAAGCGCCGATCGCGTCGCCGATTGGGGAACCCTGTCGCTTACGTGTCGCCTCTCGCCCCTATCTTACCCCACATCGCACGCAAATTATAATCGATACCATTATTGTAATATCCGACTAACATTTGCACCTCTATTGTTTCTCATCTTAACCTCTTTGTCTTAGAGGAAGGCCTTTCTAGCTATTTTAATTGTCCGTGTCAACAATACAGTTATATTTTTTATCATTCTCAGCGTTATAATAAGCTTGATAATGACGTGTGGACTTGTTAATTGATCGTCCACGGGTCATTAGTGTTCGCTTCTGACAAACAGTTCGCTCGTATCAGCGACGATGTCCAATTTAAGAAGCCGTCGCGTCTACACGTACTTGACAGGTGAGTTGTCGTAAAAAAAGCGTATTTTCTTACGATGTTTATATAATTTCCAAGTAACCTTTGGAAGGCATCGCTTTTGGCGCGTTCATACATCGGGTTAAATTCACATGGCCAAGAATTATGATTTAATAGCAATAAGCTGCCAGCTCTTATAGTCATTACGCTTAAAATATTGTAATTGGATAATTTGTCTGATTTTTATCTTTTCAATTACGCCTGTGACTCGTTTTATTTTATTAAAATATTTATCGAGCGTAATTTTACATTACATATTAACTCGAATGTTTTTATTGGCGCCTAATGAACAATTATGTAATTTGGATATAACTTTTTCTTTTCACTCGCTTGCGTATATATAAACACACACTCGTAATACATTATATATGTATATAGATACCAATATTTCATTACACGAAACATTATAATCGATTTCTTTCTCAGCACAATCAGAACGAGATATGGGCGTGTGCAGCCGCCACTGTCCTCATAAATCTCGCCACTTGCAAATTTATTGTTCCAACTCATAAATACTGTGTAGCTGTAAAGTCTTCATTCGTATACTCAATAAGATTGTCTCAATCAGAGCTCGCCATATAAGTAGAATGCGAGCGAAATATAGTCGTTAAATTAATGAGTAAAGTTCCAGAACACTGATAATAATTTAATTTTTTTTAAATACGTGTCACTTATTTTTTTTTGTTATCATTTTCGAAGTGAATTAACTTTAATTAACTATAGAAATAATTAAACAAGCTGTTAATGAAGTTATTAAGAAAGTAATTAATTATATTAGTAGTGTCATTAATAGATCTGATCGGCTTTCCAGGTTGACCAATTATGACTAGTCTAGACTATAAAATTTCCAAACAAATGAAGAAACAGGTGAAAGTTCGTATAAACAAGGTCAGTGTGCTAAGGCATCACGCGAGACACAACAGCTGTTACGTAAAAGAGCGTTAACGGCTCCGAGCTATAAATTGACACGATATAAGGTCAGGGTCCCCATATATACGTTCAGTGCTCGATGCACTACACCGCAAAGTGGTCATTCGTTTCAAATAAATTACCATGTAATGGCACGTTAATTTGCATACTCTGTCCAACGTTGCCGCAATCTCAACACTGCAAAAACAACTCTATATTCTCCTCCTTAAAATATGTTTCTCATGATATGTTCGATTTCATTCAAAAGCTCTGACTGTGGCGCTGCTGTAGCGGACAAACTGAGAACTACATGCTTTTTTGGAAGTTCAAGCACCATCCCAGAGATGGCGTTAGAATAGCGTTAAGCTTGTTGAGGTACGCTAAGGGTGGCGCGAGGGTGCAAATGGTTCGTGCTAAAGTTATAAGGGTGACTCGCAATAATATTTAACTGTTTTGTACGATTTCGTAGAGATGGCGTGACTGTATGTGCGTGATAAAAGGAATCTAAATTACTTCTAGATACGTTTACAACTTCGAAACCGAAAATATTTCCTTTTCTAAACTTACCTTTTAATAAAGTTTGATATTTTTGATAGGTTTAATAATATTGACATGATACGTGAAAATTATTGCTTAAGATTTTGTTAAATACTTATAAGCGGTTCAAAAGTATTTTTTCGTAGCAGATACAAAAAAAAATATATATTTGCGGTTTTTCAGAAACATTTACAAATGCCATTTGCTACTTTCTATAATGTCTAGACTAACTCGAGGGCTCAAAATAAACCTATATGAAATCTTTTTGCAAAAGTGTTTTATCGAACTTCGAAAATAATCTCTGATCAGACCACGCTAAAATACACATATACACATATACATACACTGTGATCTTATAATTTCGTCGATAATATTAATAGAAATCTGTTCCTAATTTTTATAATTATTGAGGTTGACACGACGAAAAAAGAGCCGTACCCGAGTTACATTATAAGTACTCGAAACATCATAAACAACGCGTCGGTTCAAGACTGTTTATAAACGGTCCTATTATTCTAATTCTGACAATAAAAGTGAAAGCTTCAAACTTCATGCAAATTCCGATTGATGTAAACATACCTGACTTCCTTAGTTTTTACTGTTGCATAATCGTTGACAATAAGAGTCGTAAATTTCATCTCCCACGGGAGCCGAGTCGATTCTTTGCCGTTGTTCTTGATTATTGTTCAGCTTTTTTTCTTTCAATTACCTGTGGATATCAATGAATAGGATTTAAAATAGTAGTAAATTTAGTATTGTGTTCGATTTTCGAATGTAAACTTTTTTTTTTAAATTAAGGAATGTAAATTTATTTTACAGTTGAGTCAGACTGTCAGAGTCAATAAAAAAATAATATCTTTTAATGAATATGAAATAATCTACAGGTCAAAATTAATTGTTTTGTAAAATTATTTTGTCTTACACAGAAATACAAAAAAAAAAACTCTATTAATTAACGCCTTTTTCTCAAGTATCATGTGGGTATGCGCATAATTACAAGCGCATAAAACAGTCCAACTAATATTTTTATAGAAGTCATTTCAACTTAGTACTGTAGGTGTTTTCTTAAGTATTCCAGTATTGAAATACTTACATGTAAGCTACTTTTTATGACTTCATATAAACGTTTAACATAAGACCTAACAATGTTGTAGCATAAATAACAAGAACATAAATTTGTATCGTACTTTTTTACAACAATAACAGCCGCTATGGCTTAGTTGAAAGTAGACATGACTTTTAATGGAAATTCACGAGTTCTAGTCTGAGAAATGGTCTCTTGCATGAGATATATGCATAATAGTTCATCTGGTATTGATTTTAAATTATAAATGTGGGTGTTTTTGCGTTTGCATGTTTTCATTTTCGAGATTCAACAATGTTTAAATTTTATTTTATTTCTGATTTTATTATTGCATTTTATTGTTGCATTTATATCAGCACAGAGAATATGTACCAGTTGTCTACCTTGAAGGGGTACAATTGGCTTCGGTTTAATCAATAATACTACGGGTAAACAATAGTAGTTAGTTATTGAACTATCTGTCAAACAACAGCCTGTAAATTCCCACTGCTGGGCTAAAGGCCTCCTCTCCCTTTGACGAGGAGGTTTGGAACATATTCCACCACGCTGTTAAAATGCGAGTTGGTGGAATACACATGTGGCAGAATTTCTATGAAATTTGTCACATGCAGGTTTCCTTACGATGTTTTCCTTCACCGCTGATAGCTGACGCAGCGGTGCTTGCCTGGGTTTGAACCCGCAATCATCGGTTGAGATGCACGCGTTCCACTGGGCCATCTCGAACTACCTGTCAATGACACTTAAATGTGTTTTATTTGCTCATCGTGTACTAACATATACATACACTATTTTCGTGTTGTTGTCAGTACCTAAGCAATGTAATGATTAACAAACATAAAAGATTTCATATCGCATTCAAAACAACGTCGAGCGAACAATCGTACTCCTCAAACAATTACACCCCTGCCCATAAATACAAAGACAATCCAAGCATACATCCGAGAAATTTAGTCGTCTACGCTAAGCAAACATATGATTTATAGATATACACGGGACCGATGACGTTTCCACACCATAAATCGCGCCCTCAAGGCGGACATTGGGCGTATATGAACAGGGTTCTACTATGAATACGTGTATTCGTACCCCAAGCTGCATGAAGACTTCTCAGCGATGGTATACCGTTCACGCTGGGTATGGACTTGTGTGGAAGTATAAATCTGGTGCATCCGGATACCCACCACGCCGGTAGTGGAGACGATTATTCACTGAGCATCGAGTTCAGTTGTGCTTGCAAGTTTAGGAGGCATTATCAATAGACTATCTATATTGATTAAATATTATATAATTAAATGTATATGCCTGGTGGTACGTGATATGCAAGAATTATTTTTATGAATAAAGATGCATTTTTTATTATTAAAAAATCTGAAGGACTATGTAAGCAAACCATGAATCATTTAATGATATTAAGCAGATAATTTAGTCAATAAAATATTATTGTCTGTAGAAAAAATATAATGTTTAATAAACTAGGGATTATAGAATGTTGCTATGCATACTTAATTGTTGGTAGGTTCACTTGCTTACAAAAATCTGAATATCTTCGAATATATATTCGAATATGAATTTTGTTAAAAAAAAAATATGTAAATTATTTTTTGTTACGAATTAGGACAGACAGTAGGCTTTTATATTTTTTTATTCATAAGACATTAACAAATTTATACACCGTGATCCTAATTGTTTATAATAATAAAGTCCCTATTTGTTTATAAAGGTGACCTAACTCACCTCTAGCAAATACTAATTGAATTTACAAGATAACATCGTGATTCGGATATAATTCAAGTAAAATACCTACGAAAACTACCAACAAAGATAAATGGTTTAATAATCCTGTGAAGCAAATCGGCTTTAGAATTATCTAAACTTTACAATAAACGCTAAGGTTTTTTATTCGTTGTAATTAACAGGAAATTTCTCAGAAATTGCAATAAAATCCTACTTATCATATTTTTATGATTACAATTTAGGAGATTTAGAAATGTACCGTTATTCAAAGGTTAATGCACTTCACAATTTCGAAATAAATCTTATATTCAAAGTGCATAAATTTATATCAAAGAGATTTTAATTTGCGGTAAATATGGCTTCAGTAGTCTAAATTTAAATAATTTATGCAAAATTTATAATCTTTCCGCTATTCGTAATATTTGAGCTCGAGAGTTCCCTCGATTTGTTTTTAAAGAGCTAGGAATACTGACAAAACATTTACAATATTATAACGTCAGCGGTCTTTAAAAACCAGATATACTGTAAAATTGGGTTTACGATGCCTTCTCATAAATTCAGACCCATAATTATATTGGTTACGAATAACATAAATAGAAAAAACAATTTAAACTGCTGTGGTCTGAAAAAAAAAAATCAAATTAGAAAGATACGACATACCAAAAAAAAAAAAATTAATAGACTACACTTATAAAATGTTACTTGTAAAATGCTTTATTTGTTTATTTCCATGCAGCATATATAAATTTAATTGTATATAGCGGATATTTATATAGTTACATTATTTACAATTTGATTAGTGAATAAATAATTTTCAAACATCAGCACTAGTCTTGTAAGAATTAATTTAAATAATTTATATATTGTATATTTTTATATTTTTAGAATATCGATCATCATATATATTTTGGTCCCTAAAAATATTTTTTTTTCACACATCAATAATTTTTCTAATCCCAGTATCACATAGCTAATACGCGTGCCTCGTAAATCAGCTTGCCATTTTTGTTTTCAACGCACCGATAACTCTTTTGTCATAGGGCGATGTAGGCGCAGGGCAATGGAGTTATTTATATCGTATTTTCTTTGTAGAAGAAAATTTTCCTTTCTGTTCGGTTCACGGGTCAGTGATCAGATTCCTGCCTGCCTTAGGTTGCGTAACGTTAGAAAACCAGAAGGATGCTAATGAAATTAGTTAATGTTAACAAAAAACAAAATTAATAATTATTAAATACTTATTTCATAATTTTGAATTTCGAATTTTAAATAAAAAAAAAAAAATAAAGAGAAAAGCCAGTTGCCTATGCCTAAAAATATTTATTATCTCACTCAATTTAAAACTCTTGTTTACCTTTTTCATTAACATTTAATAACTTAAAGTCTATATTAATATCGATGGCCGCGATATGATTAATGATATAAATTCTAACTTTATTCTTTATAAAAATATTTACAATCGCGCAGAAACTCAAGCTGTTTTCAGATACCTCCCTATACCCCATATATCTAGGCACCCTACGGTTACTTCACCACTGTGTCCATTGAACGCCCCAAGGAAATAATTGTTTATTTTCAACAGCTAAGAACCCGATCCACTGAGAACGATATCGTTATTTTAATTTATATACCAATCCATCCCCTTAAGTGAATTTGTAGACGACTATTTAAAATCAAATATTTCGGCTACTAAAAAACTACTAAATAAACGTGCTTAATATTGTAATAAATAAAGTAAATTATATATTTAACTAACGACCCGTTCTGGCTTCGCACGGGAGCAATAATATGACATTACAGTAGAAACTTCTAAAATTATCAGAATTTCTTTATTAATTTTTCCATGTATTATATATAAAAACCTTCTTCTCGAATCACTCTATATATTAAGAAAGATCACATCAAAATTCGTAGCGTAGTTTTAACGATTTAAGCATATATAGCAAATCAATGTTTGTTTTATACTATGTAGTAATACACATAAAAGTACCGCCAACAAAAAAAAACAAAGCGACAAAACGTTTCCGATCCCATCGTAAAACTAATACGTATGCAAAACATTTTCAGTAGTGTATTCGTGTTAACACAATATTCGTAATAATCATTACATTGCATGACTAACAGTTTCCTTAGGTATTTTGTTTGGCAATTTAGGTTCCACAATGATGTAAACATACCAGACCACGCCATATAAAGCCGGCCACACAGGCAGCAACAGCGATAAGCTTTGAGATTAAATTCTTACATCGTAAGCTCAGAAACGACTAATTTAGAAATGCCATATACGGAAAAATAAATTTGCCACGTTATAACTGTTTACATACCTTAATTTGATCACTTTATTCCATATTTAAATAAAATATTAAAAAAAATATTCGAATCGTATAATGATAAAAAATTTAAATGATATTAATTGCAAATTTATTCAAAGTTCCCGATAAGATTTTGTCTAAGAAGTTACGATTCGTATCATTTTATGTTTTTTTTTTTTATTTCATAAATTATTTTGGTTTTAACTGAATATTAAAATGAGAATACACCATTAAACAATTCTCTTGGTCTATCATAATCATAATAAATGGTTCGCTATTTTGTTTTATAAAATTGAGTCATTTTAAAGACTCTATTCTTACATTTACATTTTTTTGTTATAGTTATTTTAGAAATAATATGGTATAAAATATTTTTTGACTATTTTATTTTTACACTGCTTATATATTTATATTATGTTATGTAACTTTAAATAAACCAGTTATTTTATTAAAATAAAATATTGAAAATTTATTGAAAAATTTTCGTTGGTTGAATTTCTATAATCAATTTGCACAAAACGTTATACATATAGAGGGTGATAAATAAAGGTACATAGAGTAAAGCGGGGCATAGACAACAATAGCAAATGTCGGGGCTCACTCGCGAGCATTGTAGCGTGGCGCGGGAGGCGTTACGAATCAATGGAGGGAATTATCGGCACTGCTGCGCTGTTGAGCCTCCGTTTCTTTGAAAACGCTTTCAAACATAAATATTTATAAAAATAATAAATAATTTATTAAATAAAAACTCTTCAATAGATCAAGTTTTTGTTAAAATTAATAATTCAATATAGTATTATTCATATTGTCATCGCTATTGATTTTTATATTACTTTGTTATTTGACCTATTTACTTTATTGTGAATTTGCATATAATTAAAATGATAAAGTGATGAGATCATTTTAAATAATGACCATTGTTACAAAATATATAGCATAAGTTTTATTCGCAACATATAAAAGTTTGTAGCATCAAAGCATTTTGCATATGATTTGATTTGAAATCTAATTTTCTGGCTTGTGATTCAAAATTTTATGAGACATATGTGTGTGTTATATGTTAAAATACATAATACAATATTTATTTTAAGCAATTTGAATACGATTAACAATGACCAGAAAAAAAGTTTTTTTTTGTTAATTCTTATAAAAAAATATGTTATATTATTTGCATCTCTACGGTTTCCTCTGCGCCAGATTAGTCCGTCCCACGCAGCGTATCGGTTGAAGAGGTAAATGAAATGCTATCCGGAGGGGAAAACTTAAATTACTGAATTTGAGGGTCAAAGAAATAAGTCTTTCGAAGACACAAACGACACGCCGCATTGAATCGATTGATTTAAATTTTTTTTTGTAATTTTCGCTTCGGGCGTTTGTTGCGGACGATAAATATAAACACTTACCTACTTAATGCGAGTACCATTCTAGTCAAGTAATAAATAATTGCTTTATAAACGATCATTGCAAATTGTAATTTGGTACCTATATTATCATTCATTACAAAATATAGCGATTTATAAGGATGCCAATTGCAATCACTTGCGGCCATTTTTAAATCACCTAAAGACGATTTAATAACATTATATATTTTATCGCACGTACTACAAATTTACATACTTTAATAAACTATTATTATAAGGTCAGGGAGACAGATGACCGAATTTACAAATAAAGTTATTAAGAAATAGGAAGCAATAAAGTACGCGTAAAAACCTTTAAAACCCTACGCTATAAAGCGTTTGATAAATGCATCGCATCACTTTGATATCGTATGAAATTAGGGAAGGGTCGTAATGACCCGTTTACTGTTATCTTTGAACATCGCTACCACAAACCAGCTCTATCTAGTTCGGCAATTTTGAATTTTACGTCATAATCCCATACTAACAGTAAAAAAAGGTATCGGGAACAATTTAGCATAAAAAAAATTTACCATTCAATTTTATACTTTAAGTTTTTTATATTAAAGTTTGAGTTAATGTAAATACATATAGCATATATAGCAATGAAACATCTGCCGTTATGACTTGGAACCGACTCACGCGCATTCGAAATTTTTGAAAAAAGAACCGACGGCAACAGATGCGACATGTCGGATTCCTACAAGCAGATGTTTATAAATTCCCTCATCATAGATTAAGCTCTTGGATTCCTTTTGTTTTTGCTCGTTTATTGAACAATATAGCGCCTTTAAATGGTGGTGCTTTGTATAGTGATATGCGGGCAAGATAATGCTGATAATTAGTCTGTCTTGTTCCATTATACGTTAAACTACATTTTGCACGGAAGAGTTATACGGTTCGCTATCCGCGTATATTATTGTAATTGTTGACATGATAGCTTTATGCCTTCTCCGGAAAAATGTGTAATAACTTAACTTTCTCGTTCGTTTTAATAATATGTTTTAGAAACTTGCGCTGAAATAAGTAAAAATATCGCGGTTTATATAACTATTTTCATTCATTTGACTAAAAATGTAAAAGATTATATAAAGTGTAAATGAAATTATTAATTACGACGTGGAATTATGATTAAATCCATGTTGCAGGATGAGGTTGGTTGTGCATCAGAAAATAGGCAATCTGTAAATAAGAATCCCTTCCAAAGCAGATCCTTGTTAAACATTGTAAAAAAGTAAAAGCAAACCAGAGTTTTACCTATAAATAATAACTTTTGGTTTATTTTTTTATTAATTATTTTTCAAACGGATACAATAGTGATCTTAATACATCGTTAAGATTAAAGAACAAATACAAAAAGAAAAATTCTTAGTTTTTCCAGTTAGGGAAATTTTAATCATCGAATTTTCTACAATATGTACATGGTTTATATAAACCTACCACTTAAATACCTATGTTTATCGATGAAGCCTGCGTTAAAGTCGTTTAAAATATCAAAGTGAACAGAAAGCAGTACTTTATCTTATATTATTGGCATACATAGGTATGTAGATATATCGAAGTATGAGGATTAATTATTTGTAGGGTCTTGAGACATTTTTAAATGATATATAAATCAACAAATTCAAATCCTACATAATTTTATAGTCTATATCATCTCGTATAGAATGTATGCGTTTTCACTGTCAGTCATTTAATTTCATTTCGATGTATTAATTCTAACACCTGGATGGAACAGATGATATTTAATCAAAGATCGCGAGTATGTCTCCCACAAATTTTAGAGTGTTTTTAAGAAATCAGTGAACGTGTACACTTCACCTGCTCAGGGACTAAGCATGATATCGTGAAGAAATCTGCATGTTCTATTTACATGTAGACACTACACCACAATCTAAAAGTACCTAGAATAAACTTCAAAGCATTTCCCTTAACGATGAGGAGGCGTTGTATAAGTAGTGGGTTCATACGGGCTGTTAATCTGATTTCATTACAGAATCGAACATCTCATGTGGTTCTTCTTTTATGGAATAGATATGCAGCCGGATGTCACGTGATGCAATATGAACACACAGATTGAAATAAATAGAAATAACCACCTTTCTGCGTATCATATTTATGACCTTTAACTATATGAAGAACTGCTGTTTGGTACATACATGTATGATAAATGGGTAGTACATACCGAGACGGTTTTTCCATGAAGCCTTATAACCAAATGTATTTATGTAGTCGAAAACATTAAAACCTTTATATAAAAAAAGGACTCTGATTATTAACACTGAAGCGCGTTTAATGTCACTTAAAATGTTCTCAAAATGACACTATTATTTTTTATAGTTTCATGTACTTCAAAAAAAGAACCATTCATTCATTTTTTAAATTGATTTCTAGAATAGGTTTATTTGCTTCCAAAATATCTATACCTCATCACGTAATGGCTATTGGTATCACATTTTTCGATAGATATATTTAAAAAATATAGGTATCTAATAAAGCCGTTTTAGTTTTTCAGATATTTGGAAATAGAAGTAGACAATACAGATAACCAAAACGAATTATAAATTCGTTATGTCGATAAAAACTTTAACGAACTTTTGTAATTGTGGAACGTTGTGCCAACGTTGAGTTGAAATTTCATGGTCAATTTTTATTCAGCGTCGAGGTTGGAGTTGCCTTAATCTGAATTACTTTTAACTGGCGTTCGACATGCAACCTTTGCGTGGTCTAAAATTAGACGAAAGAGGGAAACGTTTATATGTATTAGGAAATGCTCTAAGATCCTTGAATTAAATATACGCAATCAAATGGAAAGCTTTTATATGAACAGTTTTTAATTTTATTAGTGTCATTTAATATAATATAAAGTTTTTTTTTTATAATCATAAAAAAACAACCGTGGCTTATAATAAAGATATGCAATATTTTATACTATAATCCTTATAAAAAATTGCTTAGAATTTTTTATTTAATTAACTCAATATTGCTGAGTTGTTTTATATCTGTAGGTATGTATGTAGAGTATGACATAATATGTTGATTCGAAATACTCAGTAATCATGTTATTATTTTTTGGTACTTACATGCATTAAATATACAATATATATACAAATCAATTTTTATAAACAGGTTGATTTTTTTAATTGATAATCGTTTTTTTTATTAACCCCTAACTATCGAACGCCTACGCCTGTTTATACAACATATCATGAATACCTATGAGTATATATACATATATGTTGGTTCTCTCTGTAGCCCACATGTGTAGTAGCTAACGTTTCCTGCATTCTTTTATTCGCGTGACGTCACCGATTGCTATGGTGAGTAGCTCCGTACAATAGCCACGGGCGAATCCGGCCGCGCCCTATAGCTATAGGAATATAATATTTATGAGGGGTACGGAACTCTATAATTACATTGATTCGGGAATTGGATTCGACGCCCAAATATTATTAAATTTTTTTGAACATGCATCTAAAACTTTAAACGAAGAAAAAAAATGCAAATTTTATATTTCACTCTTTGTATAAAGTACAACAGAGTCCGCGAAGATAATGAACCGAAAGGGAAAGTGGATGTGCCACGTGATTGTAGAGTCCCGTTGGCACCGTACCTGTTGCAGTCTTATTTACGACCCAAAACAATCGCTTTATCTCGCCCCGTCCATATAATGCGGCCGTAAAACCCGATTCTTTACACGATTCAACATTTATAGCCTCTTGCATAACAACTTTTGTTTATAAACAATAGTTTCAAGGACTCCCGGCTACCTTACGAATAACCGACGGATTTTGTTTAGTTGCAAATTTACGCGCGCGGGGTAGAGGTACGAGAGACCGCACCGCGAATTATCGATTGTAATTGCCTTATTAAAATTCAACTGCCGTCGCTGTCATTACAAACTATAAGTGCTATTTATTACGTTATTAGATTAACGTTTACGTAATAATAATGAGGTGTTGATAAACAAATCGATTCTCATTTGCGATATGTAACAAAGAGCGATAACCTGAGAGTAAATTAATAGCCATACCACGAGACGAAATATATTAAGGCCGCTGACTGATATTTGTATTGTTTGACATTTATCGTACCGCGGAACATAAATAAGTGATGTGCATCCTAATTTATCTGTTCGCTAATTTTATGTGACGGCAGAGACAAATATAAGCGATTCGATTAAAAATATAATGACTCGTATTAATAAAAGTAAAATATTATAACGAAAGTGTATCAAGATTGCGCTGTCGATCGTGTAGCAAAAACAAAAGTCTCATCGCTACAAAAAATGGACAAAAACTGTTCTTGACGCGGGTAATGGCGGCCGAAGCGCTAGGAGGGGAGAGTGGGGGACAAAAAACTAATAATAACAGTGTGTGTCACCCCATCACCGCCGTGTCCCATTTCGCCGCACCTACCCGCCCGTCACTCGTGTGAACTTTGTAAGCCATGTTTGATCTAAAGATTTCTTACGTATTTAAAATTAAATATTCCGCCTCATTCAAATAGGCGCTATTTAAATAGTGCCGATCGTGATAAGATAAGGTTAATTAATTGCGTTTCTTCAAGTAATTTTTTTTAACTTTTTGGTATTAAATCACTGTAATAGGAGGAAAAGGATAGATTATAATTCGTGTAGAGATGTTTGATTTACGCCTCGCATTTAGCGGCTATTATCGAGGTAGCTCAAGTAGGTAATCGTTCGGTGTAATCTAACGTAATTATAACATACCTCAGCTAGTGTAAGTCACGATTTGAACTATCTGGCATGGCGAGAGTTTTAAAAGTAAAGTCCTTGTTAAGCTGTATACATAGCAAAAGTTAGTGAGATAGGTTTCGATAGCGTGGCCCGAATCTGATTATAATCGCAGCCAAGTCTTTAAGTTGTGGCTACACTCAATTGTTTTTTCCCAATGATTATTTTGCTGTTTGGATTTATTTCTTTAGTGACATTATCGCTACTGAAATTAGAAACTTTACGAACTTGTTTAACTATTATCAAATATTAACGACAGGTTTGGAAAGTAAAAATTAATCTCAGTTCTAAAAATAAGTCGTGTACAAAACTCAGCGAGATGGAACTTTATCTAACCTTTTTTGTTTACGATTAAATCGTTATGTTTTCATAAATATGCCTTCAGAAAATCACTAGATTTCCTAACAAACATTTTCAAAAAAATCATTAGTTTTACTCACAAGACTTTTTTTGTTTTAGTATATAATATTATCCCGTTACATGTATTATATAATCTTATGTTATGCAGAAATAAATAAATTAAGCAAATTAGTCAGTACAGTAAAGCGTAGTATAGGTATACTTATATACGTAATATAAATACGTAATAATCGTTAGAGAAATATTATGTAAATCAAAAATGTATGATTTTTTTTATTATTTAAACAGCATGTGGTTATTTTTTTCTTTATAATTACCATCCAAGTAAGGTCATTAGCATGTTGTAAAATATAAATAGAAATATATATTTGCATAATCTCTATGATTTAATAAATTGTCAATTTGAGATCTTAAGTAAAAAAAAAAACTGTAGATGGAAATTGAATCATAATATCAAATTCAGATGAATAGATTAGTCAATGCGATTGATTTACATACTTTTTGTATGTATTATATTTATAATAAAAATGGTCATAATGAACGAAAATTACTGAGTCAAGTGTGTAGCCAACCTTAAATTGAGACCGTGAGTTAAAGCGGCCGATAATCCTGGATGTAAACACGCGAAACACGATCACCTCCCAGAGACCGCCTTCCATCGTTCTTGGTACAATGTATACAATTCCCCAGAAAATGCTGAACGATTTTACATCAAGCATTTACTGTAAAAAGTTAGTTCAAATATTCAATTCTAAATCTGGGTAGTACTAAAAAACCATTAAAATTGACAAAGGGACAACGCGAGCGCTAAATTAAATTCAAATATCGAATGAGGAAGTCGCCACCGCCCCCTCGCGTCTCCGCGAGATTTATTATATTTGTCCTACGCTTATTTCATTACCGCTTGTCCCATGGATCCAAAAGAGACCGTTACATTTTTGAATATCGAATCTGTATCGATTTTTAATTTATTCAATTTGATTTGTATAACTAGATTTAACTGTTTACATAGTACCTCTTTACTTAAAATATGTTTTGGTTTCAGGTACGGCAGCTGAATGGTGACCAAATTTTAAAGCACAGATTTAATATTAACTTCCTAAATACAACGTACAATTTAAGGTATTTTATGAATTATATAGGAAGTAGAGTAAAGAGGCTGTAACATGATAATGAATGATTATGCTTTTCAATTTAATAGTGTTTTAAAATAGGTAAGGAAAAGTCACAACAACATAAATAATTAGTTTTGAAGGGATTTGTTTGTGCAATTTAATCTGTCATTTTCACGTATAAAATTACTTATGAATAGAAAGCAATGAATGATTACCTATCTCGTTCTCACTCGAGTACAACATTATCAATCTAACGCGAATCGAACAATAGCTCGCATGTTTGATTTATACAGTCGTTTAGTAGAAACATTACGAGTAATTATAGTTTGACTGCTTAACCTTAATGCTTTATACTTTTATTAATTGTTCATTTTCCATTCAATAAATCTCCTTCGATATAATAATTAATTTCAAAATTTGCATAAACTTAATCACCTTGACATTAAAATTATTTACAATGGAAAAAATAACATCAATATAAGAACTATTCGGGTTTGTTTGTGTCTTGAGCTAGAATATAAATTAATCAGAAAGTTAATACAAATAATAATCAAATATTATTCATATCTAGAAGGAATTCTCCATCAAAGAATAATTATTGTATTTATAGATTAAATGTCAATGAGTCGGATTACCATTGAAAAATACTTATATCACAAAACAAAAGATGTGTATATAAAATCTAATTATCGCTACATCGACGTATCTACTGAAGCATCTGTAACGCAACCCAACTGTCAATTGTCAACAAATCCCAAGACGTTTCGCTCGCGCTACACCTCCACAAAAGCCGAACAGAAGTAGGAGCTCAGCTCACGAGGTTTTCAAGGGTGGTGGCTTTCGGCGGGAAAGCGGCTCGAAGGGTGGGGGAGGGGGCGTGATGGCTCGTATTGATTTAGTGCCGTCGTCGACGGAGCTATGTAGGTGGGAAAGTATCGCTTTGTCGCTTGATGCGCTTTCTTAAACGGTAGGTGTTAGTATGAAGAATATAGTTGTTAGAAGTTAGTTCCTTTGTTAACTTGCCGTTTAATTGTTAGAACTATGGGGTAAACAATTAGTACTGTGACATTATATTTCTTCAAAGTATGTTAATCCACCAAGGCTGTAGGTACTTAATTGTTACATTGATCATAAATAAGTAACGTGTAATTTGTTATTAAAACACTCATACTAATTTATGTTTTTACGTAAGAGCAAAGGTTTAAAAAAGTAAATTATTATTATTCATCATTATGATTAATGATTATTTCATCGAGAAATTATCCTTAAAATATTACAACAGACCCTAAAAGTGGTTTACAAGAAAAATGATATTCCTCTAAATTCATCAATTCAACTACAAATTTGATTTGACTGAGACTGTTTTTCTTTCCTAATAAGAAAATAATTTTGCCGCAAAGCGCTTTCCTGAGCTGCAGCGCTGAATTCCCCCGAGGCGCTCCGGCGTCGAAGATTTAAATGGATATTTAACTTTAGTCTCAAGGAACCCAAAGTCTATTGCTTTTAACGTCCTCGGACAGATAGGTTTTTTCTTTAGAAACTGGCGAAGCTTTTAGCAAATGTTTTTAAAATGGCTGGAATTAAAAAAAAATACTCCCAACTGTTTGTTTTTAATCCTTGGCATACTCTTTCAAGGACGTCCTGTAGAAGAAAATAAGTAGTTAATAAAAGATTGGTCAATTTGAATATTTCTTCGGGGTATTTTTGATAAGAATAGCTCACGATAAATTTCTAACAAGTTGTTTTGGTGTTAGGTTGGCATAACTATTAAATAAATTAAATAACAAATAACTATCCACAAAAGTCATAAAACACGACCCGACCTTACAACATTGTCATTGCCATCAAAGTAGTTTGTATCCCATCAAGGTAGTATGAACGGCATTCAAAAATAAGGTACATAATGACGTTTGACGTTTTATCATGCTGGAAATAATTAAGCAGGTCACATCACAGATATTTTTATTGACAATCATTTCTCACGTTTCAAGTTTGATGAACGATTTACTACTTTCTATTAGCATGTTTTTAGGAAAATAAATTAGAATCAATTTATCGAAATGAGTTGAAAATTAAAAAGTAAAAAGATTGATATAATTTGAACGACATAGTTTAAAACGATTTGTTTATTTCATTTGAAATGAATTACATAATTCGAATAGTGAAAGTGAATGATAAATTATATTCATTGCCATAACACCAAACCATTTAAAAACTATACTTATTATAATTTATACACTAGGCTGGTGTCTGCAATGTATATGAATAAAAATATATGTAACCTCCTTGACATACCCGGGGAGCCTTATTGGAACTAACTTGCTTCCTAAAATGGGAACCAAATTGGCTATTGAAACCAGATAGTGCTTAAATCCTGTTTTATGTCGCAGGTGATTGGCAATTGGCGATAGTATAGCTGATGAGAGGGATACTTTCCCAGGAGGACCTTAGAACCGAATAATAAAAAAGTGTTAACCGATATTCTCATTAAACAATTAAAAGTAATGCTTTTATGCAATATTTTACTTTAAGGTTTCCAAATAAAATCAATTTGGTAAAATTCATTTATAAACAATCTTACATGTGTTGAGGACTTTATAATTCTATTACTTGTTCTGTGAAGATGAATGTCAATGAATGTGTTTTTGTTTGCGTATAAATTATTAAATAAACATTTCGTCGTCCATATTTATTTTTTATTGATTTATTTTATTAGGAAGTCAACGGTACGTTATAAACACATCCTACCTATTATAGCATTTAAATTTAGCGAATAACATTAATACTGTGAACAGATTAAAGCTAAATTAACATGCAGCTTATACAATTTCAATATAATTAGGAAATGACAATGACGGTATCGCCTTCACATCAGACAAAAACCTAACCGTAAAGTATTTTAAAGACAAAAATGAAGTTGTTTAATTATAAAGACAATGTTGATTGATTTTTTTTTTATGGTGTAGGTTGGCGGACGAGCATATGGGCCACCTGATGGTAAGTGGTCACCATCACCCATAGACAATGACGCTGTAAGAAATATTAACTATTCCTTACATCGTCAATGTGCCATCAACCACTTGAACTAAGATTTTATGCTCCTTGTGCCTGGCTACTGGCTCAGTCACCCTTCAAACCGAAACACAACAATACTTAGTACTGTTATTTGGCGGTAAAATAACTGATGAGTGGGTGGTACCTACCCAGACGGGCTTGCTCAAAGCCCTACCACCAAGTAATTGCTTCCAATTCCCAAATAGAGCACGTCAATTTTAACAGGGCTTTTAAATTTGATAACACTTATCTTTAATATAACCTCTCCCAGTATTTTCCTGTCACTAAGACCTGTTTATCGTTAAGCAGGTTTGTTTACAATGATTACATCTGACCTTTGTAACTTGTCTAGATTAATTAGTGGCCAGAGTTTATGATCACCGATGCTTCATGAAGTAACTGTATTGTCCGATGTCTTATGCGAGATAAAAATCTAACTATTTACGCATTGCAATTAGTCATTTTAATTGCTAATGTACACTAGTAAGTATAAGACGTAGCTACGGGCTGTTATAAAATTTTACTTGGACATTTTCTCACTCAAACTCTCATTGACTTTATTTTATTTCAACACAAGCATGATATCATATTCTTACAGCCTAATATAAATAAATATTTTTTTATATTTTTTAATAGAAAGCGCACTATTATTAAACTTATTCTTGGTCAATGAACTGTCAAAAATGTTCTAAAAAATACCCGGTTTCGTAAACCTGTGCGGGCGTAAAAATTTATGACCGCTGAGTTTGCGCCTACGTAGCCGGTCTTGGGTTCGCTTCCTACTCAAGATAATTATCATTTTAATTAGCTATCGTAAAATTCTACCAAAACTATTGTTTTAACTCGCTCGTGAGGCAAGACCTTGTAATTATATTATATCATAATTTAGTTTTTTTATTATTTAAACACAACAGTTTCCATGATAATAAAACTTTACCAACTCAACGTGAGATTACTATAATAAAATACTTTCAACGAATGATACAGGTTTTTAAATTTAAAAAGTAAAATGAGTTTCAATTAGTTGATTAATTATATCATAAAAATCGACTTACTAGGCGTTTCATTCAAAATTTAAAAGGTGAAGGCCTTCTATTTTATTAAGAAGAGATTCTTGGAGCTCGATCCGTCACGCTATATACTGCGACGTCGTGCATAACGTAAAATATAACAGCCATGTTAGCACAAATGTTTGGAATATGGTAAGCAGTATACATTAATTGAAATAAAGTAGCTATTTATTATATTATTATTTTTCTTATAGAACACGCTGTACGTACATCATTTATCCAATTAAATTTATATGCTACACAGTATCAGGGAGTAAGTATTAATGGTCACAATTGTCTCAGATTATCGCAAAATTATTATTAATGTTAAATAATAAGAATATATTTACATACACATTATGCCGTAGCGCAGAAAACTTATAAGGTTGCGTTCGCTATTGATAAATTCATAAAACTTTTTATACTAAATTCATCTCTTTATCATAGGCGCTACTACTTGATATTTGCGATTCAAAAAGTCACCCGCCAGGTAGGACTTTCGAGTGATCTTTTATTTATAACTACGTAAGAATTTTTTTAGCCCCTACTATTGTTCTTTTGAATAAAAATGATAACCCAACAAAAATACATACATATTATAAATGAAACAGACCCACTAAATTAGTAGGTTCATATATACAAAGTATAGATATTATTATTTTTTAATTAATTTGTAGGCGAAAAATTGCAGGTCGAAGTTTCTCTCGTATCTTAGATATCTCTTACCTATTTCACTCTCACTCACACAGTTAATTATTTTTCCACCAAATGTCAATCCTGTAAGTGAACCAGAGTAATAGTCTCAAAGGAGCATTGATGGTGGAAGAAGTATTTTATAGTTGTCTGATTAATTATTATGTATAATTATAATTTCTTACGCACATATGCGTGAAATCAATCGATATAATTATGGTAAACTGACATTTTGTTAAACAACGTGTAACTTAGGTCGTTTTTCCATTCTAATCAGATTTACGTCGACAGAATACATTAATACTAATATCTACAAGCGTTTTGCCGATAATTCAATTGTAAATAATAATCGAGTTCGAATTGAATAAGCACGATAGTAGTGAACCTATGAGACCGGAAACCAGCGGGTGTCCTCTCCCATAATTATATTCACGGCTGATATTTTTGAACTTTCACGTGAGTTCGTATTTTTTTCGGAATATTTTTTTTTTTTCTAAACTTTTTGATTTACGCTGAGAGTTGGATTCGGTGAATGTCGGGAAGTGTCGAAAGCTTTATACGACTTCCAAATTTATTTTGTCTTAAGCGATCTTTTGACATTGTCGTTACACATTTAGATATAACATCCGATACATGACATATATAAACATATAGTAACTTAATGTATCGTTTACAATAAAACTGTTTGGCGTAATATTTGACTACAATTATTCGTGGTATTTTTAAATAAGGAAAATTTGTAAATAAATGTAGGTATATTATATATTTCTATAAGGGTTTCCATAGAAATTTACCGACAAGGTCCAGACGCGTACAACGTAAATCTTTTTTTCCTCTCGGGCCGGAAGAAGTGCAAGGGAGCGAAAACTAACAGAAAAGAAATGGGCTCGCTTCTAGCACTTGACTGAACTAATTGTTTTAGTTGGAAAACAAATGTTTATACAAAGTATATTGTAAGTAATGTAAGAAAACTCATTTCTATACTTCAAATTACTTTAATTACGAATTAAAAAGTCACACAGAATAGTTCTTTTAGGAAATGTAGTTATTTTTTTTTTAAACAAGCGCGCCAGACCTGCCTTTTCTATTTCAACAGATAATAAAATCTTAATTTGTGACATAAGTTCATTAACAAAATTAACGTTCGATTTCAGTAGACATATGCAATAACTGGCTCGGCATATGAGGTAATTAAAAAAATCTCCTAAATTATTATTTATAATATTACAAATAAGTTCCATTTGCTGACATCAAATTAACAAACATTTTTACTTACATGAAACAAAATTAATAACCTTGCTAAATTTGTTATTGAAACACCACATAAACTAAGATTTTTAGATTGTTGTTTTCTTATTGAATTATACCGCTCTCCTTTTGTTTACACTAGAGAATATAACGACAATCATAAAAATATTTGAATAGTTGCCAAATGATACAAAATACGAATAAATATATAGCTGATTATAGGATAAATAAATAACAAAATATGACATAATTATTTAAATATATACAAATGAAATAGACGTGTTAATCAGAGTCGACAATGGCCTAGAATAAGTTAATAATCCAATTAAAATTTCCTTCGACTTCTGTCCTGGGTCGTGTTACAAATTCGTATAAATCTCTTCGAACTCGTCCGACGGAAATAGCACTTCGTCCGTTAATAAATCACAGTCTATTTAAGCAATCCCAAACGAAAAATCAAAAATAAGCTGAATACATGTCGCCTAATACATAAGTCTGTCACATAAAATAAGATAAAATCGTTTTGTAATGTTGTAAGGTTTTTTTTTTCTAATTAAAATTTACAAGCAAATTATATGAGTGAATGTACGTCTTCTGTATATTTTTTTTATTGAAATTAAATGAGGTTTTAATCGGCATCATAATTAGTTAAAATCGCGTCCAGTTCGATCGATTGAATAAAATTATTGCTTATGAAACGATCGGCATTTGAAATGAGGTTCGACTTGTTGCTTTGTTCTAGATATTTCACATTATAAGTCTGAAATCTTCCTTAGCATTCAAAGGTCTGCTTGAATCTAAAACTTTGATAGTAGCATACCGTGGGAATGATATCAAATTGAATGCCAAAGGAAATACAAATCAGTTAAACCAGTTTAAATAGTGAAATCAACGCTACGAAATTAATTTAAGAGAAAAATTTACTGATCTCTCAAATTTATCTGGGATTTTGCGCATTTTATCGCACCAATAAATGTCAGCCACCGATCTTTTTGACGTAATTATCGTGAGTGCTAAATTCCGGGCCATTTGATTCGTTTTACGTTTTCACTTATTTCATTATCATATTAAATACGCAAATATGAAATATGAAATAACAATTATTCATCGTAATATTTCTATTTTAATTGCATTTAATTTCGTTACAAAATCCTGGTTTTATTTTAGGTAAAATATTTTATCATATAAATAAATATCATGTCGCCGTAAAATTAAAAATAAAAGATCGGTTAATATTTAGATACCTTAAAGTTTCGTAAACCAGTTATATTCAGTTACACTTATCTCGTTGTTAAATATTGTTGACGGCGTACAAAACTGACCGATGTAATTACCGACATTTACAACCTCCGATAACGTTTAATTAATAATTTCTTTGCAACTCTTTGTATAAGTCGTAATTTAAAAAAAAGAAAATGCGTTATAATTTATTCCAATGACGTTTCAACGGATTGTAATCGTATTTTTGGTTTGTTTTTTTTTTTCATATACATAATACGATGTAAGTTTCGTGAATCGGGATTTAGTGCATGATTAATATTTTTATTGACTATGTTAAATTTATTTTATCTGTGGCTTACGCCTGACGTCACTGGATGAAAAGGAATTCCGGAGTGTAAAATATAGCCGATCGCCACCGCGTGGTGCAGATACAATGTCCGTTACATACCAACAGTGGCTTACTAAAAATATTATTTTATTATTATCATAAAAATGTCAACACGAAAGAGGTTATATATATCTTTCTAGAAATTATTTTTTTAAAACATGAATAAATTAATCGCTTAATGCAGATTATAGAAATAAAAAAATATGATTTATGCAATGCAAAATTTTTCATACAAATGGTTATTTTACTGTTACATAGGTACCGTTTCGTCTGTGAAGCGTTAGACAAGTTCCGTAATTAATTGTAAGAGCCGATTGTACCGACGACAGGGGAATGATCCATTAGATTTATTGGCTCTTATGCTCTGATTCAAGATCGTAGCTATTTGCAAGTTGGTTCAATCGTCAACTATGCGGCGAAAACAAAAAGAAATACGTGAATGAAACATCATCGTCAATATTACATTGACGGAAAATGAATAAAGAAATTTTATGAGCTTCCCAATGTTTATTTAATGCGCTAGTCTTCAGAAACGCCTCTCACTTAGATAAAGAATATGCAGTGATTCACATTTATAACTTATTAAGACAATACATTTAAACAATATTCCGTTCGACAGCGCATAACTATAAGGTCGATTTGAAAACAAATAACGTTTGAAAAGGAAAGGGAATTCTATCAAGAGATCAGCGCGCGTGCTTTTTATACTTAATATTAAAAAAGAGTCTTTTTTGTTACGATATATAAGAGTAAAGTAAGTTTAAATTCGTTATCAATAAACAAATCGACACGTACATTGATGAGCTATATCGATGTTCGCAACAAAAATCGTTGGTGGCACACACTTAATCATGTATGTGCACCTGCCGTTATACATATTCATTAGCGCGGTATCGCCCCAGTCAATATCAATGACTGTTTTCGCGACATCGCAATGGATACGCAGATAAAATGAATATATTTGAATTAAACGCTAAGTAATAATATATATCACTTATATTAAACAAATGTACGTAATAGGAAATATTATGCGAAAATAAATAACGAAGATTATAGATAACTTTGTAAATATCAATTTTCTTTTGTACAGTTAAAAAATAATTTTAATTTTTTATTCAATTATGACTACTTAAGTTGAAATGGGATATAATATAATATTATTTTCATTTTCAGACGATTTACAGTTTCAATTGTTGTTTTTATTTAGAACCTAGATTCAGACAATTAAGCGCTAGATATAATAAAATTAAACTACTTTATAATCTCTAATTATACATTCAAAAGATTCGACAATTACAGTTACTTAAAACAAACATTGCACTTTCGAATAAATAAAAACTATTTAAATAAGAGAAATCGGGTCTTTAAATATAATGCACTCATTAATAATTTCAAAAACTACCGCTATATAAGAGATTTAATAAAGAACAATAGCGATATGCAAATATCACCAATTAGAATTGTTACATAGGAACAATAAAGAAAAATTCAACCCAACTGATTCAATTTAAAATGAGTCTCGTCTCGGTTCCGCTTGGGCCGCGTCGATCGGGACGAAATTGAAATGAGAAAAAAAAAAATCAGGGAATAAATAAAAATAGAGATCCCGCTACAGCGCAAGTCGCCGTTGAAATGAAAATAAAACAGCAAAACGCTTTTTGTGGACGAAATAAATTAAAAAGTGTGTCGCGATTTTGAGAGTAGCGTCGAGCGAGTTTTGCGTCCCGAACTCTATGCCAGTGGTATTCCGTTAATGGTATTTAGATAGCTCCAGTATGGCTGCCTGTTTGATTTACTTACAATCTTTATGCGTTCGATACTATGAAGTCCTTTCATTATGTGTATTATTGACAAACTTAATCAAGATTATGATAAGATTGAATATTTTAAGTGTTCTAATTCGATTGCTTATAATAATAAAAAAAAGAATTTAAATAAAGAACAGAATTTTGAAAAACTAAATTTAAACACTATCCACAAAAAGTAACTTGATCTTACGTTTCGATCAAAACATGGCTGTATTCATTGTAACAAGAACATTGTTAATCTACTTATGGAACTTAAAAAAAAACAAAATGATTCCACTCCGGGATTCCTTTTTACGCGAAAGGTGCTTAGCCATTGAACTATTTTCTACTTTACGACTCCAAAAATAAAAAAATATCTAAAAATTAAATATTCAAGTTATTAGTATAATTATGGAATTTGATGTTCGATATTCAATCTCACAAGCCCCATTTTTAAACGAAGGTATTTTTTTTTATTTCACTAATTGATATATTGCGTGTTCAAAATATGTTTACAAAACGTAATCATATTCAATGCAGTGAAAAACAGTAGACATATATAAAGGGAGAAAGTTTTACCTAAATTATATTTGTGGGCCGTCACGCTTTCCCGTGGAGGGGGCGATTAGAGGGGTCCTTTGAGCCCGCTGGGGCGGTATCTATAGGTATTGAATGCTGATTGACATTTTTTCCGCTCTTAGTCTTTTTTTAATTTGTTTTCATTTTATAAGATAAATAAATAAATTTGTATTAGATTTGTTTTAATAAGTTATTGACTTAACCTTAAAAAAAGAAACTTGAGCTTATAGTCTAGTCTTACATACACCAGCCCTTGAAATGGATCTGTTTTAGAATATTTTTTAATTACGAATTAATAAATAATCTAAAACAGAATAAAATAGAATTAATAAGTAACTATTAAACATGTTACTTATTAATATTTTCAATTTTCAATAATTATTATGTCACATTACTAATTTCTTACATACATATATAGATGAAGAATAGAATTAACCATGAAAAAATATGTTACGCATTGTCCTCCCTACACATAGGAGTCGCTTGTAATCCGACCGCCACTTAGGTTGTGGGGGCAATCCGCTATATACGCATCTAACACTTACGTAGTTTTCTCGAGGAGCAAAATTACACTTAGCTGCTACTGTAACTCATTTATTGATAATGTATTGTTTAGATTCTAAATCAATACTAAACGTTTGTTCATTTTCTAATTAAGCTACTAGTTCATATTGTCACGTACTATAAGCTGATACATCAGCCAAGTTTACGCCAATCCCAGCGCTCCAGATTTCGTGCTCCACTTTAAGTTCGATATTTTAATACCTATTGAGAAAATAAATTCATATCGCAAATAGAAAACAAAAAGTTTGCACGGGAAAACTTTATCAAGTTTGCGTATATTCAGGAATAATCTACATTTCACATTTATACGAACAGCGTAAAAAAGCCAAGTAGTCCAAACTCAAACTAGCTCAAAACAATAGGTACGGAGAAAGTTTCGCCCAACAGAGAGGCCGTCCTCAAAGAGAGCGTTTAGAGGCGTGAGAAGATGCTATCCCGGCAAGAAAGTTTAGTAAGAATTTTTAATCAGGCGTCGTTAGGGTGTACTGTAGTAGAGAGTGCGGGGGTGGCGGGGCGGCGTCGCGGCGGCGGCCGGCAGTGCGCCGCGCGCGGCCGACGCGCCGCCCGCCCAGCAGTCGCCCGCGCTCGCCGCCGCTCGCGATCACGCCGCAGTCGCGCGCCACCGCCGCCGCCGTCGCGATGCCGTCACGCGCTCGACCCGCCGCGAGACCCGCCACGCTCGCGCTCTGAGCTCGCGCGCGACACCGCACGAAACTGAATAAGTTCGACAAATCCTCCTCCTACCTGGACCACTATATAGACGGACGAGTGAATCTCGCCACCGGTGATAGTTCTACACAAGTTTTTCATTTTCTAGTACAAAATTGTATAATATCCTCGGTAGAGAGATGAGATTAGTATTTTTTAAAGTACAAAATATTGTAATATAGCAGCGCTGTAGCGTCTATAGATTACCTTTTAATAAATACAGGGTCAGTTTTGTATGAATTCATTGTGATTGTAGTTTAAGTCGCCGAAACAATATAGCCACTCTTCATACCGTTTAGAGATTACTGGAATCATTTTAGGTAAGTTCCTGATGAGAGGCATGTGAAAATACACAACTGAACAATTCTTATAATCGACATCTACTACCCAATTCATAATTAACGTTATGTTTAGTATGAGAAAGTAAATAAATGCACCACGACAGGTTGCAATATTAAAAAGATAAACAAGCGAGATCTACATTTTTACGTCCACTGTCGACTGATGACCGCTGTCGAGAGTCGACAATGAGCTCATGATTTCGGTGTTATAGTAGTCTCCTAAATCACTATTTGAGTGCCGGGCGACAAGACTTCGCTGCTTGCAATCCACAAATTGTTTGTCCCGCCCCTAACAATGTAAATTTAGAACGAACGAATGCCGATCGTAAATCGAACGCTTCGCGATTGTTTTGAATATAGCAATGAAATGTTGCAGCGCCTAAGAACTGATGAATGCAGTGCTATGTTCGCGCCGAAATCAAGATTAATCTTTTGTTTTCATTCGAGCTGGCAAATGCGTTCTATCGATACTTTCAACAGATTACACCTGATAATCAAATCAAGGCCGAATTAACATAAAGCGCATATAAACATAATTATATACGGATAAACGGAAGCAATGTTTCCTTTTTTTGTTGCAATAAATAACTTATCTTAGTCTGTGAACGTCAAATTAGGAACGATGTTCGACCTTTTGCTTTCGATGTCTGAAAATATTCCCACATATACATTATCTAATTTGCAGCTTAATGTTACATTAGAGATGTACTAAGCCCATGGGAATGTACGATACGAGTGAAAAAAAGTGCTCTTCGTTTTATCTTTTGTCAAGATTAACAATAATAGAAAAGATTTAATGCCTTGTAATCGTTTTAATTCATCTTTCTCTTTCTTGTTTGTTTTTGTCTCCACCTTTTTATTCAGGTTGATTATCAATATTATATATGCAGTAACTAGGCATAAGTCAAAAGTATTACAATAGCTAATTTCAAGTAATATTATGTTTTAATTATCTTAAGTTTCAATCATATTCATCAATGTTAAACTCGATAAAATAATATTACAAAACAGTTTCAATTTGAATAAGTAGATAATTTGTGTTAAAAAATTGTGCGCTTACCGAAATTTATGACATCTATTTGAGCTAAAACACCAATAAATGGAACGTGCATTTTACGTAAAGAACAATAAGCCACTAAATCATAATTCTTTCTTTGTTAACAAAAATACAAAGGAAATGAAACTAGCCTTGTTTTTATTTAAAAGACGCGTGGGGCTAACGGTGTAAGACATCACGAAAGGTCCCTTAAAGGTAACAATGACGAACCATGACTTGAATGAGCTTGCGCAAGAGTTTTTGTCGGAAATAATCTGAACGCTGAAGATAATGCTGTTGTGTTTGAAGTTATTGTCGCCAGGGTGGCAAGTGAAAGCGAGTCTTATTGTACTTTTAACACGCAGAACCAACCGCTTGTATTAATTGAAAAGCTATCGAAAATTGTATCGAAAACATCATCAATTCTATCAAAAATACTTTATGGTAATTGAAATATATACGTGCCTAATATAAATTTGTATAAATTTTTAATGTAAAAAAGGGTTTTTTATATTTAATAATGATATCAATAAATGATAGACATCTTAATAATTACTAATATATTAAACATTTTAGATCAATAAATTGATTCATAAACTTATCGATTAAAATCAATAAACACTATAAATAAATTTAAAAGTTGTTTAACCAGTCGTTATTTTAGAAATCATAAATTATACTCGGTAAGAAGGTATTTTGAAATAATATTTTTTATAGATAACGGACTCTAAGCATGTTGTGAAGCAAGCGTTGACAAGTCTCGGGCCCTGACCTCGTTCGTGACTTTTATATTCTCATCCGAAATCCACTTCCTTTTATAGTACTTATCTATAATGTATTCGAGATAATTCGAAACAATAATACGTTATTTCATAAATTTGTCATAAAAATATAAAATTTTAAATAAAAAATGAAAAGTGTTTTTATAAAATGTAAAAATGAAACGGTTTTTTATGCGCAATACACTTTATTTGAACTACGAAAACATTGATATCACCAACACACTGCTAGTGCCATTTGCGTCTGAGTGTGTAATAAATCATTCTCAAAACGAGTAATTAAAATACTGGTGGTGGAATCAGGCATTTTGAATATACGCGTGGCAGTGAGCGATGCAAAAACACGAAAGTGATATTGCACGCCCGGCGGAAATATGAAAACAGTGGAAAATTGCAATTGAAAAAATAGCACGCGACAAACCTCGCGTTTTTATTGGTCCATGTCGCTTACGACGTTTCGAATAAACATTATAAATTTATTCAGAAATCAACTTTTATCTAGACATAAACATAACTTTTAATTTAAGTTTATTGACTTTTTTATTCAAATCGATTCATGATAACAAAATGGACGCTAATAAAATTTAACTAAAAATACGATACCAAATTTAATTTTTAAATAATATATTGAATTTTTCATTTCAAATCCCTAGATTTAGTTTTTACGTCTTAATTTAATTGCCACGCGTAATGATTATATAAATTAGCATATCGTTATATCTGGTTAAAGAGGCATTTTGTTATTTTGTTTCACATATAGCGAAGCTATAAAACGAGTAATTAAAATTGTATCGCGTCAGAACTGGTAAAACTAGCTCATAAACTAAAATAATACTGTAGAATCTGACAGAGTGACAGTTATCTTAGAAACGATCATAAAACAAGTAATTACAGCTATAATCTCATTAAAACAATTAGGGTTAGTAGTACGGATTTGTAAAATGGTTTGTGGGTCTATAAGCCATAAAGAGTTTTACGACACAACATTCGTGTGTCAGGTGAGATTGCCCAATGTATAGAGTACCTCTCCGAGAGATTCTGGAGAGTTCATATCCAGTTAAACATCTTGCATTTCTCAGTTTTTTATGTTTAAGGAAAACATCGAGATTTAAGCTCTACTGAGTTGCCAATGAAATTAAATAATATGAATTCGATACAATTGTCAAAATAGTTATTATTTTTATAAATATCTTATATACCAATTCTTAAGTACCATTTAAGAATTTTATGGCTTTAAAAATGTTTAACAACCTATCAATGGTTCTGGACATTATTTTATAAGGTTTTAAATAAAATGAAGCATTTTTAAAATAATGTTAATTTTATAATTCGTAATTCGAAACTGTACACTAATCAAAGAATTCATTATTTTTATGTCATGCTTTTTTGGTTTTATTATGATATTCAAATTAATTCGAATTTCAATTAAAACTAAATATACTTTAATTATGATAATATTATTTTCTTTAAATTAACTAGTCCATAATAACTGTTTTAAATACGAATTAATTTTAGAATTTATCGATAATAGAAGTCAAAAAGATACTAAACATTAAAAAATATTTCTAAATCTGAGGAAAGAGGGTCTGAACTGGATTGCATTTATATAAATTGATTCATAAAAAATACATATTATTTTAATAATTTTAATTACAAAATTCGTGGAACAATAATGTATTTCCCACCAAATATATTTTTTATAATCCGCATCATTTTTGTTTTAACTTATCATATTAAATTGAAATGGTACGCTTGTTTATTACTTGATGATTTTGAACCTACACACAAAACTAACAATAGACCTTCTAAACAAACATATGTTGAAAATATATCAAACAATTCAAATGTTTTTACGATTTTTTTATTCAGATTTATTGATACAAATACCTAATACTCGTTTTTCAAGGTCTTATGTTTTTCGTCGTCAAGAAACCCAGTGAATCATTCGGTCCAGTTTATTATTGTCAATTAAATTGTGTAAAAGCTTATGTCACTTCAAAATGTATATTAAACGATTATACAAATTCAATTGTAATTACTGATATAGTTTGAACATGTCTCACTAATTTTAATGGACCTCCTCTCTGTGAGAAAAGATTCGCTCCATTGCGGGTTGGCGCCTGGTTACATAACGAAGTTATCAATCAGAGATCTATTTTCCTCATTTAATTTTCAATATAAATTAATAATACAAACACACCAAAGATAGTCGATTTTGATTTATTCTATGACATATTATAATTAAATAAATTAATTTAACAAAAATGTCGTTCGAAAATTAAATGGAAATGCATTGAATTCTATCAGCATTTATAGCCAATTAAGCAAACCTAGGTGCTATCTACCCCATCTCAGTGAAGACAACACTTTCGTGTAACAACATTGCGTGACTCTTAACACAGAGATTCTTGTTGTAGGGCACGCCGACTATTTTAAATTGTTATGTATCTCATTCAGCATCTAACGTATGGATGTTTCGTAGCGATCAAGACGTTTATGATGGCGATATTTATTATACTAGTCCGTTTAATGTCTTTATAAATTCAGTTTTAAATGAAATCATAGTAAGTGTTTATTTGAATAAACCCGCTTATAGCTCATTTCATTTGTATCTTGGAAGATTATATTAAAGATACACTCCTTAACAATGCTTAAGTTATCGATTTATATTAATTTAAAAAAATGTTATTGTAATTATCATCTTTAATTTTTTATCGCTGTTGTTACAAATGCAAGTTTTTTTCTTCTGCGAATAGTATATATAAAGATTATTACTTTTATTTGAAAAGTAATTTATAGCGATTTTTATCATTAAGAGTGATACTGATAGCTATAAAAAGTTTAATTAACGCGTCGCTGAGTGCAAATATGGCCTTAAAATCCGGTCTCTAAGTGTTAATATCGGATAAAAACTTGTTGCGATCTTGATGTTTACTTATTAAATTAACACCGGGTCACTACTGTTCTAGTTGATGGTTGGGAAGTTCTTGTGTTTTTTAAGAAGCCGAGTACATTAGCCGAATACTAATGTTTTGTTGCGTCGGTGCTGATGAAAGGCGCGACAAGGCGATATCATGCGATAAAAACAATTTCTTTTACCATTTTAATTTAACTCGTTATTTCTATTGTGGTTTAAACACAGACATATATAAATCATAAGACAGTTGTGGTGAGTTTATTTCTTTTATGTGTTCTGGCTGAAATTTTCATATATCTGACGGTAGTAGAAAGCCGTCCTTAAATTTGCTTCGTTCAATCCCGCCTGCTTGCTATGCAGGGCGGCGCGGTTCGCTCTGATTTTTGCTCGATGTCGACACTGAGCTCGAAATGTATTAGCGGATTTAACGCCTACGGAATAAGTGCTGTGAATCGAACGATTTGTGACGAGAATTCACTATTAGATAATGTTGTGTACTCTAACTGATTCTTATTTAATATATTCTTAAAAAACACTTCTTATTCTAATACTGATGACCTACTCTCCTTTTGAATGTGGTAGGAGTTTATTCCACAACGCTGTCTCACGGCAGATTGTTGGTTATATGTGACAGAATTTTCATACACCACATGGTTTTCGATACGTTACCTCACCACAAACATGAGGTTAGTTAAAAATTAATATAATAATATGTGAACAAAAAATAAATGCTTGAATCTGTGTTTTTTGATAAAGATCATCGTGTTCCAAGATATCTTATGTTTATGTTTTTGTATTAAATATTTACAAATATCAATGTCTATAATCATCATACACAAAACAAAAAAAAACGTTACATTGTTAATACACAAGAACAATTAAAAACAATGTATAGCATTGATCACCTGTGTGTGTTATTATCTAATACTGAAAGCGCGGAACAGAACTCGGTATCAAGGCATTCGGCAAAACAAGTATGATTACAAACACCTGCTCAACGCGTATGTAACCATACAGAAACAATGTGAAGATAGGAGGTAGGCGTAAACACGCTTATCATTTAAATCAACCAGCCACCGAGTTATTAAATATGAGTCATCACATTAGCAATTTAATTACTCGACAACAATATTATATCTAGCAGCTCTACCTCCCAGCAAACATTACACTTCAGACTACTTACTACACTTCCAATATTTTTTAATTATTTTTTACTGTTACGGTGGTCAAATAATGTTCATACACTATTTTTGTTGATTAATAACCTATATGTTATTTTGATGTATAAGCTACGTTATTGCAAAGCTTCATAAATGTCAAGTCAGTCGTTTTTACGTGTTAGAGTACCTAACAAACATACATATGAACTTACGCACTAAAAATATTTTTAAGGAACTTTCATAAATATTTCCACGATACTTTACGACTATTTTAATTGCAAAACAAAAACATAATAATGATTATACGAGAAATATCGTGTAAACTTGTCAAGTATCATTATGTCATTTAAAGATTTTATTTTTCGACGAATGTTTTTGCAACATATATTAATGAAGGCACTATCATCAGAATTTATTTAAGGTATTCGATGTATCGAAAGATAATCGGGTACTTATGTGTTTATTTCATACCTCGCTAACTGTCACGTTGTTATTTAATAACAAAAAACATTATTTACGCCTTCATTATAAATGTGTGTCTTTTAATCTTAAAACGTAAAGTAAAACGTAAGTTTTATACCTAATTGCAATTGATTAATTTTAACGATTTAAGTGTGTAAAGATTTCGTTAAAGTGTTGGTTGTGGAGCAGATTTTTATAAGGTTATTTATTTGAAAATGTGCATAATATTTAAAATTAAATTATAATAATATCAATGCTATTAAAATACTCGCTTGCAAATTGTATATTTACATATTTAATGAGATATGTTGTCGTACTGCAAAGCAAATATAAACGGCTATTCGAACTAATCCTATGACGAAGTTTCTGTCTATAAAAGATCAGTTTGTCTTAATTAAATTTATATTTTTTTATTTTATAAGAAACGTAGTAGTTCAGTGATAAGAAAACGTAGATTCCACCGAAGATTGTACGTAAATATTCCCCTAGTCAACCTGCAACAAAATATTCGATAGCTTCATTTGAGGTTTATGATTCATCTCGTTGATGAGATTAGATGGTCTTAAGATAAGTTATATAAGTTAAAGTAAAGTAAATATAAGTTAAAGTAAACAGTACGAGATATATTTATTATTTATCAATCCGAATTGGAAAGCTGTGGTTGAACCGTTCTTCTTAAGAATATTGTTATTTATTTTTGCCATAGTAATTATTATTAGTTATATTTTTAAAAATTATTATTGTACAGGTCTATATACATTTAGTGGTCTGTATATTTAAAGAAAGTGAAAACTTTTAAGAGTAATTGAAACAAATATAGAACAAGAATTTTATCTTACATTAAGTACTAAGTTATATTCTCTGTCATTCAATATGACGAAAACCAGTAGCGGTCGGCGACTTTTTCCTCAGTGCCCTAATGCGATGTTATCAGTGGAAGGGCGAAGGGTCGTCGGCGAGCTTTGCCACTTAAAGGGACCTATTTATATCCATACTCAGACGACAGATTCGATGGACAACGAAGCATCTGCTTGACAACTTTTTTTTTAATATTAACATAACGGTATATGTTATGCAAATCAATGTCATTAGGGGAATACGTTTTGAAAATCGAATCAATTTTTTTTATGCAAACATGATGAGAATTTGAATAAAACCTTTTTGCGAAATTCTTTAATCGAATTGTTTGTTTAAACATACTCATTTCAGTACGTTTGATTGAAGCCACCCGTGTGGTACAAGGGCGAGATACTAGTGTGAAATAAAACATATTATCATAATCCAAGCTACTCATAACCAGCCATTCATTAAAACCAGATGTTAAATAAGCAATTAAGTAGAGTAAATGTGTTCATACGATACATTTGGACATTTATCGTAAGCATTAGCTACCATTTCGATGATGCGCCGGTCTAATTTACATAAGTAGATGTATTATAAGGACCGCCTTGTAATAACTTTATTAGCTTTTGTTCATTATATTTCATCTTTTCGTTTATATTTATTTGCTAATAAATTCTATACATAACTTGTAGTATGACTCAAACCTTATATTTTTTTTATTTCCACTAAGTTTGAAAATGATTCCTGGTACCTTACTTATACTTGATTCATATAATCTATATTTCCAGAAACGATACTGGTTTTTTAATATTTATTTTTATATACAAAAATTGATAATCGATTTTCTAATCATCTATTTTCTTAAAAAAAAAAAAAGATAGAATACAACTACAATACAAAAGCGCAAAATCCCTTGTGCAACGCTCCTCCAACAAAATCTCTTTAGATACAAACTGCAACGGTAAAAAGCGTTGAACTTTTACACAAAAGCTCTCAGGTAAGTATACCATGTAATAGTAGTGCCGTTTATAGAATGGGATAGTCTTAACCTACGTGTGAGATGGAGATAGGCATTTGTTCTGAGCGCGAGCGGGATGGGTGTATGCGACTCGCTTGCTCCCTTACGGCTTAGAGCTCAGCTGTCTGCCCCGAGCGGTGATGTTTGAAACACGGGACAGGCGGAGCTTAGCTACAAATCACTCAATGTCACATTTTGACATTTGAGATATTAGGTCTTTTTTCTATAACTCTGCCACCTCTGCTCTAGATACACTACAAAGTAGGTATAGACTTGAGTATTTCAAGTAATCAAGTATTGATGTAAATATTAAATATGTCACAGGTTATATTGAATCTTTAAAGCCATATCTGTGCATAGCTACTCTATGTCTGACCATTAAGAATTCTCACGCCTCATCACAGCAGCCATAAAATTTACGATAGTCGTGTTAACATTGTTGTCGCGGCTTTTTTAAAATTCGAATACAAACGGTCAGGCAGAGACTCTAAAGAATTGTAACAAACTTTATTAGACCTTTCCGTCTTGGATTCTTGATTAACAATAATCATAGCTAGGAGGGTCTTTTGTTGTTGGTTGGTCATGGTTCAAGGAAGTGCCCTCAAATTGATCAGTCGTGGTTATAAAAGTCCAGCAGTATAATGTCTCTATAGCCGTAACTGTTCGCTGTGTTTATATTTATATCAAAGAATCTATAAGAAATTGAATAAAAATTTATAACATTATAAATATTTAAAAATTGTAGTACGTTATAATTACCTTATTAATTGCAGGAAATAATTTGTAAAACTATTTCGTGTGCAATTTTAACATAAGAAATACCACTTAATTTGGCAAAACTTAGATATGGTCGAAATTCTCAACACGTGTTGGAACATGGTAAGAACAGCATTGTTAAGAATTACGCAAAATGTCTAAACAGTTTCAAGCTTTGTCTAAAACAATAAGCTATATTATGGACATAATAAATTCTAACTTAAAACTTGAAATGTTAAACCGCATGATCTTTTCGCCGTTATACTTTTCAAAGCAGCGGGGATCCAGAGAATATTTGACTTTATTAATCGATTTGAGCTCTATTTCATTCATATAAGGTGTAATATCGTATAACCTTGTCTCGAAAATATTATCCGAAAATGTTGCTTCACGCATTCTAATTCTGAATTTTTAGTTTTTACCCATAGACAAAACAATACTTATAATGAATAAGATAATAAGCAATTACGAGCGAGTTGTTGTACAATTTCGTTTTGTTACTTTAATGTGATTCTAAAATAATTTACGACGCAGTAAACCACGGAATATGATTCTTTTTAACTTTCCGTAGACAATGAATTCCTCAACCGCTTTCATGGTTCCACGTGAGAGCGAGTTTTCTATACAATTTAAGCATTTTAGAGCATTGAAACATTGACACGCACCATTAGAATACATCAAAGGTCAAATGACGCAAGATCTTTGTCCTTCTTAATATCCGTTCGATACAGGACGTTTATACATTCACACATCAAACGTGTCAATATATTAAAAACCACCTACCAATGAATCATTAAACAACCTTGCCTATTTTTAATTGATCATAAAAGGTCAACCCAAATTGGTCATATTATGTTAATCTCTTAATCAATTCTGAGTGTAATGATATAATATTTTACGCATGTAACGACGTATGTGTCCGGGTAATACCTAACTAAGGCGCAAACTCGTCTGACGAAGGTTGTCTAATATAGTCGACCCCCGGTGAGTTAAGACGGTGTGATGGATTGTCGCTATATTGAAAACCAATAGGTACTCTTATTGCATAGTGTGTGGTCACGTGAGTAACAAGATTATACGTCGCTTAATTTGATTAAATTCCTTTTATTGTTCCCCTCTAAATTAAAATGTTGATTCAATGCTGGTCGGGGCAGAGATAATTTATATAAGTCGCTTTTACGCTATCACGCAATTTTTAGTCATACCTACAAGTACCTACTGTTGTTGGATTAGGTGCTTTCACGTGCTAACTAGTACAGGAGTTTGTGTACATATAAATAATGAAACTAGGTATGCGTTTCATTTAACAACGTTCAATTTAATTAAATTATATCGACACTAATTAAAGAAATAACAATGTTACGAAATACAATTAAAAAGCACCACCAATAAATATGTTTCATAACAGTAATATCGTCATAAAATACCTTCCTACTTTACGATCGTTCGAAATTATTTAGTAGTGCGTGTTGTGGTCAGGTTAGGCCTGCTTAGTCTCGCTATGTTAACTTTATGATGCCTCAATTATTGTAACAGCCGATGGATAGATTATTCTATAAAAGTACAATAACAATGTAAAACATACCTTAAGTATAAGTATCAAAGTACAAATTTATTTACACCGAAACATGCATATAGATTATGAAATTTGCGTATCACATTACATTTCAGTCTTAAGATTCGCTCCGCGCTTACACAATAAAGTAATTAATCTGGTGCTGCCTGTTTATAGGAGTAACGGGTTAGCGTTTAGTATCTCGCACCGCTCATATGGCTGTGTGCAAAATTTCATTAAGGTCAGCGGAGAGCTTGAGACATTTAATCTCGTAACTGTAAATGCAAACTAGGTTATAACTGAACACTAACATGTGTGAATTTGAATATTAAATATACGCTATAAAAGATAACATTATAAGGAACACCGCATAGCTTCCTCCGTGACATTTCCCAGCTAATAAACTTATTTTATTTATACATAAAATTAAAATAATAACATGATCCGACAAATTTATAAGGTTACTTCAAAATAAAGTAATATATTTTTGTAAATATGTAATTATTTATGTAAATAATGGAACATGTGGATTTTAATGAACTTCGTACGAACGGAAATAAAAACGTGTAAGTTTAATTACATTTAAAAAGGTTATAAATGTGATTTTATTAAATCAACTGAAATTATGTTGAAATCTATACATTTGTTGTGTGTCGTTAATATCTTGACATTTAATTCAACTGCGATAAATCTAATACATAATTATACTAGACAATTTTACAGACATATTAAATAATTGCTTTGATTAGTGGATTTATTTACGTTAAGCATATAAATACAAATGTTATTGGAAAGCATTTTATACGTAATAATATATAATTGATGACAAATTTTTTTGCGAGATGATTTTACCGGATTTCAATGAATCTAATACATATCATGTTATTAAGTTTTATACTTAACATACAAAGTTAACAAGAGCAATTAAAAACAGCTATGAATACATATGTATATGAAAGAGAATTGTATGATTCAAAATCCCGAAGGTTGTATAGAATACAAACCGATAATCGAACAAGGCCGACCCAGCCCGATGTTCTTAGAAAAACAAAAGAGATTACTCATCCCACCTCTCTCGAACTCTATCTGAGAATTCCTTGAACGCGCCACCGCGCCCTGTAGCGATAGCACATAGATTTTTAAAAAACTTTAAATAAAAGAAAAAATAAACTTAAACTATTACTTATAAAATAGATCGTATTTCATTGACTTTTGACTTGTTTCGACACGGCTAGGAAATAGATTCGCAACCGAAATACAAAATACTCGAATGATACATCTCGTTATATTAATTATTCGATTAAAGCTTTAAATTAATGCAGAAGCGTCACGTCGTTAATTCTGTATTAATTACAAAATATATATCGTACGATCTCTAAGATTCTATCCGTACCAACCCCAAGTCCGTAAGACGATAGCGTAAGACGGAGTACAGAGAAAGTTTGAGTGACGTACCCCCTCCACCGCCACCTCGCCCCCTTCGAGGATTTATGGCGCCATATTGGATTGGGACAAGATGACACGATGCCCGGATAATTTGGGCAATGGTATCACGTGACGGGTGCCCGAACTGTGAAACGGCTCTTTAATTATCATACTCGAGAGTAAACTCGCTTCATGCCAATTCTCAGTAGATTGGTATCGAAGTTATGACTCGATAAGCGATTTTTATTGGTTATTTATTCGCTGAATATTCACATTCGCTACTCGAGAATAATAAATATAAATTATCACTCGATTTATAAACATAAGTCCACAAGTTTTTACGACTAATTCCTCATTACGAATGCAAAGAACTCCAATAACATATTCATAAGCTTTTTACTTAGCCCTCGAATGAAAGATGTTATAAACAAAGCGAATTCATCGGTGAGGCAATAAATAACAGGCGGGTGCACGCACTCGCGCGCAGCGTCTGGTGTCTGACACGCATGCGCCCGTTTTGCGTGCCAAAACACTGCATCTATGCAGGCGATTCAGAATATAGATTCTGACAGAAAAAAAATATAATATACATTTATATTATTTATTTATCGCAACACCGACCTAACTTATTTTTAATTTTTAGTACATTACTTACCAGCTGCTGACACAATAATTCCCAAGTAACAAGGCCATCACCAGAGTGCTAGTGACTAGGAAAACCAAGGGTGCGAATGTTGCAAAAACAGAGATCTCGTTAAGATGACAATTTATGGGTTGTTTTTGCTAAATGAAAATAGTCGCGAGCCGTGAACTGAGCAGACCTTTTTTGATTTTCTTAATGGAATCTTTACGCAAGGGATTTGTGTCGAGCGAAACGTTTAAGCTCTTCCGTTTATAATAATAGGCAAAAGTTTGATTTGTACAGCTGCCTTAGTTTTCTTTCTTTACAAAAAAAAAACAAAATTTGTTCTTTTAATGGACTAATTACCGTTACGAAAATTAAAACAGATTTATCTTAAAACTCGACAAAGATATAATACAAAAATACGTCTAATACGACATATTATAAATTAAGTCTCTAAATTCAATTACTAATTGCGACTTATTGAATTAAGTAAATACATAAAATATAAGTCAAATAAAAATATTAAAACATAACCTTCAAGCTAAGGAAAAATCGATAGATTACAAATAACTTAATCTCATTGAAATATAATGCTTTAAAATATATAATAATAATAATAATTACATGTCACTTAATTAATACAAAAAAAACTCCATAAAGTAGACGCAGAATTCTTTTGTAATAAGGCAAAGAGTCGGAAACATTTCACGATTTATGACAAAGCAAATTTCGTTTCCGTATCTCTTTTCTCATTGTTTTTTCTTGTTCGTGTTATTTACCACAGCTCTTAGTGCTTCAAGCAAAAAGAGAACTTAAAAGCCATATTTGTTTATTACAAATATTTAAAAAATTAAACTATGGCGTAGTAATTTTTTTGGGTGTTAAAAATTTATATATTTTTATTGAACCGTAGCGAATGAATTGCTTTAAATATTCACTTGTTCTATCGAAAATACATTGAAGCACAATGAAATTTATTAGAATAATTAAAATTAAAATATAAAGCGCTTGAAGCATATATTTTGTTCAAAGTTTTAATACTGATCGTTTATGATGTAAATGAGTATTACCGCCATAAAGATATCAGCAATACAAATTAAGATTTTAAAAACGCTATAATTCACTTCGAAATTTTACTACGTGCTGTAAGTATTAATTAATAAATCACTATTAATTTTTTCTTTTATTTTGGTTCTTAAATTTACTAAAATAGTTTTGATGGACATTAGACCTAGATATTTGTTATTATAAAAGCAGCCCACGGGAGTGCGGGAGTTTTGCGAGCGCTACGGAGGCGACTACAAACCATCCTATTGTCCCGTTTTCCTGCCACGCTTTCCTTAACGGATGTTACTTTCTCGCTTGCACGCCACTTGAAAACTATGGAGTTGCATTTTAAACTACCGGCTTATATATCATACATTAAATCAACCTGATTGATTTAAAATATAAATAAAAAAAATGCAATTGTATTTTATTCTACTCGGACCTGCTTTTTAAATAAATTCACAAGCTGACAACTTAACTAATAATATAAAAAAGATATACGTGTGACTAATTTGGTTTAATCGTCAAATGTCATTTGAAAGGATGTGTGTTGATGGAAATTTAAATAACTGAACGCACTCTCCATAGTTTCATAGTCCGTCTCACGTCGTTCTATTTTCTTTACTCCACTTTATTTTCTCCTTTTGCCTCCTGCTGCTTCCGTACCGTGGACACTTTTGGTTAGTTTGTTCTGTTTTCCGTCTAATAAATAATAAAACCAGCTCTAGGTACACACGAATTGTCGCTCAGATATTTACTCGTGAGCAGAGAAATGTAAACAGAGGCGTTTGATTACGTATATCTTTATTTTATTGTATACATATCGTTACACGCACAAAGGATATACCTAAGATATAAAACCTCTAATTGGTAGTGCAACGTAAGAAATAGTTTGGCTGTATTGATTATTGCTGGCTGGTTTAGTGGATGATGGTGGTCTTGTTATATTTAAAAAATCAGACTCAATATTTCTGATTTATGAATGAATGGTAAAATGTAAAAATGTATAAATACGACAAATATAAACAAAGTTTATTTTAAATTAAACAGGCTTTACTCAGAGCAATACGAAGTATCACAAAAATAATGTGTCACATATAGACTCAAACATAGTAATGTTTGAGTCTTATCTTAATTTATTATTATTATATATTGAGAAACACTGGATTAATTTTCTCTAAAATCACTTTGATCATTTTTAAGACGGTAAAAACGTTAAGTCAGAAAACCCCGGACAAAAGTTGTATAGAATTTATTTTTTTTGTGTATTTAAAACAACATTAATCATGTATATGCTGATTTTAAATAAAATCATAAACTTTATTATAATTTTACGATCATAAATTAATAAACCGTACGACTATCTAATCGAAAACCACAATGTTTACGATGCATATTGAATGCGAATACGTTTCATATTCACAAATAGCGTTTTGATTTTCTATTAGTCGATTATCATACGTGAATTAAAATCAGATAATTCTAGTGATGACTCGTATTAGTTCACGTATCTGCTGTGTTGTATACAATAGATCGAAACACAATGAGTTGTCACTGCGTACGATTTTTCACTTATCAAATGTTTGGCACGCGTAAGCTTTAATGTGTTCTCGATAAATAGATCCTATATAGCGGGGCCAGTCATTGATAATTGAATACATTGATTTATATCAAAACCATATAATGTGTATACAAAACAACTCCACCGTAAACTTGATCGATCTTGTTTAGATTGACGATAAAAAATTTCGCAGTCACGTCCACAATGATAAAAATTTAATTCGATTCGCCGACGAAATTTTGACATGCCTCAAATACTTTTTAGTAAAGGTCGCTTGTTCTCGATACGTTATTTATTATACATATAAACTATGTTACTATTGTTATTTTCATTTAATATGATTTATATGAAAAAAAAAAAATGTGCAACCAAGGCGAAACATTTTCTTTCTTTTAATAAATCGTTCTAAATTCAAAATGTGATTTAAGAGGAAAGGAAAAATATAGGTTGTATATAAACGTTGCCTCGATAGCTCTGATCCGAAAGAATCAATTTTATTGGTAAAACAAGCGCGCTGTTGATTTATGTCCTCGGAGCGTGGCTTCGCGATAGCGTGTCACCGCCGCGTTCGCGCCTCGCTCTAGAATGTGCTAGAATTTTCTTTGTGCTTAGTACAAGCTAGCTAGTAAAACATTTTAGTGGAATTAAAAAGGTTCCCTGCAAAAATGTTTCTTGGATATGCATGCGGTTTCACATTTACCTTTCTGCCTACTAACTGACGGATACTATTACCGTTAATAGCGACATAAATAAAAGGGGAACTTAAAAAAAAATGTTTAACAGTCGTCTTTGCCTTCGTAACTCAAACAGCAATGAGCGTAAATTAGAAATAATTTATCAATTCAATTGCTTTATTCATACGCATTCCTAAAGAGCTTCGAAGTACAATTACACTGGTCCGTACGTATGTATATTTGAGGCAGGTGAAACTATTACCATAGACGCGACTCTTCAAGCTAATCAATACAAAACATTTATTGTCAGCCCGTTTATCACAATCGACGACTATTCCTATTAATTTGCACGTTTAGTGCCAATTTGCTGTATTTTTTAATCATTTGTCATCGTTAACGAACGCGGAATTACTCATCGTACGCATAGTAAAAGTCAAGCGCCCTCAAGAAGAATATAAATTATGTCTTTAGTTCTCGATCAGACGCTAAGCTATTGAAATTTCTTTCTTTCGACGCTATAACAGCTACGCGTCATAAATTCTGACGACGTCGTCACTAATGTGTTTGTTTTGCTATATCTGACTCTTAATGATCCGAAGTCTATAAAAGGTTAAAGAATATAATGCTCGGTAAACGATGATTAAATAAATTTTATTTATTTAACTTTCACGATATAGTTTCACGTTGTCGGTTCGTCTTTATGGTATAAAGGTCAATTTCATTACTGAACAAAAACACTGGTACCGTGTTAGTAGAATTGCGCAACTGTTATATTATTATATTGTAACAGAAATATCTCCAGCGAAAGCTACCAGATCAAAAAGGATTAAGGTCACGTATGTCGGATAATATTAAGTGGACGTAGATATGCCGTTTTCGTGACTTAGATATAAACCGATAGCAGTGCATTGCTAAATGCAAAAAGAATATGCTTTCAGATAATAAACATCAGTGTGACTGTAGCTTTACGTTTTAATACATTTTATAAGTGACCCTTAGATCTTCATTATTTTTTATTTCATAAATAATGACAAGAAATTAAGTGTAAAAGTAAGTAAAACTATGTAAGTATATGGGAAACAAAAAATCCACTAAAACTTCTACAACCACTATCCAATTTTGGCTTCAATTTCCAACCGCGCCGGGAACTGTTTAAATCATGCGCGTGTGCCGAAAATAAACTGCGCCGCTTCTCCGCTGCACAGTAAATTCACCGCTAATTTACAACCCCTCTATGTTATAAATAAATAAATATTAGTCGCTACTATATCCTCAGCTGACAAAATGTGCCACATCTCGTATGCTGGTGTCATAACAGTTCCTTAGTTGTGGGTACACTCAATTAATTGCCTTGACGATATCTGATACCATTTCTTTGTAAAAGTGTACGCTGTTTTTATTAGTTATATACAATTCCTTAACGGCTTTTCCAATTATAATAATTTAAGGATATTTTGCTAATTGATAGTTCCAAAATAATATGCAATCAAAAAAAGATGTTCAAACAATGCGGGTGACGGGAAACAAACAGTTGAATTTTAATTATACGTTCAAACACAGCGTTCTTATAACACAGTGACGTATCAAACCGCCATTAAAACGCAACATTGTTGTGAAAACTGTCAGAAGCTTTCAGGTTAAACTTTAATTAATACTAAATGAGCCAGTGAGCCACAAATTATTACGCTACTTTCGATTGCGGAGTAGTTATTGAGTGCCAAGTGGATTGAATTAAGGGAACAGCCGTGTGGTTTACGTGCCAGGGATCATAGGCAGTGGTATTGTAGTACGAATTCTCAGCCGCTGTTATCATTAATCTTGTAGAAATTCGAAAAACAATGATAGAATTAGGCAGCGCGTACACGTTTAAAATTTAACAAAACGTTAGTTAGTAGTGATGAGATTACTATCAGTTGTCGATTATAAATATACCTAGTTATATTTTATAATAATTATATTTTTCAATATTATTTTATCAGGATGATAAATCTTTGAGGTAGTTATGAGACTGGCTTACCTTATAGTTGAATATTTTAATGCTCCATTACACACAACGATTAAAAGGTTCATCAAGAGAAGTAATCGATCAGTTTTTTGTTTACTTTTGCGTGTTTAAATATTTAACATGACTTCATTCGAATTTATTGTTATTGCAAAGCCTTTGAGCGTTTAAATATTGTGTGCACTTATCTTGAGGCTATAATATTCCAAACGAGTCGACAGCTGCTTCTGTTTTTACCAGTCCCTTTTCTAATTTGCGATCGGCTACAATTCTTGTTCATAGAAGTCACCGTACAACAATGTGCGTCTTGGTGAAATTTTGTTACCATATAGTAATAAAATTGAATTTTATCGACTATCTAGATTAGACAAATGTCTTATTAAAGATAAGGATTAATAACATAAACTAGGATTCAGTTCAATTCTTGCTTAATGGCTTTTAGTTGTGCCAAGAGATGACAGCAACTTAAAATAGATATATGTATTTCTCAAAGTGAAAATGACAGGGACAAGTATAATTGAGAATATTATTTTATGATAGTTTTTCTAGTAATATGTACATATGTACAAGTACTCAGTATGGTTATAGAATTCCATACTTTTTACTATTGCATGTTTGACGTTTCAATTTATTAAAGGAGTTTCTTATCGAGTACTGAATTATCCTGTTGTTATCGTCGGCATTCCTACTACCCACCGTTGACGGTTTATAAAGCGATATGATACCAATCTCAATCGATACCGACCGGCTTCTGCGTTAGATCTTACATCTTTACAACTAAGGAAGTGGTAACTTATATAATGCGTAAATCTTATATCGATATAACGTCCATCTCTATTGATATCTCGCGATTCGCTGCCAGCGGGCGGAGCTAGCGCGGTGCCAAGTATGGCGGGCGCGTTAATGTACCGACGCTTCGTCACATGTTTTTATTGTGGTCTGCACGGGCGTCGGTGCTATTAGGCAATCTATGCATGGACGCCACACACAGAGCGAAATGTCAGGCACATACTAAAGGTTGTGACGTACCGTGAGATTATTTATATTGGTGTCAAATCAATGATCTCAAAAAAAAAACTTATAATATTTTAGAAGCAAAAGTCGTATTGGAGATTTATCATTGGCAACATACCCAGAAATTATTTTGGGAATTATTATACACCAAATAAAATATAAAAAATTAACTAGCAATTAAATCCAAAACTGTAAAACATAGAGTCAATGTTTCAAAGCAATAAAAAAATCTCAGCGAAATGACTACAGAAAGTTCGCCGTATTATAATGTAAAACCATTTTAATATTTACACACATGATCAATTACTTCTAATAATGTCACGCACACATGTTTAACTGAATGCACTATTTATTCGATTAATTTATTAAGATTGATCGACTATTCATAACATCTTAAAGTCGATTTCAATCAAAGTTTCAGCTTTGACCTAACTAACAAGGAATGCGTTATCGAAAACAAACACCTGCCGTCTTTTGTTTAACTGTCGTTGGCCTTTCTACTTTTATTGTATACGTGCATGCAATTTTAATTTTTCGCAACGAACACCCACGTTGAATTCGGCTTTACGATTTCGATATATCGATATGTAATTTGTAAATCGATTACTTTAACAGGACTGATATAGACTACTAAAATCGATTTCTATTTGATTATTTTAAAAGATAAACTGCGAACAGATTATAAATAAAGCATCAGCTTGTTTAATCGAATGTACATATATTTATGCAGTGTTTGACTTCTTACTTAAATACGGCGTTGTAAGAGAATTTTTATAATATCAACGTGGCACTAAATATAATCAATCACACCATAGTCGGAGATTATAAATATTTCAGATCAGGTAATGATTATTGTTACAAGTTGAAAAAAGGAGAGCGGATCAAATCAGAATCTGAATCAGGATCGAGTAACAACCTCACATGTAACACGACGTACGGTAGGCAGCATCGAGAAATAGGAATATTTGCAGCATTACGACCTTTACGCTCATTATAATAGAGGTTCAGAGCTTGAGTGGGTTTGTGTATACATTATGTGCGGGGAACGGCCCATCATGTTTTATTTATTCGCGGCGGAGTAATAGAGTCGTGCCGTGAGACCGGCCGGCACGTTTTTTGCAGACCGTAAGCCCTTGTATTGAGACGTCTTTGGATGCTGATGTCTTGTTGCCTGTCCGGACCACATCCGACATGACGGAGGCACTTATTTTTCAATGTCCTCGTTTAAATAACACTATAAAGTCGTTAACGCTTCGCTATAATATCCATAAAAAATATATTTAGATTTTAATAATTATTGAAGTATTATAGTTTATTATAGACTACATTTTATCTTATATACTGCTAAATAAATCGAGCTAAGTACAAATCTACAAATTCGGGGAGTGTATTTTTCATCACACGACCAACGTATCCAGACAGCTGCAGGAGGATATTAAAAATCCATTCATCACAGTTAAAGCAAAAAATAAGAATTCAGATTCACACTCGAACACCGCGACTGCGAAATCTGGAGAGACGAGGAGGTATTTCCATTCAGCCCCCGCCCGCCAGGGTGGTGGGGCCACCCTTTTGACAGGAAATGATTGTCTAATATTAGCTTTGTTATAAGGTTCCTCTTTAGGGATTCGAGCATACCTTTTCTGACATTCCGAAATGGCCGGACATCGATTTCTAGTTTACAAAATAACGTAACAGATACACAATACATTTAGATAGAGAAAAGAATTCTGCCGAAAGACAAAATTTATCGCAGTCGCCTATAATCATGTGATGATTATACGCTCCGTGAAAACATAGATAGCTATAAATTACGGAAGTATTTCGGGTCAACGTCCGCGCCTGGGCGACTGCGGATCAAAAAAATTCTGAACACCCCCGATTATCACAACAAAAACCCGCCGCGCGTTTTCTTCGAAATAAACGGATGAGTTTTATTTTGAATAAAATTTATCGGTGCGACATCTATTTCGGCGCGGCTTTCGTCAACACCGGCAACGATTACGAACCGAATAGACGGCCTATGAATAGTGTAGCGAGTAGCGACGCACGTTGTGGGTATCGCCGCTGACAGATTTGTGAAATACATACGAATCCAACATGGTTCCGTTAGATTTTTAATCCCACAGACTGATAAATTACAATCTATTTTTTAAAATGTATCATTAGTCTGCGACGATGTGTATACGTTCTACGTGAACATGAGTAATCGCAAATTAAACTTTTAAATCGGTTTTTCTTAAATTGGTGTAAATATTATTATTATATGAAACATTACAATGTTTTACAGACGTAAATAAAAAAGTATTCAAATTAAACGAATAATAAACGAGATTTGATGAAAAAACATGTGAATTTTGAAACAATGAAATGAAATCAATAACAATTGATTTCAGCATTTTCATTCGTTTCATTTTGCGTTTTACCGCAGAAAATTTTGTTGAATCTGCAATAATATGAAACTCGCATATTGCGATTTCGCTTGTAGATAACAGAAATAATGGGGTTCAAAAATGAAATTAATTCCAGGTTGATGATTTCAAATTGAAAAGTCACATCGGCTCGCGCCATAATTCATGATCCTGAAACGTGTCCGGGCGGCTGTGTCGGACGCGGCAGTAATAGGGTTGACGATTTCTTATTAGTTCTTATAAACGATGCATTTGAATTGACATACCTATAGTTCAATGAATATAAAACATTATTTTTTTTAATTTAAAATAGAAGCAATAGAGCAAGGTCAAAAAACATGCCTCAGGACAATTTTAGAAGGCGTGTTCTTTTTTAAATCTTTGTATGTTATGTTAATAATTTATTAATTAATTTACTAAATGTTACAAGTTTAATTTATGTAAAATTACGAAAAAATAAAGGTTGAATTTGGTAGGAAATGAAAGATATAAAAATACAGATAAGCTCGACGTAAATGTTAAGAGATTTTTATCAATTTAGAACAACCAAATTCATCATGAGTTAAAACTACGGCTTCTATTCGTATATATTTTTTTAAATAGTCATGAACAATTGTTATTACTTACTACACGTCTAAGATTTCATATTTGATTCCTTTATATTTTTTTTATTTATTGAAGTGCTGTAATTAATTCCATTTGAATACAATAGCTAATCCAATGTAACCAGACTTTCATTGTTTTCACTAACCCTTCATAACGGGTAGCGATATATCAAAATTATGTAAACACCTCGTGTCAAACCCTACCCGCTTCTTTGACGGAGATCTTCCCGCTACTAAATACGATGTGTTAGAATATGCATGAGCGCTTATAAATGTAACTTTGGTTCATACTTAGTATGTTGTAAACGTAAATCGATATTAAATCTTCGCTTGCTATGGGTATATCGGTAAATCAAAATTATGTAAATATTAACTGTCAACCCTAGCCGCTCATTGTCAAGTTTGTCGGACGTCTTTCCGCTCCGGCACGCGTGCTATCTTTACTCGAATATACATGAACGGTCACAAGAGTAACTCCTAATTCAAATTATGCTAAGATATGTTATGTACCTACTAGGTACTGCTAGAACAACATCGAGCTGTATATTTACTTAAGAGTATTTTTAGTTAGACGTTCGAAGCGGTCTTGATCAAAGATTAAAACTCTTTCTGACTAGTGGGATATATTTTACTAATATTATGTCTCAATTCGTTAAATATTGTAATAGTTTAAACAATGATATACCGTACTGTTACTTCTGATTTCCATAACACAAGTGCTTCAGCTACTTACATCGGGATCAGAGTAATGTATGTGATGTTGTCTCATAAAAAAAAAATCATAAGTTTAAACTATATAAGTAAAGTTTTGGCGTCAACCCTATTTCGGTTCATTGTCACAGTCTTTTGTCGGAGGTCTTTCCGCCTCACCACGCGTGATATCTGTGCTGGAGTATGCAACGCGAACAACTGATGTTACCCATTATTTATTTTTGATCTGTTATAACTATTTCGAATAACATTTGATGAACGATATTTTAAAATTTCTTTGAGATATAAATGTAACATAAACAGTTGAGCTTTAATATCTTTGGTTAACTGCAGTTTTATTAGAAGCTCTCTCATTTTCAAGCCGATTTACTAGTGATACGCTATTAGTTACATACATCATAAAACCTTTACTGTTATCACAATTAAATTGTCGCTTATCACTTCACGATGATAATATCCATAACAAATTCGGATTTGTTCTTCTAAATATGTCAAGAAGGGATGCCACTTTATACATGTTCCATTCAAAATAGGGAAAATGGTGTCTGTTTAAATTCGCTCGGTTAATGGGAAATCCTGTAGTTGACTAATTAAATGAATTTTCTAGAATGTCGAGAAATATCCTCAAAAATTTACGCTGCTCGCACCTGTCTTCCTTCCCTGACAGTTTACTGTATGAAAAAACTAATTTTACGCGCGTATGAAAATTTAAAAACATTTTTGAAAAAATGTAAGCGGTATGAAATAAATGAATAAATTACTAATAGCAGATATTGAGTTAGAAGCTTAGAACGTGACGATAATTATAATATTATACAGAGAGATTGTAAATAGCGTTAAACTCAGAAACTACCGATCAGTATAAATAAATCCGAAATAATCTTTACGTTAGATAGATGTCTATTGAGGAGGTTATGGGCAACATAAATCGACGTCACCACCCTTAAGAACGAAGCTGTAACCTTAAACGTCATCAATCTGATGAGCTGTAAGCCGATAGTCATCGTATATGAGAATGATATAGCCATTTGTAAACCAAGCAAAATACAAGTGAAATCACAGTATAGTAACTAAATCTTAGTTTCTATGATTATATTTTATATTTGTGATTTTAATATTACAGAGACTTTATTTTTAAATTTATATACAATGGTAAATGAAATTGAAATCCGTTCGAATACTATATTCAAAGTTGAGGTTGCATAAGTATATTTTCGTACCTTCTAAGAAATTTTATGGATTCCAACGTGAAAACTAAATGTATGTAAATACTAGTAGCAGCACTCATGTTTAATGCAGTCGCTTGTCAAGAACATTTGTCGGTAGCACTATTTCAAACCTTTCTACAAACTCCAAGTTACACCGCAATATGTTTTTGACGTTAATATTAAACTTGAGCCTTAATTTTCCATAAAACGTTTTTTTTCGTAAACAAACTGTCTGGAAATAAATTGTATACTTATAAATTAAGAATACTCCATGATAATTTAAAACATCGCAAAAAAATTATCATTCTTTCCATCAATCTAGTAGATTATAAACACTGCGAGAGAATCTAAATTATACAATTACGCCGAAATTAATTTTGGTACACAGCAATCCGCTATTGTTCTCTGAAGCTACCGGACCAAATTAATTCCGAGTCAAGGTTTTTATTTTAACAGTCTCAGTGACGTTGAAAAATATGAATGGCGTAACATGTTAATCCAACTAATTATTACTCCTACGAGTTAATTAGAAAAAGCCTCGTAAATCATTTCATCTAAAAGTCTTAAGCCATGTAACGCCGCGAGGTTTCTGAGGAATTACAATAGAAATATTTCCGTCCTTATCGTGTATTGACTCTTAACGAAAGTCGGAAAGAGAAAGCTCCGTTCGCGCATACTGCCGAAAAACGAGCCCATAATTTGCCTGCACGAAAATTTGATAATAAATCATAATAGTTTTAGACAGAGCGAGGGTAAAAAAATGAACCAAATTGGAAAGTGAATTGTAAGGCACGGCGAGGTTAGCCTGTTATTAGAGCAATTATGTTATTATGTTTGCCGTATCTAATCCGAAAAAACTAAATTGGAGTCGGCCGCTGCCGGCGAATGCTCGATAGGTTCAATCATTTCTACTTGTGGGTCGCATGAAATTCGTTGCGGAAGCAATAAGAAACACGAAAATTCCGACTAAATTGTACAATAATATATAGCTAGCCAACGCAAAAGTGAATTTTTCGATGAATAAAAACTGGGGTAAGGTTATATCGAAACCCCGTTTCGCCATGGTCCATAGTTGGGACAAATTAAAAAGGGTGCTCCGATGCGTACATATTACAAAGTTCACGTTTTAAAACCCCTAGCCCTTTAATATCCCTCACTTAAGTCATATTTCATCCGATATGAACGTAATTGAAGCAATGTGTTCAGAGTTCATTAAAATAAAACACTTATGTGTTATAGTAAAAAGTCCATATTAGTTTGTTGATGTGCGGGATGATAAGAGATATGGCATGAATATTGAACAATTGCCTCTTTCACAATTTGTATCTTCAGCATACATTGAAAACAGGTTTATTCGTGTAACTTACGAGCACGTTTTGTATTTTTATTTCAAAACGCGTCCTATTGTATTAACAAAATATCAAATATGAATACCAAATAAGGGTAGGGACAAAAGAAAAACTGCCATCTTTTTAATTTATGCGTAAACGAGTACATGAAAAAGTAATAATAGGTGCGTGTTTGGTAAATATATTAATGTAATAACTCTCTCAGGGCATTTAAAAGTTACGGGGGTCTATTTTCAGAAATTTCACGGTAGATATATCATTTCGGTGTCGTGGAAAATTGGTAACATCTTCATCGTCATTGTGAAGTGGTTACGGTTTTAATGTACATGACGGTTTTGTGAAGATGGGTTAATTCAGTTCACCATTATAATTGAGCTGTCTGACCACTGACACTTAAAAATTTACCATTATATTTATTAATTCCTATAAATATTTTACATTCATACATAGTATAGTATGTTGGCTTTACAGATAAAACACTATTTAAATATTCTCCCTGTAATACGTAATGTTGTTTTTAATAAGTAGACGATAAAAATGCAATAAATTAATTTTTATTAATTTTATTCAACTTTTGTTTATGAAACGAATAAGGTCCATTCACCTTATTTCTGCCTTTTTATCATATCAATTAATTGTTGTCTTAAATAATTACGGTATTTTTTATATATTATATCGATTTTATTATTATTGCCATCCGACCGTTTAGTGTCGTTTTAATAAATATTTTATGACGTGTGATTTCAAACATTGTTGCGAGCCTTTGAAAATAAATCGCGCGCCAAAATGGCGCTACGATTTAAGATCATCAGTCATCATCATAGTAATCATAGTATCGTAGTAAATGATTAATCGCTATGATTACTATATCAAGATAAATGTATTGCATTTTTAGTCCAGGAACAACATAAAAAACCTTACGAAATAATAGTATAATAAAATGCCATACAATTTTTCATCTACAAATTGTAGTCGTTAAGTATCTGTGCTACGTCAAATAAAAAAAAATTGAGCTCCTGCGTCACATTTTATGACTCCAATGAACTTGACCATAAATATAGGTATCTCCTCCGCTGCACTGACCCACTTATCAGCTCGGATCACTCTTGACCGTGTCTCCATATCAGAGCGAATGAACTAAACACACAGCAGGTCACACGATAACAAGTGACAACGACTTTTTGAATTATATTTTTCCTGTAAACATACTACATATGTTCAATGATGTCGTTTGAATAATCGAAAACTGTTCTGATTGGTTGAAAATTTGAAATTAATGTGATTTTTCCGTTTGTTACAGGTAAGCTGAAACAGCCCGCATTTACACCGTTCACATAATCTACGGTTGGCTGACGGAAACGAATTCGAAATTTAAATTACCATTTACCTTAGTGATCGTTTGTTTTGTCACGTGGCTGCCACCCGATAAACAGTTCAATCGTGATTTACATAAAGTCGTATTTCAATTTCGCACGAATATCGTATAGAGCTTCGAATAGGTATGCACATGTGTTGGCGACAGCTGAAATCAAAGGGAGAACTTTCCTTCGTAGCTTTTTTATAGTAAATATTTTGCACATCAGATTAGTAATTGATGATATGCAAAATAAAGTCAATTAGCGATGTTTAAATTTCATAAACTCTTTGTTAAAGGTATTATGATTATAATAAACACTAAATATAAATCTATTTATTTCATCAAATGTCAAATCAGATTTGTACCGACATAATCGATGGGTTCATTCTATAATATCGTAACGAAATAATCGTTTCTGTTTAATAAAGTTCTTATGAATATTAAATAAGAAATCATTCATTTGATTGCAATCAAGTAAGCAAAAACGTATCTCCTTATAACGTTTCCCGCCCATCCGTAGCGCAACGCTGCATGCGTTCACACGCATTCGGATAATCTTTCATGTGATCGGCCACATAGGCGCGTGTACCGTCACTTATAACCAGCCATTTTGTAAAACCGATACAGTTCACATTCCCTTTTGCAGTTGAGCATCATTTCGTCTGGCCGCGTTAAAAGCACGCTGCATGTTCGCACTCCCACCCGCCACAACACAAACGCCTAGCATGTATGAATCATGAAACTGCCTCTGTGTGGGTGCCCGTACGTTCGCGCTCGGCTGGAGACTGTCAGTGTGTTTGTGTCCCGCGTTGCACGCGCGCGCGTCTGTGTGCGTACCCACTCATGGCAGCGGACTATGACGGCTCGTAGATTTGACAGCTAGCTCAATGCGGGTTCAGACGTTCATTACACACCGACCGATGTAATATCGTGAAATTGTTGACAGTTTATTTACGTGCGAAAAGGACAGTGGTGCCGTGTGAAGTTTAGACAAAAATTACGTTGTGATATATTTTAATTGAAAGTTTTCGCGCGAACTTGAACTTGACTTCCGCCGAGTCCAGTTTCCCGATTGATATGTGACATGCCCGTTTCAAGTATTTATTTATCATGTTCGCAATTAGATGCGCTTCGTTGGAAATCGTTCTAAGGGGCAACGGAATGAATAAAATATCGCTGGCGGTTTGGTGGTCCCAACTAGACGGAATGGTAACTCTATCTGAGGAGTTGGAAAAATAAATTGAACGCTAATGAGACGAGTTGGAGTACATCGATTAATTATGACAAGAATGAGGTGATATTCGAAATTATCGTTAATTTTCGAATAATAGTGATGTGAGGACCGAAAACATTAATCTTAAGAACCAGTGCGAGTTTCGTTTTTGACATTTTATTACGTAGTAGTTAGCAACTTTATTTTTTTTTTAATTTATTTACTATAATAGTTTTGGATAACCGTTCTTTTCAATGGATTAAGTGGATTAATAATTGGTGAGTTATAATATAAGTTAACATATACAGTTCCAGGAAAATATCTAATAGTTACTCAATAACACGCAACCTTTAAATTAAATAAAAAATCAGTACAGTAGATATAAATGCATTGATATTACTAATTACACTTTAAATAATCGTTTTAAATATATTGAATATGTTTAAACAAAAGTATTTATGCTAACAAGACGGTAATAATTTACAAGCGATTTATCAGTATATACTTACAGCAATAAATTATCGATTTATATGTACATAATGATTTATATTAAACAGAAAAAAAAAATAAGTGAATGTATGCAAAATACAAAACAGCTGTAACGATGTCGGTCTTTCTTGTACATTGCGCATGCCAAGACGAATACAGACATTAATATAAATAGGCATAAATATTGTTTCCTTCATACATCACCGTTTTGGAGCAGGTATATTAAGGGTGCAACCTCATTTATCAAACGGATCACCTTACATGAAAAAAAAAAACGAAATAGAGTTGTCTCTGGTAGTTTCAGCAACGCCCTAAAATGGCTGTTAATCATTTTTTTATTAATATAAAAAAAGCTGAGATCTCTTAAGATTGACATAAGAATCGACTTTTAAAATGGCGTTGATGATGTGCTATCATTTTGAATATTTATGTCTCAATTTTGTATAAATACAGTCAAATAAACTGTTATTTTTATTTGTAGCCTATAGGTTACAATTTATGTAAAATATATATAAAAACAAACAATGCAAAATGCATTATACTTATTGCAACGTCGACCAAGCAAGACGCACTAATGTGTACGCTTATAACGTACTAATAAGTCACTGTAATAGATAGATAAATATTATTAAAACGGTTTTAGCATTACAACAAGTAGCAGTTACCATCGTTATAGAAATATACCATCAAGCGTGTAAATTATCATATTATGTAGAAGCGTCGGCTGTTTAATCTATAATATAATGCATTCATAAAATAAGGCAGGCAATCTCAACTTTTTAGAGAAAATTTGTCTGTATTATGAGTAGTATTTACATTTATATACAAAATTGATTTATTTATCTAATCATAGAATAACCTTTAAGTTGTGTTGAAAAAATCTGGATCGATTGATAAGTGTAGAGAACAGAAAAAAATACTTCTAGCTATTTTTATTATTCTTATATAAATTTGTAGATAAAAACTTGAAGATTGATGATTTATTCTTATTATACTTATGGACCAAAATGGTAATTAATTTAGGCGACAAATTTATAATTATTCAATAAAATAAAAAATATACTAACATAAAAGAACCCTTTCAATTACTTAAAATAAAGATTCATAAGAGATAAAATTTTATTAAAATTCAAATTAGTATTAACATTATAAAATAAAAAAAAAACATTAAAATTATGTTAGGTACTTGTTATGAGTATCTGTCATTTTCATGTCAAAACGAAGTTAAACAAACGTTTAGAAATTGAAATGTATTGTTTCAAATTTCGAACATCCTACATTGTAATTATGTTGATTTAAATAAATAGGTGTGACAATAAATATAATTAAATTATAAACGAAATTGTTGCACGTTTAAATTCGACTCTATTATACCCATTGTTCTAATAGACTAGTGTAGGGATCATGAATGTTGATAATCACTATATTTGAAACATTTTTGAGATAAGAAATCTTTTTTATTAAAGTTCAACACAATAATCGTTTGTTGGTTGTTACATTATAAATACATTTATTCAATCCTCAAAAGTAACAACCAATTACCAATACTTCTATTAATTTTATTAGTAAAAATATAAACGAATTATTTATAACGATTAAAACAACTATGTGACACATTAAACATATCGATTAATCACAAATGATAAGAATCGATTTAATTAAACTCTATATCGATATTTGCATATCTTACTAATATATTCAATATAAAAATAGGGCAACGCGTTTGTCGCGTTCGTTGTTAAAGATATTCATTCCGACAACATGTACATGTAATTCTATATAAACTAGGTGGTATTCGAGTGGCTATTATAGTAACGGTCTCTTTCACCGCTATCTAATGCTGACCATCGTTGAACTGCTTTTTTAAACTGCCTTAATAAAGTGTACAACATGTAAGATTTTAATGTTCACACTGAGATTTGTTTGATGCGATAATGCAGCGTGACTGCGCGCACGACTTTCTATGAAACTAGAGAAATCACGGCTTTTTCTTAATACGAATTTCGTATGCCCTTTATAATATAGTTGCGTAACCGAAGAAAGTTCCGTATAACTTGGATTTAGAACTGTTCACGGCCTTATTTACATAATGATGTATACGACTTTGGACTACTAATTGCAATATAAAAAAAAAGTTAACCGACAAACGATTCCTCCACTTCAGTTATAAATCATTAGGTATCAAATTAGAATTGAAATATTGTAGACAATTATTCAATATAACAATTTGCCTTATCAAAATTTGTCATGTATCGTTTTTCATTAGATATGCCATCACCTTTAAGGCCTGCTTTATCGTAGCAGCGAGAGGGGTATTATAATAATTTATAAAATGTAAATATTAAAACGCAAGGAGTATTTATAGCATTGATCGTGATAAAGCTATTTGTTGAGTTTCTAAATGTCATCGCGGTTCTTGTTGTAAACGTCAATTTGTATTCTCTATCGGAAACTTGTCAGAACGTCCCTATCAGTGATAAACTTCTAAAGTATATTGTATTGTTCCAGAAATAATAAATAGTTAGACAATGTAAACGTTTTATTGAAGATATTTTAATAAACAATAAATATATAAATACTCAGATACATCCTATATAATCAACAAAAAGATTAACTTAGAATCTTAAATGATACCAATATTACGTACCTCCTAACAAAGTTGAAGAAAATGAATTAAATGATTTGATAAATTAATTGTGTTCGATTTACAAAACTATTTTTTTTATATTTCTTGGTTGACATTTCAATAAAACCTCGAACTAAACTAGGATGAAAAAAACGTATCATTTGCCTACTTTGATTTATTCAACAGATTATTTAAAAAAGTAGTGACAGATGTAACAGATTATATTTACCTGGTAATGAAATTAAAACGATACCTTCTCATTGTTAAGTTGTATCTACTTAAACACATTCGACCTCTGTTAGAAAGATAAGGCCGTGACAGTTTTTTATTATAACAATTAACACTCCATTACTTTTTTAAACTCTGTTTAATGTAATTATTAATTTATAATAAGGGATATTACTAAAATAGCTTTACATAAGAAACGATAATTAATTTATGTGGCGATTACTAAAACGTTTTTACAATTATACATTTCGTATACTACATATAAAGAAGATATTATCTGTATCAGAAATGTCAAAATATTATATGAATATTCCCTGATTTTTATTGATGTCTGATAAGCGTAGTGATCTGTTAATCATAGTCTTTTAAGTTAAGAGTCATAGGTTCGATTCCTAAATATTTTTATGTGTTATCCGTGTAAAACGCAAACGTGTCTTACCATCAGCAAAGATTTGAGAAATCATAGATGTTTGAAATAGGTAATATATTTGGGTCGTAATATCATATTACATAATCAAACAACAGCAAATTAATAATAGACAAACATACTTTTTAAAGTATCAATTCGTTAAATAAGTATTAAGTAACCTTTTACCGCCAATACGCTAAACTACGTAAATATTACTCGCCTTGTGGTATCAATGTTGGGCGGTAAAGTAACCTGATTAGTGGTACCTACCTAATCGAGATTACACAAAGCAGTATATTCTAGAACTAAATGCTTGACACATATTCCATAATATCAAAATGTTTATATAACTACATTACCTTATTTAGTTTAATGTTACTATTTATAAGTAAAAATCTTAAGCTCAGACACACCTAATCAAACATACTAAAATTATACATGTAATAACTGTCAAATTGAAACGAAGTTATTTGAACTGTTTAAAAGTATAAGTAAAAATTACAAAGATGTTTTATGACTGGCCAAATGCTTGTACTTTTATTAGGGAGAAATGCGTATTTCACAGTGATCCCGCACGGATTGAATCCAACACAGCAATGTGTATCCGGAACATTATTTCCTCACAATATCATTCGACACGTACCCTTTTACTTAGTGGTCCTATGATATTCTATTAACTGGTTGATATATATTTTTAAATGGAACGTATTTTCTATAAAAAATACTATATTAAATATAAAATGTACACAAATTAAAATCTTCGTTTAATTTCCCGTCAACATCGTCGCCGCTAAACGCTTGAATGCAATGATTACGCCCACGTATCATTAATTTAATATCATTTGTTCGTGTCATCGGCTCCGACTATCGTATTTCATTAAATATTTTAATTAACTCTATATTATACATTGTCAAATTTAGATTTTTTTCTTTGTGATTAATCGGAATCGCGCAGTCGTGACATTTTATTATTACAAACAGTTTTTGTTAATCTTTAAAAATGTTAATATATCATTAGGAACTGACTGAAACTATTTTTATATTCTATATTCAAAATGATTTCATAGAATAACTCAAAAATGAGAAAAGCATTTACTTGTGTTTATTTTAATTCGTTAAATGCATGCGACATCTAAACACATACATTAATTTAATTGTAATGCGATATTGAAAAATAAAATAATAACTCATTTCAAAACATACCACAATAGCCAGCGACAAATTCTTTCAGTAGGCAAAGTTAATACATAATGCATAAACAAAAAGCGAGCATCGGAAACATGTGTAGCTTAGCACAAGTTACATTGTTATCGATTAACAAAAAAAAAAAAAAACTAATCGCGAAGATAAATTGCTAAATAAAGATAATGCGTTGATTTCAAGTTTGACATGCGAAGTCGGTAAAATTAATGTGTATTATAGACCCGTAACGCCCGCTCGTTTGTAAAACGAATTTGTAAAATTATCGATCCGTCCGAATATCAATTTTAGTTCGATGTATCGATATTATGGTAAATCATTTTGATTATGAAACACATGCATGCAGGTATACATCTTTTTTATTTGTTTTCTTGTAAATTTATTGTTTTGTCTTTATTGTAATGGTTGCTAATAAATATTTGATGCTTTCATTATGTTTAAAAAATATTTAAATGTGATTCCTTCTCTATTAGGAAAATAAAGAGGTTTTATTTATATAGTGATTGTCTGTGAAAAAGTTTGCTTCATAAATTATCTTGTAGTTCTTCTTACGCTGAATGCAGAAGGTAGGTGATTTGAGGAGGAATCCTGGGCTTAGTGTAATTGAAGTTAAATCGTAATCCTAAAATTAGCGGCGTATTAATAATAATACATATAAGAAATTGTTTATTGCTTTAAAAAAGGTGAAGGTACCCACTTACGCAGTCTGCTTAAAATAAATTAAAAAAAGAAAAACAAACCCACACAAACCCCACCAAAACAATGGCTATTAAAAACATATTTAAAATATCTAGATCCTAGAGACATGACTAAGATCGATATCAATAATAAATCTTTCAAATATCTCCATCAATAATTGCTATAAATAGTTGAAGTATATAACATAGCAGCGGTATCAGGCGTCGATGTAATTCGTCGATGTCCGGATGTAAAATGTATCTTGTCAAACAAGCGAGGCGACTGCTAACTCTTTAATGTAGGTCAGTGTATCGAAACAGTGTTAGCGGATTAAAAAGCTAAGAATGCGGTCTTTGGAAAACTTGCGTGTGAAAATACCCTTAGGACTTAACCGCACTTGCGGTTCATAGTTACTTAAGCTTGTATGAAATTGAACTTAAAGAAATCGTACCATTTAATATTAAAGTTAGTTATTGGATTATTTAAGAAGTATATAATATTACAAAAGTTCATTATAAATCATAAATTATCTGCTTAATAATATTCTGTGTAACTGTAAATATCAAGAGCATAGATAACAAAAAAATTAAAAATGATTATGATGGTCTTATATTCTATACTCAAAAAATCTCAGATATAATATTTAAAAACAATTTGATTCCATATTCAAAATCAACGCAAACGGAATCGTGGATACAGCGGCTACATTAAGATTAATTATCTGTTGGTATTAATTAAATCATAAGCTTTAATCGCAGATGTGGTTCTGGCTTAATAATATGTATGGTAAACGATGTTACATGGCAATATCATTAATTCGAAAGTAAAAAACAAACTTATGTGATTAAATAAACTGGTGTATAATTAAACTAAATCAATTTAAAAAAAAAAGTTCAATTTAAAATTGGAATTCATGAATAGGAAATGAAATAAAATAAAAAATATCCTACTGGCTTCTTGTGAGGTTGGTTTGAAGGTTTCAAAATTATTCCAACGCGCTATCCTAAAGCGGGCTTATGGATGTACATCTAGACATACTATCTCATCCATGCAGGTTTCCAATATAATTTCACTCGCAACCGAAAAAGTAATGAACTATAAACAAATTAGGCAATAAAAAACAATGGTCCTTATCCAATTCAGTTGTTGGTTACAACCCGCAATCTTCGTTTAAGATACAAATTTTACTACCACCAAGATATCTCAGCTCTATCATACTTTATAAGATAACAGTAAAATATATATACTTTAAATAATAACAGCGTACGTTTAGGCACTTACAATTAACGGTACATAATACATAGGTATTAAATTTCAAATTAAACATCTTACAGAATCGATGGTGGCGATAAAAAACAATCCCAAATTACATATGAGCAATGTTCGCTCCCGCCGGCTATTGTGTTATAAATTAAAATCCCACTGTTATTTTAAAATACATCCGTATAATAACAATACATAATACATCTGAAACGCTAAATGCGTTGAAACAATTTAAAGCTTTTAAATTGTATCGACTACTTAATTTATTCTTTAAAAAATATATATAAGACCTTTAGGGAGTACGCGTTTATTAAATCTTTATACTGGTATATATTGGATTGAACATTGCTATTTAATTTGGGATAATTTGTAATAAACTTTGTTTTGTTAATTTGTGTATGGAATGAATGTTTCGTTATAATTATTTTTGTAAAGCGATAAGCTCTTATTAACTAACATATTAACTTACTTGTTTTTATCCGCTCCCTTTTAGGAGTAAAAATCGATTTTAGTATTGTCATTGGCAACTCCTTCAGGGTTCCAATCGACTTCATAATCTATTTTAAAAGGATAAACATTAAAAAAGAACGATGCATCAATGTGCCGAACAATCAAATTGTAATCAAATAATATTAGTAAGATTATATTCATTAGATGAAAGTTTTTTAAATTAACTTTGAAAATTATATGACTGATATTAATAAATACATATCATATGTAATGGAATCTCACGAATGCAACAATATTTAAGACTGGATAGTGCGTGTGCTTAAGACTGGATTCTGGCTCTGGTATCTGCTATTGAAGTGTAGTTCGCCAAAATAAACAGATTACTTGTATTAATGCATCTGAATAATAATATTAGTGAATCGAATACGACAAATAACTCTATGCTAGAATTAAATAAATATTTAATAGTTTTGAAGAAACTTTATTATGATATGAGTTGCTTTTTATATTTGTAAATAAATTTTGTAAGTAAACAGTTTAAATACAACTTCATCAATTATATTTTGGTATTAGTACAATTAATAAGATAAGTAGGAGGTGAAATTTTGGTTTTCGTTTTATAGATATTATTTCAGTACTGCTAAGTTATATGGAAGTTAATATTTTATATCTGAAATTAATTGCGTCAACCCATTAATTAATTCAACAATCTGGTACAACACAATAGCCGGTACGGAGTAGATACTAAAAGTTTTGACACAAAAATCTAAAGTTCTTAAATACTTACCAAAATTTACCCAAAAGAAAAAATATATAATTTTTTATTAAAGTCACGGTGTCTGCTACTTCAGTCAATTTATAATTCACCATACATTTAGTTTTTTTTTATTAAAAATACATCGTGCGTAAAAATATATTTACCTAAAATAATTTTTCAAATAAAATTAACTCTCCAAAAATTTAATTTAAAATTTTAAAACTAATAAATGAATCCTAAGTCTATATAGGATATTGCATAATACCTATTTCATAAAATGTACAATAAAATTATAAATGAACAAAATTTTTTTTGCTCATAATATAAATTTATCTTTTATCAATTTCGGGATCTATATAGTTCTGAAACTTTATATAAATAGTACATTGCTAAACTTTTTATTTATAATCAAGAATTTTATTAACAATTCTACGTTATCGTTTAAAACAATAAAAATAATAAAAACCTGTAATAATAACACAATGTTTACGTGAGTATCGAATTTATTAAGGTGACATATTCACTAATAGGTACTTTGTTTAATCACCGTAATTCATATTTGTCCTTACAGAATACGTTAACAGATGTTATAATAAATTTTAGCGCATACAAAATCGTTTAAATCGATTATCATTAATCGAGTTCTGAAGCTGTACCGTAATGAGATGATTCGATTCACTTTGCGCTCTCTGCCACCTATAATGTAAAATACTTTTTTTTTTACTTATTAAATTTACATACTGGCCATGTATAAAATTAATGACAGTTTATGTTGTAATTAACACATTAGTGTTCCTTATTTAAATTTACACGTGCATGACTCTTTTTTAAAATAAATTTCCAAATATTTTTGCCTGTACTATATTGTTTCGTATTTTAAATTTAGAATTAAAATACTTATTTACATGTTTAAAGTGTTGTTTAATTTCTTCTGATCGTTTATTTGAGCTATTAAATTTGGAACATGTTCCATATGAGCTGAAATTTCACATTCGTTTTTGGATTTGGTAACACTAAGTATATAGTAATAATATTAGAATTGTCAAAGGAAACTTCTGGACAGCCACGGTTAACTTTCGATAGTTAATCGAAAATGCTTAACAATTATATCTGTTTGTGTTATTGTTCATTCTGATTGTAAAACAGACTCTACACCGCCGGATTACATCCGGGCGATCACATAAAAGGTTATAATTAATTTTAGTTTATGAATTATGCAATCAACTAATAAAGTATTCTTCCATTTAAACCGAAAAAAAAATCTAAATTTGCCAAAACCTCTTTGCAAGCACTAATAAATAAATATTGCATTACTAAAAATTTAACTAGGTATATAAAATACTAGTAGTTTCATTGTATTAGAGATTAATCTTTAAGGGCTAACCAACCCAAACTAAGCCTCCATTAATGACAACAATATGACTTAAAATCACAAATATCAATCGTTCAATGTAATTAAAAAGAAGAAAGAAAGAAACGTGACAGATGTTTTACTAATGATTAATAATGATTAATAAAATGTGTATTGTACACATATAAAGGTAGCGTCTGAAATCATATCTATTCACGTACAAAGGATTTACAATTCTTCAATTATTAGTAAGTTTCAATTTACAATTTTAATATTTGTATCATATGAATTATGTCATTGTTGTATAAATATACCTAGTCGTGTTTAATTATTTGAATATACACGGTTCGATTCAATTCTATTTTCAATACCGGTCGCCTTTTTTCCCGCTGTTTCAGCTGTGCAAATACGTCTGATAAGTATAATTTGTTTATCGAATTATTAAACACTTAACTACGAACATACTATATGTCTAATCGATGATACGAATTAACATTTTTATACAATTTACAGACACTTACAATTAAGAACCTTATTGGGACAATTTGTTAACATTGTTTGTCTTATATTTGGATTTGTCTGATATGTCTCTTTCTCACATCATTGTTTTGACATTTGAAAGAAGAAGATGGAACATTATCTGCACTTATCTGCCACTCTATCCATTGACGACTTTATCCAATTAAAGACCTTCAAATACTTTTTTAATTTTAATGCAAAGTTTCGTTTTGTAACGTTACATATGGAAGGTTTCTTTCCGTACGTACGCATTCGATGTTAAAATTTCAGAACTTGTTCAAAGAACATTTATATATTAATAGCTTTGCTTATTGGTTAAATTCATTTTTCTAAATACCTATAGTATAACATAGGTCTTCTCAAACATATATACCAGATTATATTATATGTGGATAAGAAAGGTGTTTATAAGTATTTGTGAATTATTTCGAGGAAATGCTTTTAAATGTATTTTATTAATATGTCCTTTAGATATCATTAATGAAATACGTAAGAACTAAAGTAAATTAATCATTACAAATGAGTCCCATATTAAATAAAGTAGTCCAAAATCAGATCAATTACAATGACTTCAAAATATGGCTCATTATGTCTCATTAACTATGAAATTGATATGTATTTTATATGCTAATGAACTAAGAATTTATTTAAAAATGATAACGCATTCCTATAAATGAATATTCATTCGCACTTTAGTTTTCTCTTAATTATAATAAAAACTTATAAAAATGAAATTATATATTATTTTTATATACTTACTTAGTGCATTTTAATCTCATCAATGTTGCATTTAAATGTGAGTAATTTCTACTTTAAAATCATAAATATAATTTTATATTAAAGTTAAATTAACGTGAATGCAGATAATGCAAAAAAAAAACGATTATCAAAATGAATCGATACTAATTTAATTCTAAGCACGGCACATCACTTTAGGAGTGCGGTGAACACAGTTAAAAATGTATATCGATTAAAAATTATATCAAACCAAAAAGGTTTTATTACAGATAAGATTTGAAATGCTGATAGCATTCTGAATAAAATTGTAATTATAGTCGATATAAAAATTATAATCATAATGATTTACAAGATCGTGTTATGATTAATATTGATTGACGTTTTATTTATTGCCCGTGATTTGGAAAATAAAACAAAGAATTACGAATGATTATGCATAATTTTTTTTTTCTTTTAATTCCATAACCAACCGCCAACTAGCAATAGGCGTAGTGATGTGCCTCGCGAGGTGTTCCCGCGATAACTGCGCCGTGTCACGCGACGAGCTCCGCCCATCCTCACGCACTGACTGACTTTGTTTTACTTTTATGAATTATGAATTACTATAACCGCGTTGTTAATACTCGGAATAAAAATATTTATACACAACGGTCGATAAAGTTTCCTCTACTTTTTAAACTTTAAGTCTTTACTTAAACATAGTGGATTAATTTTATACTTTCTTCATATCTATACAATATTTACCTTAATATTTCAATAGTGAAAACCGTAATCTACCTTGCTCCGAAATATGAGTGATAACTTCATCAGCAATAAAGACTAACGCATTCCCTACTTGAAACACAATCGTGTTTAATAAACAACGCTTGTAACAATAATAATCAGATGTTGCGATCCAAACGCGTCCATATTACTCAAACGTCTAATAGAGTCCAAGTGCAGAGCGCTAGCACTCGTTCTTGATAAACGGCGGCCATCACTGAGCGGCACGGCCTATTATGAGAGCGTGACGTCACCGCCCCGCCCCCCACCTCCCGCTTCAATCAAACCGGGAACCCTCGTCATGCCCCCACCCCACGTTCCGCTTTACTGACTCCGCATTTTTTCTCATAATAATAACGTCGAAAAAATCGCACAAAAAATCTCGACAGACGCGGCGATTCTCATTCCGTCCCATCCCTACCGTGTCGTTCGTCTTTTTGCCAGTCGTGCAGCATGGAATTCCAAAATTGAATTTAGAATAAGCTGTGCGTCCAAAAAGTTTTCAAACTTGCAAATGTAGAGCCAAAACGATTTTATTTTGTATTAAGTTGACGTTGACGTACAAACCTTAATGTTAATAAAATTTAATTGCAAAACGAAATGCTTATTATGTCTAAGGAAAAATCATGTAGATTTTATTATTTCCTTTCCTTGAAGAGTTAGAAAACCGATTATTTAAAGTTTAGATTCAGGGTATTAATTGTTACCCACGAGTAAGTTCGCATTAAATCACTTTATTTTAATGGTGTTTGCTAACTTCATAAAATTTAATAATATACATTGTTTTTACTCTTAACAAGCCTTGATAAATAAATAAATAATAATTCTATTTTTAAATAAGGTACCTATTCCAATAAAAGACAACATAATTATCGTTTTTCCATCTTACAACTCACACTCTTGTTTGAAAATCACTTTCCAATTGGTAATTCCAATAGGAATATATTTCTTGAAACGCATTGTAAAACTACTTTCAAAATCTTATTGGAATATCATTATCATCCTCCTGCCCTTATCCCAATTTACTTGGAATAATATTATTTAAAAAAGAATACACGTTTTAAAGAAATGTGGTGAATACCTAAAAAAAATCTGCCAAATTCAAAAAAAAAATTATGTATTATTTTAACAATACAATTTTTAATACTTTTTATAATTATTATAATTAAACTGGATATGCCACCTATTATTGAAAAGCTACCAATAAAAACTTATATCCTATTCGGTAACAGATGTCGCTAGTGTGTAAATTTTGTAAACTTTAAACTTGTTTGAAGTAGTTTGTTTAACTTTTAACAGATGGTGCTGTCACACGTTATTTTACTCGTAACAACAGATAGTAAAAAGTTATTTAAAAATATAAAAGATTAGATAAAGATTATTCATTACATATTTTTAACACTATATATATAAATAAAAAAAATGATAATACAAAAACGTTATAACTTAAAAAAGAATAAACTTGATGTTTTATTTTTGTTTAGTATAAAGTAGTTTGTATAAGCTAGTGAAAGGAAATTTATTAAGACGTTAAAAGTTTTGATGCTATTGATGTATTCCTATTTCTATTCCTTTAAATAAGTATGGAATAATTTTGTTTAATATTTTCTACATCACAAGTGACGAGTCAAATTCCGGTTTACAAAGATTTTTGAGTTACTTATGGCCCGATATCCGAAGTAGTACATATGTAGATAGATAGATGTCGCTATACAACTAGTTAATACTTTATATAATAGATGGCGCTAAATCTTATTTATATTTTGTAAGCAAATATTTGTATTATTGTAAAAGACTATTTTTTTTCAAGTTAGCTTAGCAGTTACAATAATTTATTATATACATGTTTTTTATTTGTTTCAAAGGTATTTGTATTTCAAAAGTATTACTTTCATGATATATCAATCGCGAGGTACGCTAACAAACTAAACATCAAGTATGTAAGTACCTGTTATTACAAGCTGAAAGTATTTTTTAATAATAATAACCTAAATATATTAGGAAAATTAATATGACGAAATCACCAAACGACCATGTTGATAATTAAACACATACAAATACCATCCATATCACTAGTCGGGTAAAAATAAATAATGCAATAATTCATAGCACGTGCCGACTTAACATCTAAGCACTAACCAGTATAGATCTAGCAATTGTGGTCCACCACTATTGTCTAAGTACGCCTACAAAGTTCGCAATATGCAATTACAAAGGTATCTTGCAATAAATCAACTCGCACGATATAACAATTAGCTGGCTCGAGAGCAATGTTAATTAAACAGCAATAATACGGCGACAACAGCTCAGCTTACTTCGAAACTAAGTAATGAAAACTGAATTTACTCAAGTTTAAGTCCAATTTCAAACGGTTTTTTATAGGTTTTGGAAACTCGGAAATGTTCCAAGTTTGTTTGTTTGTAAATTTTGTGTAAACTTTTTTTTATATCATTTATTATAATGCTTTAGAATAAAAGTACAGATAATTAAATAAACCTAGATTTATGAGGTTGACTGATTTAATAAATGTAGAATTACCTATATATAACCGAATTTTGAAGCTGAGCTTACTTATTTTAATGTTTAAAAAAAAATAACTGTCACTTAGTTGTCGACTCTTTCAACGCAGGACAATATGTTTAAAAGTTATTGAAATATTTACGGCTCTATAAAAAGAGGAATCAATAACTTAATCTTATAAATTAGGCAATTTTATACACTTATTATTTATCCATTCAATATAAAAACTACAGAAAGGGATTCTAACTATAAATCGAAATCAATAATCCATACAGTGAAATCTGCATTAGTGAAAAGTCTATATATTAACAACTAAAAACGAAACAGATCAGTATCTATTTATTTTCTATTTGTAATCAGAATTATATTTAATATTATTTTATATGTATAGATGAACTTGAGTTTTATCGAAACACTTCATTGTTTTAGCGGAGTTGTGTGTGTTTTTGTATAATGTTCTTTAATTATTTGAAGCAATTCTCTGCGAATACTAATATATTTGAATTGATAAGAAATGTGTGAAAAGATCATAATGTTAATAGATAATGGATTTAATGAATTTGAAAAACTCGTAAATTAATTATAGATAATTAATTTCTAATATCGCTCAACCCTTCAAAGATCATTATGCCTCATGACCGTTCAGGAATGCCAGACATTTTGATTGCGCGGCCCGTAATTGATTGCGTTCGCTTTGATTAACAGATTCCCCACTACCTGGTATACCATACTATAACTGATATAAATAAATAAAACAAGAATCTTCTAACATATTATATCACTGATATTTATCAACGATTGCAAAAAGTTTGGAATATTTTTATGTCAATATAAAATGTCACAAAACTTGTTTTACTTCAGGAAGTAGGTATAAGAAGTTATTGATTACAGGATTATGTATATTTGTATTAATCTTTGGTCGTATCTGAAGACAAGCATATATTCTATTTCTATATATAAATATTTTATTTATTGGAATGAAATTTACATTTAAAGTTGATTGGAAGAGACACTAATCCGACTTCAAACAAAAGACGAGCGAATAACATTATTTTTTTTACAACGATCGAATATTTTTTTAAATATGTAAACACACACGGCCCCATTAAGGCCTCCTTAGAACGAACATCATAATAACACAAACATTGTCACGTGTACATGACAATTCCGTTAACCTCATGAAAAATTATGAATCCTGTGTGGAACGCAACTTGTATGATTAAATTCAGAAGTTGGGTCCCGTAATTAGCGGTACATCGCATTTCACTCAAGCTCGTTCTGCCCCGGATTTACTCTGGGGGGTAGTTTAAAACTGGCTTTTTGATTTAAGGAAAAATTCCTTTTTATGTCAACCGTACAGGTGGGCTCGTTAATTTTTGAAGACCGTCACAACGTTATATGAGGCAATTGTATTTTTTTTTATTATATGAAATTCTTTAGATGTCACATATGTTAAATGGGTGCCTATGATTGAGTCATGTAAAATCAACTCAACGTAGTAGTAATTATATTAAGATTTAATGATACTTTTAGTATTGAATAGCTGAAAATAATTACTCGTACCTAAATAATGAATAATATTCATTATGCAAAATTATGGCATAAGTAATGACGTAGGTAAATTTTAATTAATTTGTTTAAAAAAAATAAGAACACCTTATAATATTGCAGAATTTGTGACAGTTTCATTAAAAATTTGAAGTTCCAATGTATTTGAAACTGTGTTGTTTCATTATTCTATCTATGAGTACATTAGGTATTTATCCGTTTAGAATACATATATTATTTCGATTTTTAAGCGATAATGTTTCAACTGTAATAATTAAATAAGAAATTTGTATGAAAGTCATTCCAATTTTTATCTTCTAATATATAATTTTTTTTTCTCAAAATTATCCTATCCTATTCATTGTTGATATCAGTCCACTATCAATATTAAGTTAATATAAATCGCTTATAAAACATTTAGTTAATTGTAATCTGATTCATATTTGTCCTGATAAATTTATACTCAAACAAATATAGGTCTTTTAACAAATGCCGTAATTAGTAGCAGATCTAAAGAAACAACTTTAAGATTAATACGTACGGGTTTAGTAATTAATTAACGTCTCATAGATACGCCTCTATTCCTTCGCAATGCTTCAAACGTCCTTTCGAAGTGGCTCAAATACTTTTCAGTATCGTTTTCACCTGTCTATTGCTGTTTCGAAAACTTTATTTTTTTTCAATTTGTAAAATCGTGATGTTTTTGTTTTAATGTTTAATTCATTGTGACTATTGTACACCTTATATCCAGTCAATACTGAAGAAATTGCTATGTGTACAGATCAGCTTCTTATAAAATATTATTTACGTTAAATATTTAACGTGTATGCATATTTCTATTGAGAAGTTAATTCATTAATAAAATAATTTACGTCAAATTCACAGAAAATTATAAATCTTTTAATTTAAAAAACCCATCTAGACGCCTAGATACGAACTAGGTTTATAAATATAACCCCTATCTTCCGCTTTCATGTCTGAACGTCAAAAATAAATCAAAAACACTTAACGATCCCACAATAGCGCTCTAATTGACAAATAGTGGAAATGATAAATACAAGCGCTGAGAATTACCTAAAATACCTTCTTTGATCGTCATTTGATTAACAGCTACCGACCGACGAACGAGAAATGGCATTAATATTCTTTTTAATTCGGTCCACACTATACTACGTACACAGAATAAATTGTGTTTTAGAAATGACATCGACTAACGTACAAAATAAAAGCTAAAATTTTTCGAAAACAATTTTCGTGAAACGTTCTTTATTTTTATCATTAAATTTGAATATTCATTTTTTAGTAAGTTATAGTTTTACGTATCACTTCTAATGTTCAATGTTCTATGAATTAGATAATGTATTTTAGTATGATTTATGCAATATTAGCACTTTAAATATGCGAGCTGTATCGTGGTTTTCGCGGTAACGCGTAGCAACCGAATGATATACCAATATGTAATTTTTCAATTATATCAACAGTTATTTATTACCTGTATCACATACACTAAGAGGACATTGTACATTTATTTAACGTCGGACGTGACATATATTCCGCAATGTTAACACTTCGTTTGATGATTCTCATTAGATTCGATGTTCTCTTTTCGTTTAAATAAATCCGCTTCATTTATCTTAAAAAATAAGTTCCACTACGATTTCAATTAATAACAAGTAACAAAGTCTAAATAATAAATTACACATTTCGTCAAATACTTAATAAACATCGTCGGTTTTGTGAGATGAACGTAAATACAATGTTATATTTTCGTCAAATCGCAACAAAGTTATGTATCCAAGTAAACATTCTTACGAAACAAACGAGTTATTTATTTTTATGTTCAAAAAAGAAAACATGCATGAAAACGCTGCAACCTTTGACTCCTTCCAGGAAGACAACATTTTTCCATAAACTTAGTAGCAAACTAATTACCTCTCATGTCGTATATAAACACCGTAAACAAATGATTAGCATACGAAAACGATTCTTAAAGTTAACGTTGTAGGGATCAAATTATCGTACAGCGTTATAGGTCAGCGTGGACGTATCAAAAGGGCATGAGAACGCCTTGCTCTAAGTCTGACTCAGAACCAGTCGTGAAATAAATCAAACCGGCATACTCGGTTATCAAATTATCAAAAGCACGTGAGTCTGTTAATTTCCTCGTCGGTCAGTATAAAGACATGTTCCTTGAACCGGGTCTCGCTCCGAGATTTTATCTTAAACTCGTAATTGCAGACTAGAAACATTAGCTCATATACGTTAAAGATTAAAAAAATAGATTAACAATAATGTAACTAATACAGTTTAGGGTTAGTGCTAACCTGTAGTTAATTCGTAATCGTTTAATTATAATAATTAACAAATAATTAATTATTTTGACGAACAAGCAATCAATCTATTTCAATGCGTTACATAAGAATTGAAAATTATTTTCATTCATAACTTTATTCAAATACAAAACATAAACTGCTTTGCATTTCATAGATTTAATTTATTTTTTAATCGTGGTTTGTACTTAAGTATGGTTCGAATCTTAGCAGGCTCCACATGAATCCAATTAATTATTCATCTCTAAAGTAGGCTCTCGTGTTCTATTGATAATTCAATGGAGTCAATTACAAGTCTATATTTATATCGGAATGTAAATATTTTCACGAAACTAAGAGAAAATGAATTATTAATGAGTTGTCCATGAATATGACTTCGCTGTAGGCCCCTGCGTAATAAATCTTAATGTAGAAGTTTTTAATGAATCAAGATATTTTAAACGTATAGAATTTTGTAGATTGGACACAGCTAGTGGTTGGAATGTAAATGGAAATTGAAAATTAAAAAAATGCGAGGGTCGTATGCCGTGGGGGGGCCGCTAAATCGTAAATTTAAATTGTCCATCCCTCAACATGCAAATTTTCCGAATAGACATACTTTTCAATTGTGTCTTGGCACTGAACAATTGCTATTCGAAAGAATTAGACTTTGTATTTGAAATATAGGATTTGAACGTTTTATCTTAACAATCCATTTTATTTTGTATCGTATTGTACGAAGATCTGTACGCATCTGAAAATTAATATCATAACTAAAAAAATTGATATGTAGTACTTGTTACTTTTATGAATTAAATTAAAATAAAGATATTTTTACTTTTTATTTTTATTTACATCCAAATTTACAAAGTACTATTTGTGATGAACAAAATTGTATAGAGAGAGGCCGCCATCATTAACTGTCGCTAATGAAGCTTGAATCTTTGGGTTTTAACTAAGCGAGTCAGCTTTTAGGGGCGGTACGATTTTCGAGTACCTACCAAGGCGTACAATTTTTTTACTTAATACATGAGTTTAACAAACCATATCAAAACATACGACGACGTGACTTTTGAACGACGTGCTGAATCTTTTCAGTAGCGAAGACGTAGAAAATGGTCGTAAACAAGATTATCTGCGGACACGTCTCGCGGTTCTCAGATATTGTCTAAAATATGTTTTTTTTTTCTTATGATGTTCGATATTAGTGTACATTTTACTAGCTATGGTGCTTTGTAAATTCTAGTAGCTGTCGTATTAAGTACGTCATAAATTTCACACTTAAGAACCAGTAGTTTTAGATGTGATGATAACGTCGCGATTTCGGTGGTACTTGTCTCTCAAAATTCGAATTAACGTCAGTGTAATGTTATGTTGTCGGGCAGCGGTACGGTTGTCACTCATGCTCCATCAAGTGCTGCGAAATGTCGAGGATGTGACACCGGGTCAGCCACGTGTCGTAGGAGACGTGACATTATTTCATCTTACTGTCTCATTTTTCAGAATTCGCCTCTTCTGACATAGCCGGAATTCGTGGCTGGTTCGTTTTATAATGTACCGTTTAGTTATTTGAAACGTAGGGGGCCATATTGCAATCATATTGACACTAATAGGCGTTTACTCAAAACTCATAAGGTTTTATGAATGCATATGGGATATTAGTCGTAAGCAGTTCATTATGTTGTGAACAGTTTGTTCGGTGGCAACACGAAACGCCTCGGGCAACTCAGTAAGCTCGCCAATAATAACATTCAAACGATCGATAGCAGTTTAATTTCCCATACCAATTAAAAATAGTTTATTTTTATCCAACTAAGTGCATCAACCTTATCTTTTCAGATTCGCCGAGTTTCTGATGAGGATACACCGTCCGCTGGCACATCGTGAAACAGCTGCAGTGGGATCAATCGCTGCTGTGTAGTGAATGGAATCCGAAGTGCTTGTGTAGTGACTGATAGCGTGATAGTGTCGGCCTTAGTGGCCGAAATCCTGCGACGGAAGATACGGACGCGAGCCACGCGGGCTGTGGGCCCGCGATGAGCGCTAACAACTGCGACAGCATGACATATTTCTCAAACGCTTACATGCCAGACATGAGGAACGGAGGTGGACACGACCATCAACAAGCACATGCGCACTATGGCGCTGTGCCACAGCAGGGACACGAGATGGAAGGATGCGACCAGCAGCTCAGGCCAGCGCAGCATCATTACCCCGCGCAGCCGGCACCTGGAATGCCTTACCCAAGGTTTCCACCCTATGACAGGTTGGGCTATTATCAACAAATGGAACAGAATGGATACCGGCCTGATAGTCCGTCTCAGATGGGACACATGGGTCCAAAAACAGATGGTTATGGCCCAAATGGTCATCAACCCCCAACTCCTGCAGTCTACACGTCGTGCAAGCTACAGGCAGCAGCAGCTACGGCTGGTGGAGTGCCTGGAAGTCCCCCTTTGGAGCAGGCGCAACAGATGCCGCATCACATGCATCCCCAGCAGCATATGGCCCAGCATGGGATGCCACCACACCAGCAACACCTCATGTACCCCGTGGACGATATGCAGCATCAGACACAGATGCCTCCCATGCATCAGCAGTCAATGCACGCGCAACAGGCACCTCCTCAACAACCCCCGCCAAATACCAATGCGTCGCTGCCCAGTCCACTCTACCCTTGGATGCGAAGTCAGTTCGGTAAGTGTTCATTTTTTATTATCTCAATCTTACATTTAAAATTGAAAAAGAACGATCTGTCTTGAGATCTCTTCGGTAGTCGTCCGATGTTAAAAGTAAAAGTTAGTTAATTGGGTCTGACGATTTGCACAATATACTAACAGGTAGCTAAGAAGTAATACAAAGTAATTTGCAAATTCATTTATGCCCCACGTGCGCATTGATGACGAACAAAAGTGCCAAAAACAATGCCGTCCGCTCTAATCCCGGGTTATTTATGGGCTGAACAACCATTCAAAAGGAATTTCACTTTTCATAAAATTTACAACTTCGAACACAAAAGCGCTCACCTTCTGTTTTGCTGACGCCGATCGTGAACAATGCGGTTTCGAGTTACGCTACCGTCTCCTACTGTTTTTGAAATTGTCTAAGATTTAATTTATGGGCAAGTCGGTGATTTTACATTACTCCATTGTGATCGGTGTCATCATTGAAAGTGCTCTAATGCATGCAATTTTAGTTTGGTCCGTACATTCGCGCTTGCTACTTAAACTAATGGCATCATGTTCAACAAGCCTTGAAGCGCGCGAGTGATATATAAGTGCAGTAGTGATGTGTAATGTGGAGTATCTCATCTATTAAGTGAAATTTCAATTGAATTGACATTAACGTTTCACTTTCATAAATATAGTTCAGGTATATTAATTAATTTAGATAATTTATGTTTCTATTCAATTAACTGTTACAATTATTTTATTGTTGTCTCTACGTCACTCTCTTACAAAATTAAACACTAACAGCAATAAAATTGCAAGTTTACAGGGTTAACCGCAAAAACCCTCTATATTTTATTTTGTTTTCTTACAAATTTCCCTGAGTTCATTGGAAAAAGATTCATTATTGAAGCACCAAAATCTTAGAAGTATAGGATACTAGCTTTAGAATAAAGTTACTTTTGAAACAGCTCAGTGTTAGGTTTATGAGTGAATAACAATAATCCGAAACGACTCACATTCACATTATCAATAAGAGATCATACATGCATTTAAAATTAAATTAAAATAAGTATATTCAATCAAAATGTGTCTGGGAATTGTGATCACTATTCGATTCTTAAATAATTATGAGATGATAATGTAAATTGTGAAATCTTTCATCTTTCTAAGTAATGTATGTATTCAAAGGTTGTTTTTATGAAAATGAATAAAAATTAAGAAACAATAATCGAATCTTATAAACTAACAAAAACTAAAATTATATTAAATATTTATATTCAGTAATAAAATTTAATACATTATAAACAGAAGAAGAATCCCTTATATAGCGTAATATATTTCCTCTGTATTTTATTTTATAGTTTAATGATTAATATAAAATATTCTTAGTATCTTTATTTCATTTTCATTATTTTATTCAGTCTTTAGTGCGGTCGTTTTTGCAGTACTGAGTACATGTCAATTAAATTATATTTTAAATTATGAATCTATTAAATTCAAAATAAAAGGAAGATTTTGATGCAATGGAAATAAATAGGTTTCACTTGTGATAGACTTTAAGTATTAATTGAGATGCAATTTTATTTCCAAAAAAATAAATGAATACATTGTTTTGCTGTCACTACATCGTTACAAGGCGTTTAACCTCGTTCTTCTTCAATTGGAAGAAATTAGCGTTGAAACCTTTGTAAGTCATAACTGTTATCTCGATGGATTCCATGTAAGATAAGCCGTGCCAATTTTGATACAGCTCTTAGAACCTCCTTAGATCAAGTAAATTACTAAGAAGATTCGAGCATTTGATGTGACAGAGATTTATTATTATTGTAGGTTTTCGTAACGTAGGTAATAAAAGCATTTGAGATGATGCATTAAATCCGACAGTTGATCATATATCATTTAGGGTCAATTCATTTTGTGTTCATTATTCGTTGACTTTTAAAAAGTATGTATTTATTTAGTTCATAAGATATTAATCACTTGTTAAACTATTAAGTAGGTAAATTATGTTTCGTAGAGAAGAAGAAACAAATGACCATTTCTTTGCAATTTCTTTGTTACTGCAAAAATTAATGAAAATGATTTAATTTTGTTAAAAAAGTAAATACAATTAATATTGGATATTTTCACTTTGGATTTGTTGTTAAATTACTTTGTAATAGATTGAAATTATACAGTTATATATTATAACAATAGGATTACAGAGAACTTAGTTATGTATAGTAGGATCGCTTGTAATTTATATATAATTACATATCAATAACTTATTCAATTGATATCAATTTTAGTTGTACGTGTATTTGTAATAGGTCAGTAGTCAATATTAACTAGGAAGAAATACCAGATAAAAATGTCAAATATAACTAAGTAAAGATAATACCACTGCTTTGAAAAGGTATCTAAACTTCATAAAACGATAGTCACGGTAATGACTATGAAATGTATTGCTTATTATGTATTTCGCTAATCGCTTTACAAATATAATGATAAAAATGAAAGACACTAACAAGACTACTTGAAAGTATCAAGACGTTGCAGAGAAAAGATAATTATGAACTACAAAAAGCGTACTTGAGAAAGGTTCAAACACGACGACAATATTGTTAGAGAATGAAAAATCCAACGTACTCTACTCCAAACAGTAGCATTAACCGCACTTTAAACTAAGTTTAAAGTCCTCATACATACTTGAAACTCCATCATTAATAATCTTCGAAATTCGTCTGCCATTTGGAAAAAAAAATGAACCAATGGGAACGCGGCTTATGTTGTTTTAAAATAGATCGCTTCGCTCGTAGCAGACAAGTCGTTAATCATTGAGGAACAGAATCTTACACCTACTCACTAATATGTAATAATATCCATCTGCTCCGCGATTTATATACAATACAGCTTATGTGGACTGAAAGGATATCGTATGACCAATTAACTCGCTCTAAATTCCGTTTCATCAAAATATACTCTTGATTAGAAATGAAAATGTACAGTATTGTTTAATGATATTCAACTATGGGGAATAATGTGACTACTGTTTACCTTAGTTAACATTACATTTTTATTAATATAGTTAAATTAAAAATAATAAAAACAATGCTTAATACATACCTTTTAAATGAAAGTATGATATTAAATAAGTAAAAGTAATTTATCTATTTCAATATTATCCTTAGAAACAGTATTTAGTTTTTATAAAACTCAGTCTTAAGAATGTAAATTTTCTTAATAATTTATTGCCATTTTAGTACATTATATTTAAGCTTATAGCGTTATTGACTAACGGCACAGAAAGATAGAGTTACCTAGTCGAGAGAAGGTACACCGCGATAAGTCGGCGCAAATCGAGGTGGAAATGGAAATATAATGGAAATCGCCTCCCCCCCTAAGGCCCCCCGCACCACCTCTCCGCATACAATGCCGAATGGACGACTTGTTACATTTCATTGTTCAGTTATCAGCCCGAAGGCTTTTGTGAAGGCCCGATGATTGAATACAAGAATTTGTTTTGCTGCCTGCTTCTGATTTTCTACGTTTGCGAATGAAAGCCGAGATCGTTTGGTATTAAACGGAATGAGTGTTCGTAAGATATTGTTGGCAACTCAGCGACTTCTAGAAAATAATATAGTTTTAAAGTTAAACAAAATTATACGATTTATCTTTCGAATTGTCATATTATGAGAAATGTTCGTGAAAATGTATACAAATCTCTGTGAAAGTATTCATCGCAATATACATATTTATTGCATAGGTAGCCGGGCATGGGCCACCTGATGATAAGCGGGCACTTTTGCCAATAGACATTGGCGTTGTAAGATTTTTTTTTAACTTATAAATATCACATAAATATTTGACGTCTACATTTGTTTCAAGTTTTTTTTAAAGTAACCATAATGTCCATTATTAATCTTTTAAGTAAAACCCCAAGTGGCAATTTTAAGGCTAAAAAGGTTTACTACACAGTGTCGTCATCTCTATTAAACGTACTTACTGAGGAAATAGAATGACATAATAGAAACGCACATTATTTTTCCGCATTTCGGAACGGAACCATTTACCTACTCACGGGTGATAAGAGCCATTGTGGATTTCATTCACCATTGATCGATTGCCGATTGTCGCTTTAACAATGACGATGAATGCCTCCTTAGATTGAAGTTCCGATTCTTTAGTAACGGGGGCTCCCCTTCAATCTTTGTACGCATGAAAGCAACTGGATTTCTCGAAATTCTCGTGAAATTACGAAGACTTATTAATTATTTTCAATAGTGCAATTAAGCAGTACAATATTAAATTTTACCAGAATATCTTTATCTACTTATTTTATACTACCGACCCGTGATACTAAATATACTACAGGATTTGTTTATTTATAACATCACATTATATCTAATGTCTAATCTTCTAAAATTATTAGTGTTTCTTAATCATATTGTTCATGTCTTATACACAAAAACCTTCCCCACGAATAATCCTATGTATTAGAAAAAGCCGCTTCAAAATCCGAATCATAATTTTAAAGATCTAAATACACATAAGGACAGACAGCGGTAAGCGACTATGTTTTATACTAAGTAATTATAACAAAGAAAAGTCAACAAAAATTACATTCGTCATCAAACCATAAGCTACTTTAATATCTCAAAATAATGTTCAATACTTATACTATAAATGCGAAAGTAATTCTATCTGTGCTCTTTCACAGCTAAATAATAGAATAGTACCTATTTGTTATTTAGTAGTTTATTGTAAAGCAAGTTAGAACCCTAAGAAAGTCTCTCCTTTTTATTCGACAACTAACCTTAAGAACGGGAGCGAAACCGCGTGACACTTTATATGAAAATATTTACGTAATCTGTTTAACTATTATTAAATGAAGGAAAGCGATTCCTTTCGTTGCTTCCCCTTGTTTACACATGCTGTTATTTGCATAAATATATATTTTTTTATTCAGAGGGGTGTAGTGACTGTAAAAATACAATTCTAATTTCGTTCGCCGCGAGCTTTCCGGTGCGGCCCGGTTCAGCCCGGTAGTGCCTCAGACGTTGAAGGATGGTTTTCGCTCTTCTTATTATTTTTGAGTTCAAAGACGCCGAAACAGGATACAGAAAATAGAAATACAGTTTTAGATCGATGTATTTATAATAGTTATAGTTTATTTGAGTGTATTCGACCAAACTAGTGATTATTTTAAGATATTTAATAATCGCTTTTTTAACTATTTTCGAATAGATTTTTTAATTTATTTAAGATTACAATATCCACATTAGACACAAAAATGAAAAATGTGGACTTCGTAAAATTAACTGATAGATAGTACTTATGTTGATATCGTAAACCTAAAATGTATGCAACATTCACAAATTTTAACATGTAAACTAATCATGAAATATATATTAAAATACAGATAGGATTAATGAGTTTTGTTTGAGACGGTTTTAGAAGTTTTAACTTTTTCATTTATTCGCCGAACAATGTGACTCGTGAAAAATGTCGATCATATAAAATCAATATGTTTCACAGTTATCTTATTAAAATACGAATCATTCGTTTTTTTTTAAAGAATAGAATAAAGATATTATTAGGGGCAAAACAATATTTCTTTGTTAATAGATAGTCTTATGCAAAATTCTGCAGCTTTAAAGTTCAACGTAATAGTACTGCCGTTGATTAATAGATGGCGCTGAAAAACGAAATATGATATTACACATTAACAATTTTGAAAAACTATAATATAGAGTCGAAAATTTAATAGACTGCATAGAAAATATATATAAAACACTGGATATACCTAATAGCCTATTTTATATTTCATTATTTTATACTGGCATTTTTAGTACCCGTTGAAAACTGTACAGGTATCAAAAATGTTTTATATACCGACATAGATTAAAACTACGGAAAAGTTTTTGTAGAACAAAAAATCGGCTCTTATTAAAAACCATTACATCCTATAATTACACGCCTACATCGAAAAACGCCAATCCCATTAATTTATGTCTGACGATGGAGAACACACACAGGCAGCTTTCAAAAGGGTGAACACACATGCACCAAATGTTTAACATAATATTGTATTGCCCTATAAAATATATTTCATTAATATAAAAAAAAAAAGAATCTTATCAATTTTATAACTTTTAACTTTTAAGTAGTAGCAGATTAATATTTTTCATTTTTATATATGTCCATTTGGTAAAAAAATACGTTGATATTTTATATAAACATAATATTAATCAAAAATAGAATTAAACGAAAAAGTTGATAGATTCATAATTTAATCGTTATATATATTTATTTTCCTCTCATTTCGTCAGCACTTTCTCGTTACTTCGCATGTTGCCCCGAAATATCAACTACGAAATTGACTAAACTGCAAACTTTGAAAGAAAGTTCTATTATCTGGCAACATTCTAAGAAGCTATCTATCTCTTTTCATCGCGATATCACCATCGCTCTCTAACACGAAGTTGGGATAGCCTGCCCTACATTAATTAAACGTCGGGTTAGGATGCCAATCAAACTTTGACCGCCGCTAAGCCGATGAAGCCGAACTTATTATGTGGTATTAAAATTCAATTTTCTAACCCGGAGCATTTCGAATTGAAATGGATTCGTAATAACATGGAATCATTAGGATATTAAACGCCATATAGCTAATGAGTATCCGTAGCATGTGCCCTGCTATTATTGTATGTAGTTACCGTTTAATAATATATAAATATAGATGATAATGTATCTCATTAGTGAAATAAAAAACGTTGTATCACATGCTCTTACACATGTGCAAGTCAACGGGGGCACATAAATCATAGTATATCATAGTTATTCTTATACGTAGTCATATCGACGGGCGGAAAAAAACCCCTCGTTTCCTGCCCGGGGATCACACATGACCGGGCTGTCTATCTGCCAGACCCGTGTCAAATATTCTCTGGAGCGGAGACCGCCCCCAGGCGTCCGGCAAGGGAGCCTCCTGGGGCCTGCCGTCCCGCGGCGAACCTCATCTCAGACCCTTAATGCGTTCAATATAACTAGATGAATTTTTCCGTGTCCGTTGATAACCACCTCACATTGGAATCGAACGCTTTCGTGTAACTACTTGTATGTAATGCAACCTGTGCTGTCGCTACGGTCGGCGAAGTAACTTACACAGTCAGGGTTGTTCGTGATTGAATACTCTCTATTTCATTAAGATTTTCGTGTTCATGACGGGCGTTGAAAAATCGCCCTCGCCAACACCTTTCATAACTTTTCGCTTCGTGATCCGAAGCAATTACTCATATTCTATCGCCTTCTCAAATATTCATTCTTGTTTTCTACGGCAAATTATTGTAATGGTTCCAACAGGCTGTAATTAGACTGAGGAAGGGAGCAATGTTATTTTTGAAATAGCTGCTTTTTCGATTATCTAAAAGCGCTATTAGTTTATTACCCGTCTACTTAATTGCTTTGATAAAAAAATTGAAATGAAAACGTATGTAATATGTATAGATCGAAGCCGTATAAAATATGGGATTGAAATTAATTACACGCGTAGGTAGTGTGGGTGGCGGAATGGTGGAGTGGCGGTGTGAATGGCTCGGTGGCGAGGTCGGGTAGGATGTCGCGTCGACAGGCGGAGTCGGGCGGCGAACAAAGCTCGCCAGCCTAACAAAGACGTCACCGGCCGTGGCTGCGACGCGGAGTTATGGCATCCATTGTGCGCAACAATACCCAACAAACGAGTTTGTATAAGCTATTAGGTACGCGCATTAATATATATTTTTTGTTCGCCTGAAAATTTAGCATTCCATTACGAGGGAGAGAAATGAAACGCCCGCCGCATGAATTATATTAAAATATATTTGAATATTTCATTTGACACCTTTTTTGCGGGCGGAATTTCGTTCAATCCCCGGCTCGAGTCGCGTAATTTTTAGCGTACACCGAAGCGAAATTTTCGGTGAATAACATTCCATTTCGGATGCGAAACACGACGGGAATCAGCGTCGACACAACACTGACTGATGGCTCTGTATTCGCGATATAAATTCTTTTCGAGGTCCGACCAAATGTGTTTTGTTATGATTTTTGATTACAACCGTGGAATACATTTTCCTTGATATTAATAAACGTGTCAAGTGACGCGGTTCGTGTCCTACAGATGCCTTGTGTCTTTGATATTGACAAAGCATTTTATATAATAGTATGTAGTATTAATAAGTCTCTTGAAAATAATATTATTTACTATTCTGACAGTCATTATAATTCTATAATCACAGTAGATAATGAATTATATACATATTGGTACATACAGCTTTCAATACACACAGATACAACTATTAAATTTCTTATTATAAATTTCGAAATAAACACTTCGATCTGATAAATATCAGATGTTGAAAAATACAAGAGTTTGATATAATTTATTTAGTCATTTCAGTGAATATTGAATCATTTTTTAAATCTTAAAATAAACTAAGGTCTTATAGGAAAACGAGTCTTCAGTGTGTTCCAATCATGTAACATTTTGGAATTGTTGTGAATGATCGAACGAAGGATAGGTACATAATGAATTATATTGTAACTCCGAAAGCTATAGAGAACATTTTGAGACAAAACATTATAATACTCAGAAATATAACACTGTTCACAAACATCCATGAGCAAATGATGAATTAAGAAACTTACTAAGTGGGTAACAAACGCAAGCAAAACTTATTTAGAATATATTTAATCAAAGACAAAACACGCATTCATTGACTGATAAATAAGAACTCTATCATAAAAATTTAAGGAATACAAAAAAATGCAATTGAATTTACTTAATAAAAACAAATTAAAACATTTTCGAAACAAATTTAATACTAATATGTACGTATAGCAATGAAATCTAAAGACAATTACTTACAAAAACACTGCCTATATATTCGTCTATAGTAAGAGTCATTAGGCTGTCCGTGTACATATTTCGTTACTTCGTATACATAGACCGCGTCCGCCCAACGTCTATGATTAATGAATATAAAGCTAAAAGGTTCTCGTAGTAAGTTTTCTTACGCCATTTGATTTCAAATCACGAATGCGTCTTATTTTCGTAATATGTATTTTATATTATTCAGAAAAAAAAATACATTACTTTGTTTTTTTTTTGTAATACTTATTATTAAATATATTATCTTTGATTGTTGATTGACAATAAGTATGTTAAATTAATTGATGTCCTAATTTATTCAGAAAATGTATGTGTTTAGGTTTTACATGATTAAACATAAATCAGGGCGATTATAAGAATATTTTTTCTATTATACAATTAAAATATTATTATTTAATCTACCTAAGCTGACTTACGAAGTATGGGCAATCATATAACACGTATATATATTTATACATAGCGTATGTTTGTTTATTTGTCAATTTGATTTTGTCGCATATTTTTAACATTCATATTCAATTAACAGTTTTAGTAGGTAAAAGTTTTAAAAAGCTTTTAAAACGGTTATTTTATTGATATTGTTATCATATATTTGAGTAAAAACATATTAGAGTACTTGGTCAACATTAGTACGCCATTCATTGTAATTGTTTATAAAAAAAATACCTGATATACCTAAGTGGTCTCGGTATACTGCTGCAAGAAGGGTAAGTTTTTTGTGTTAAGTCGCTCCCAACCGGGGTTTAATTTAATACATAGGTACATGTAATTATTTTACCTACCTCAGTAATACAGATTATTTAGCTCGGCGGTAGTGTCTGGGTGATACCTACCCGGACCCGCACTAAGCCCAATCAATGAATTGTATAAATTATCTTCTCGAAATATAAGTAAATAATTTTTAATAAAATTAAATTCCTTTATTTAACACCTTCGTACATAAGAAAACTAACTTTAAATCACATGCTTCAAGTAGATAGCAGTAAAAGTATCAGCGTTCGCTACTAAGCGCAAGCAGGAATGCGGTTTTTTTACTATCGCACTAAAATATTGTTTATGAAAGATTGTAATAAGTATTTTATATGTTATATATTTGTGTCTATCAAAAACAAAACACTTAAGACATTTTTCTTTTGTCTCAAAGGTATAGGTAATGCGTTAACATATACTAAACACATACTTATTCACGGACTTAAGGATACATTATCTTAGCTATTAATATAGCTATATTATAACGCTTGGATATATATTTTAATAATACAATTTAAAAGACTTATTTTATCTTACACTAACAATTAAGCAAAGTTTGACCTTCACTTCCCAGCGATCGCTTAAACCAGCAATTTTATTTACGACGTGTAAGCGTTTAAGAGAAATTGCATTAATATGAATACCCGTTTGATATCATGTACGGTGTTGCAATACACAGAATGGCATGTTAATTCCATAACAGCATAAATAACAAGCTTTGGCAAAAAAAACTGAACCCAGCGACTCGAAGAATAAAGTTATAATTCGATTGTGCTCATATCGTGTTTTATTATGATTTCATTGCATCCGAACGTATGAAATTGTAGGACATGAATTATGGATTGTCGATATCGCTTCAAGCTGTTGCTATATTTTTTTTCATATTCCTCTGGCGCGATACCGCAACGAATTAAATTAAAATCTCTTTTCACTTGTCATCCCTTGATGAATTTGCTATTTAGGCTTTTATTTCGTTATATATTTTTAATAAATGCTTTTATTTGTAATAATATTATGGCAAATACGACAAAATCTTGACTTGCGATTTCATACGTTCGTGTCATAAACTGTATATTCTTCAATTATCTTAATTTGTATGGCATCTGTGTCAATTCGTTGTTAAACATCAGCGTTTAAATTAGACTGTGAAATATATTTTAGTAAGTATATTGTGTATTGAGATGGCCTAGTGGTCAGAATGCGTGCATCTTAACAAGCTCAAGGTTCAAGCCCAGGCAAGCACTACTATGTATATGTACTTAATTTGTGTTTATAATTCATCTCGTGCTCGGCGATGAAGGAAAACATCGTAAGGAAACCTGCATGTGTCTAATTTCATCGAAATTCTGCCACATGTTTATTCCACCAACCCGCATTGGAACAGCGTGGTAGAATATGTTCCACAGCCTCTCCTTAATGGAAGAGGAGGCCTTAGCCCAGCAGTGGATAATTTACAGGCTGTTACTTTACTTTTTTTTACTTTTATATTATGTGTTTCAAATAATCTTACACACTTATACCTAGTGAGTTTTTGTTTATTTCGTCAATGCACTCATTTCATCACTTTTTTAATAGATAATCGATTTCTATCCATTAATCTTATAAAGAAAATTCTCATCTAATCATCGCTACTCAATCTCGGACTAGCAAGTTTTTATTTGTTAAACTTGACTTTAAAGTCTGCCGTATATAATCTATGGGACTCACATTGAAACAGTCTTATAAAATAAACTGCTTCTTCTCCTTAATAGCAGAAGAAGTCTGCCTCACCGTTAGTCATTTTTCCTTATATTTTACTAATCGGCTTACAAAAGGGATAATTCTTAATTTGGATGTTTGTATTTTTACATTTACGGTTAAAATTAATATATAGAGTGGGGATGCCAAATTCTATTTTTGTTTGAAATATGTTATTCTGAAATGGTCCAAATGAGTTTCGTGAAGATCTGGTGATGAGTTTTGGAAGAGAACAACTGTCAGCTCATTTGCGATTGTTGTTTGCTACATGATATTGTAATCATTTTTTTTGGTAAATACTTTTACATACATGTAAAAACCACGCCACGATTATGATTGGTATAGAAACCGTACCGCTTTTTAAATTAGCACGAATAGGAACAATTTCCTTCAAACGACGATACAGCGAATATATGAGGCTCAAAAGTACAAGTGTATTATACTGTGTGTCTTGTAGAGAACGCTTGTAGTGTTGGTGTTTAACAATAAAGTATTATAAATAAATAATAAATATTCGTATCATTAGTTAGGGTTACTGGATTTTTCGACCCTTTAACTTGTGTGCCCTGCGCCCTATCGCGCACGTAATCAGTACAAATGTGATCCGAGATAGTATGAACCCGGTCAATATTTTAGCACGCACTTTATCCTGATAAATGTTACCTGACCCTAAGGTCTTAGGATTAGTTTTATAATTTCGATAATCCCAGTGCAAGCGCAAATCCAGATTAACACTCTAAATTATTGCAATAATTTTTTGACAAAATTATAAATAAGCACATAAAAGTCTTGACGTAGACTTCTGCCTTCATTTTCGTATAATTATTTATGAAAATGATGTAAATAAAGAATTACAGAAGACTATTATGCATCTATACAGATATATTTGTATTCGATTTGCATTGAAATCACTTCGAGAGTTCTCAATCTCACGCGTGTCCACGCTAGTTGTGAAGCGAGCCTGACTTTGTTCCCCCGCTATGATTTATGCGCGCCCGGCGTCACATGCAGCGTTGCGCCCGTACGACGCCCCAACTGCGATTCCGTACGAAGAAAACGAGCGGGAAAACGCGACGTTTTAATTGAGTGTTTTTTTAAAATAGTGAAACTTCCTTGGGAGATAAGAAGGAATTTTAAATGTCGAATTTTGTTCAACATTATTCTATGTATATGAGTAAAAGTATTTAGCTTTCATTTATATGATGTATATTTAACACATTTTGTTATGTATCATTAAAAAAAAAAACATTATTTTAAGACGTTGTTTAGTTTTAATATTTACTTAGAGGAGGTAATGATAGGGAACAAAATGAAATAAAACAATTTGAATAATCGATGCACCCCATTCGAAGTATTTTGATATGAGGTTGTATCATGAAACACTTTTGAAGTTATAATCATTATTTTAGATATATTTCTAACTTGATTTCCAACTATAAAAAAAGTCAGTCAAAACATTCGATTAAAACGTTTAAGTATTTATTCGTGTGACTAAATTAAGCGGTTTCTCTCGGGCCGCGGGCGTCTTGCCCGCTCATACGCGTCCTTAATGCTCTTATTACGTACGGTTTAAATCTGACGTCGGGATCATGTTTTATGCATCTGAGTGCGCGATGAAACCGCCAGTGTAATATATAAAGCCCGTTGGGAAGGGGATTTCATGAGCTGTATCGTATATGATTTTGCTTCACGTCTTTTGGTCGACGTAAAATTCAGTTTTAGTTATAGATGCTGGTCGTGTAGCCGTAAATATTGTCCGGCTTATTGTTTAAAACATTTTAGAACACTCCATCGTTTCCTTGAAGTATATGAAGTAAAATATATTCGTTGTACTTAATATCATGAATGAAAAGTAATCACGTATTTATTTGAACCATATATTAGTATAATTTATAAGGATGACGAATTAATTCGATATTGATATTTTGATTGATGCTCACTCAATATTCGTCCCAATCATTGAATCTAAAGCCAGTTGACGGATGTTTTAATGACGAGTCTTCTTTTGCATTCTTGAATGCAGCCCAAAATACGAGTGCGATGAGGTTGTTATCAATTTCCTCAGCAACAAGTGGGCGATAATTTTGAATCCAATGTTGCAAGTCCTGCTACTTGTACGGAACACTGAATCCCTTTCGTGAACTTTCACTCTTTGTTAAACTGTCTCTTAATATATTTGCTATCGATTTTATTACGTATAATTTCAAAGCAGATATAACGGAGACAAATGAAATGGAGGCGTGAAGATTTTACAAATAAAATGTTCAATCTAAGAACATGCACTGTGGTATCTTTGGCTGTTCCGAATCGTTTCATATACTTATCATTAACAATACTTGACACTTTGTTTGTTCCAATAAGCAGAAATTAAAGATAGATACTCGGCGCTGATTTGTCACACTGAGAGTTTACAAAGCGGCTCGTTAATCATTGCGATGTCGTTGTTGTTTTTTCTAAGTTATGAATATTGTCTTTCTGGGAAACAGTGGGCAGGACGACGTTATTCGCAATGTAATCCAAGTTTCGTGTCGGATTTTCTTCGAAGTTCGCGTGTTTATCTTGTATTGCAAGTTGTTTGCGTGTTTCCGTTGAAACGAAAATAATCAACCGAGTTCAACATTATAGACAACTTTGCGAAATTTCATTTTCTACTGCCCGAGGTCTGTTTATAAATTGCTTCATAATTTAAATAAGTCTTATGCGTTACACATTTATCGTTATCTGTAATTATGTTTACGTAAGTTTTGTTATTGATGTCGACACAATAATGAATGGAACTAATTAATTACAGTAAAAAGAGAATCTCGTTCGAAGATCAAATCCTCTACAATTTAGTTGCAGTTTGTTATACTCCCAGTATATCATTCGAACACTTTTTGCTCAAGAGTCTGTTCAGCGTCAGATTTGTCGTATTTTCAATTTGAAACCTAAATTACAGTTCACGGCATATTCTAAACGTGTATAATGGGCTTCGTATCTTCTCGAAGAATAATGATTACAAAATGAAAAAGCCCCGAGGCGTCTTAAATTATTTTAATTGGCTTCGGTAGCGATGTGGCCGCATCTCCTCAGATAAATATGCGTATCGTTTGAGGAATATTTTATGACAGATTTCTGCAATATCGTCAGACACGCCATATGTCTCAATACGTGAAATCGATCAATAATTCATGTTTTATATTTTTTATTTTATTTTATTGGGTTATAATTCGCACGCAAGACATCAATATCCGATTAATTATGTTTTAAATTGATTATTTTATTATTTTTGTTCTTGTCCTTATTTGAAATAATTTTTCTCAGCGAGGTTGATTTATATTTCCCTCAACGTTATCGTTTTATTGAGTTCTATAGTTATTTGAGTAACATATTATGTGCATTTAATTAGAAATAATAATGACACGGGATATTCTGCTCGTAAAGCAGAATCAGTGATATAATTAGTATTTAATAATTATATTAATGTTAACTTCGTATGATCCATTAAACTTAGTACCACCGACAGCCAAGAGAAATGCCGAACAAGCAAAAACAATTAACAAATTGATAAGCTCAGAACAATTTTCAATTAACTTCGCCGGCAGTGTTCGCTTTAACAAATAACCACCATTTGTCAGAGATGCCTATGCAGTTTTTAACGTTATGTTAATAGCGGGGCTGGTCCGTTCATTTAACTCGTATATTTTTTGGAATTTAATAACATTTGCTCTTATCTGATTCCAGAACGGAAGCGGGGACGGCAAACGTATACCCGGTACCAGACGCTCGAACTCGAGAAGGAGTTCCACTTCAACCGGTACCTGACGCGGAGGAGACGAATCGAGATAGCGCACGCGCTGTGCCTCACCGAACGCCAGATCAAAATCTGGTTCCAGAACCGGCGCATGAAGTGGAAGAAAGAAAACAAGACCAAAGGCGAGCCCGGCTCCGGAGACGAGCCGGACAACATGAGTCCGCCCACCTCGCCACAGTAAAAGCCTTTAGCTTAGTCGATGGTCCGAATGAAGGATCGCTCCGTTTCAGATTTAACCCAACGACACTGAGTTGGTTTGTGTCCATTTATTTTCATATAACGTTGAATTTTGTGCACCGGAATGATGAATCTGAAACGATCGATCCGCCGGCCCAAGTTACTAGATCAGTTTAATTTGTATAAATTGTATGTTGGACTTTTCATGATAATATTACATTATAACTAATACGTAACTTAGTGACTTGGCATAAAGAGTAAATAGTGTGATGAAGAGATTTTTACAGTTGTTAAGTATAAATTAATTTATAGAACAATCTCAATACCAATAATTACCAAAAAAGCAGTGTCTATGATTAGTAAAACTGCATCAACGCTGATGTGATTGTCGACATTATGTACCTAGTTTGGATATTATTTTAAAACAGCAGTTAAACATGTTTCTCTGACGTATTATTTCCTTGACGTTAAGACAAAGTGCTTGGTTTTTTTTTCTCTATACATTTTAACAGATATCATGATGTAAAATGTACTTATCAGTTACGGAAAAAAAAAATCTCTTTAATACTATTAATTTATCCGGCTCGAGCACTTTGTGACAAATTGATAAAAAAAAATCTATTAATATTGAATTACAAAACCATAAGGACCTCTTATAATTAACCATTGATAAGAAGGCAATTAGTAACGATATTGTTATTATTTAATATATTTGATGTTTTATTTCTAATTAAGCTATCGAAATGCTATTTTGTACATATAAAAAAATGATAATTTTTAGATTTTATGATTATGTACAATTGTTTTAGTGTGAATAATATTATTGATATGAACTTGAAATCGACTAGTTCTCAATCGATCTTACAGGAACTAGTGTTTTTATTTTGTGAATCTTCTCTGATTTTAACTCTTACTTCGTAGTTGGAAAGGCCAGTTCTACAAGTGCAATGTATACGATTTTTCGATGACACATATACGTAATTATAACTGATAATAAATTCATAGGAAGTCTATTTAATATTATTATTAAATGTTGAAAGGGTGAAGCTTGAGAAACTTAACGTACTTTATTGTATACGGACGAGAGTTTGTAGCAATACGTTGATAAAATATTGAACAAAAAAACACACATAAATTCGAGTATCATGTATACAGAGAAATTCACTTATAATTGTAATTATTATAGTGAAACAAAAGTTACCTTCGATTCGTAGGTGCGGTGGAATTTACTTCTTTCTTTCATTTGAACCTATATGAGATGAATCTAAGTAGGTGCGGGAGGGAAATGTACACAGTATACCAAAGTTAGAAAATAAACTGATCGATCAGTGATATAAAGCCTCGGACACAGAGAGGCGATTTTTATTCGGCCATTTCAAATTATACGAGTCTCGAAGACTAGAATGGTATTTTTATAAAATCATTGCCTAACGAAACCAATATACGTAAATATCGAACATTAATTATTTACTTGTAACTTGATAGTCTTACGAATAAGTACTGTTGAAACAGAGTGTTGTCTGAGATGTGGGAATCGGGATCCGTTATACGTTTGTCGATATATTGTAAACTATTTATTGTAAATTGTTTTATTTTTCACATAGATCGTAACTAGAGAAAGTTTTTTAATAAGAACTCAGTGAGCCCGTTTCTTCTTACACATAATTTTTATTTGTGCTGTGTTCGTTAAGTAATGTAAATTAATAATTGTATATTGTCGATATTTACATTATATTTATTTATTGATTTTGCTTTAGGTTCGCTAATTCACGTCTTTATTATAAATTGGACAGTGTCGATGGCTGTCTGGCTGGGATGCATTTTGTTAATATGATTTAAAATTTGCTCAAATATTTTCATTTTATATTGTATTTATATAGTTGAACAATGTTCGCTTGCGTTACTTTGATAACATTTTATGGGACATTGTACCAGAAATACAACAAACGTTTTCACTAAGTGCAATCTGAATAAATCCCTTGCCAGATGGAAAATATTTGGTTTGTAAAATTTAATAAAAAAAAGAAATAATATTAGTTTTATAAAATTTAAATTAAGTTTCGATTGTTAAGTCTACTGACTGTTCTTGAATTAAAAAAAAAAAATAATTAGGTCCGTAGAAAAGTTACTGGGAGCCTAATTGGATCGATTTTATTTACCATAATTTCCTATCAATTCAAAATTTATGAAATATAACTATAATTAGTAACTTAATAAGGTTAGGCGAGACGATATTGTCATAAATATATAAATACATGAAATTAATAAAGCATAATGATTGTAATTACAGATTTTTATTGTATCATTACCTTGTTTTACTCAATTTTCACCAAACAATTAAAAAAAAAACAATCACCCACAGACTATATTTTGTAAACATAAAAACACTACGATAAACTTTGTTATAAAATAACTATTCAAATTATGTGTAATTTGGATTATATAACTGTACCTTAGATGTTTTTTAATATTTGTAAAGGATGTGTGAAAAATTTTGAATATAGAAAACGAAAATCTCTCATTAAAGTTTTGAGGAAGTTTTCAACATTAACCATTAGATGTCGCTACTAGTAGCACAATGTTTAACTTATGAATGTTTCCTATACAAAATCCAAGTGAGTATCGTGTTATATAGAGCTAATGTTACATCGAATCAGTATTTCGAGTAACGTGTAGGAAATTTCATAAATGTAGCGATTTAACGACGAAATAATGAATCGCGTGTAGGCTCCGCTCTCGCCGTGTCAGTCACGACCGATTGGGCGGCCCGAATGTTAAAATTGCTTTTTTGTTTCGACACGAACCTTATGTATTACTGTCTAGGTGTGGCTGACGCTAATGACTATTTAATAATCTCCCTTCCTACGCTGAAGGCGAACCATTATGTAAGGTGAACTAATGCGATTTTGACAAGTTCGAAATTGAGGCAATTATGGTTTTGCAGGGTTTTAAATAGCCATGTATTTGTCTGTATGACGTTTCATATAAGATTTATGTGGCGGAAGTAGTTTGAATGATGGTGATTTTTTAGTTTGATTCTTAGAATTAAGGGGAAATTACGTTATAGCGCGACTGTATTTACGCCATGCCGACATCAATGTTTTTTTCTAACATATGATTATAAATAATAAATCTAAAAGGTAAATAAATAAGTTTAATATTTTTAAAGAAAAATAATAATATTGTACAACAACAAAATAATTTTGATCTAATAAATTATCGAAATAATTATTCAGAAATAGTCTATTTAACAATTAAAGTATCAAAAGTGTCTCTACACATTTGTCTTATTGCATCGCGAATGTATCTGTGAGTTGAAAGGTCAGAGTAAATTGGTCAGTCAGTCATCTTACAAATGATAGCCAAGTGTGATTTATGGCCCCTCAGATGTGCCATTGCACTTGATTCAAATTGGGTTCACGGCCATACTGAGATAGCGTTGTTCATATGTACACACTTAGAAACTAGTTCACTATGAAGTATTTCATTGCATCTATCTATTTATTTTTACTATCTATTATAATCTCGATTTATCTAATCAATCTGAATGACGTCGTTAATACTTTTTATTTAATTTTAATAACAATTTATTTCTAGTGAATATTATAAGTGTATGATTATTTAAAGTTATTTTTAAGAAATCCTTTATTAAAAATAAGTAAAAAATAATATTCATAAGGTGTTTCGGTTTAATTCGTTTTTCTTATGACTTTGTCAAATTTAATTATGTTTTAAAATTTGTTAACAAACAGCCTACTATATTAAAGTGATTCCTCGATTTTGAACATAACCTTAGAGTTGGTAGTGTTTGACTGACGACCATTCGTCTGTAATGTAACAATCTAAGATGCCAGTTTGATCGTTCCCTTCCAGATAAGAAGGTTGTTTTTGGACTGGCAAATTTTTTTTATCATTACAAGTTGCGCACTGTAATTTTCAGTCCTTCATACAACCTTATACACTTAAACTGTTACAACACAGGCGAATGCTCTCGATGATATGATATGATGATGATAATTATCTAGGTATTGATTTTTATTTTAATATTTTTAGATTTACATTTTTGTTAAAGGGGAAAGAATTGTTTGAAATTAACGTCAATGAAAAACAAAAGTATGACTATAATATTATGACACAACTATCAATATGACTTGTCTTGAATTAAATACAGAAACACAAATTATAAAATGTTTGACAAAATAAAAAAAACACAGTTATTCAAATATCATACTGTTCTGCTAATTGTACTAAGAACATGTTGTTAAGCTATTAAGAAGAATACACAACACTGTGCTCATTTTAACATATTACGATATAAAATATCTGTCTCTATGTCATTAATAAAAACCGTGTACTATGTTTAGGGGTAAATGTTTCGATGAATTTCCAAAAATAAATTCACAAAATTATTGTTATAATATTCCAATAGCTTAATGGTTAATCTAAAAACAACCTAGTTAGAGGTAGGTTTGATGTAAACCCACCCAAATTAAATGTCACAACTCTCACTCCTTTGTAAAAAAATGTCAATTGGTTGATATATTTAAATAACCTTCTAGAATTGTTTAAAAAACAGGCTATCCGATCAATAAAAGAGTTAATAGGTATTTACATCTTAAGGAAATCCCTAATAAGAATTAATAGGTAATGGTTATTTAATATCAAATTTCTTGCTCATATGTCGCTTCAAGCGCTTTAAAATCTCTAAACAACCAGTCCCCAAACATCATATTAAAAGTATAGATTCTGATGAAGACATAAATCACAAGCGATCTTTCACGTGCGACCTTGCCTCATAACATTCAATTTTATTGACTGCAATAAACCAAAGCAATGGTTAAATCAACGCCGCTGTATCGATAAACACCTCGTAAATATCTTCCCTCCCTTTCTCGCAAATGCAATAAACTTTAGGTAAAAAAAGGACAGAGCCGTCGTCTCTTCATTTCGCTGGTACAGAAAATAGTTTATGAGAGCTGAGCTTCTTGACTTTTATTTAATTAAGGACTCTAAGTGGGTGACAATAAGGTTCGATGTTGATTATTTGATTCGATTTATAGGTTTTAAATAGGTCCTTAAATCGCAATAACGATTTGTTTATAGATGCCTGTGTGAAGTCGGCGAACATTTGTAAGATTTTAATTTATGACATTATGTTATGACATTTATTATAGAAGTGTGAATGGAGGACAAATTGATATAACGGAATTTATTGAATTTAAATTTATAAAATAGTTTTCAAATGAAGCGTGACTTCAATAATTATTAACTTGATTAATTTATTTATCAAATTCTTTTCACTATTTAGGTTAAGTTGTAGATCATATATATTATTATATTTTTTTTGTATGATGTGAAGAAAATTGGTGCATGTTGTGTATTTAATTTTTGTATAAAATAGGTAAATTGAATTAATTTATCTTCGTTTTTATCAAAGTTAAAAATTTGAAATGTCTCTGAATATTAATTATTAGGACTCTACCATGGTATTCCAAATTCAAAAATTGGCGCGTTTGCCAGCCATTTTGTTTTGGGCGGTTCCCCTGCACGCCCCGCCCCGCTCCCACCACACCCCAGCGGCGGCAACTCGGACGCAGCCCAACTCATTTGTTATAATGTATACTAGGCAGCAAAGGTTATGGATAGAAAACTATATTAATATTAATAAAATATTAACTTCTATTGAATAGGCGAGCTGATTTTGAGAAATTGAATTTTGTATTTAATTATTTATAATTTTTATTATAGCTACTTTTTGCTGAAATGCCCACTTCAGAACTAAAATAATATAAAATTAATTGTATCAGTAGAAGTTAAAAAATGTTTAAACGTCATTAGTTATTTGAGAACATCTCAAAATTCTTTTATCATAGCTATGACATAATATATCCTTCACACAACCGTTCCATAAACCAAATACTTGTATTTAAACCTACCTATACATACCTAACTCGTCAAATGACGGTATCTGATTGCGTAATACTCATACAAAGTAGGTATTAAATAGTAGATATAACATACTGTACACACATGCCAATTTCGCCAAAGTTTTCACCGGTGTTGTGAAGAATAATTATCATTAATTATAAAATCATCTTCAATTGACAATTATTTTACTAAACATGTTAGTAATACCTAAGATTTTTAGAACTAAATAAGTTACTCAAAAGCATTTTCTTCTAACTTCTTTATCAAAAATGTAATTATTCCATTCGAGTAAAATAATTTAAATATGAATGAAGAAAGTACACCAAATAATAAATGAATTGAGAAACTTGACAGCGCTGGGTACAGATCAAGCGCATTTAAAGATGACATCGACTGAGGTGTGTCTGTCTCCTTTCCATATATGGTAAGTGATATATTTCTATCCTTCTTGTTAATTTTTTCCTACTTTCATCTCAAAATGAAACGGCAGAGGGGGTGACTGAGTTTAACGAGAGGGACGTATGGAGCACCTATCTACGAACGAAGTAGGTGACTACAAGTAATATACACTTACGCAGATTTAAATATAGATATACCCTGTTATCAGGGCTGAAAATGTACTCTTTGTCATTAAAAATCAGTAATAACATAAATTTGATATATTTTCATAATTTATATATAAATACAGTTTTAAAACGGAAATATGCATATTAGATATGGCTCTACATTATAGGAGTAATTCGTGTATGGAATATAATCTAAAATAATTTATTCATAGGCAGAGCGGAAATACGTGAAATATCTGTAGGTATTTAACTAAATGTAGTTAGGTTTAAACTTCCAGCCCATTTGTTTACAAATATCGATTTTATTTTCAGAAATATGTGTTTTAAATAAGTATTGCTATTACCAATTTTGTTCCCCTGATTACCTTTGTCAAGATAACATTACAGTGTACAGGCGTCTGCGCAAATACGGAGACATTTTACCTTTCACAATATCACGGCATTTCAGTAAGAGATCATACAGGCCAGAATTACGTGCTTTTGGAGTATTACCACTGTTATATCGGCATGTAAACAAGGAAATAAAAATAATAAGTAAGTTCGTTAAAATAAAAATCTGTTCATTCGTTACTGATATAGTTCAAACAAATATAGCGATACGAAGAATGATTGGTATAAATGGATACATATCCAAGATTACAAGCTGAAAACTGTTTTTTACAACACATAACATTTACAATTTAGGTACTTTCAACAATCGAAAACGGTAGATCAACATATTCTCGTCATTCATGACGAAACCACTTACTCAAAGAACTATTAGTATGGCGAATCCAAACGTCTGTTAAGAATGCAGTTAAATCTCCAAATTTTAATTAAAATCGATACAATAAAACCTGGATAGTAAACACAAAATTATCGTAACTTTCCCGAAATTTCAACACTAAATACTTAAGAATATATTTTTGAGGGTAGATTCATATTTTTTTCCTAACATCGCTCACTCCTAATCCTCATTTAGCGTGTGGATTCTTCTATAGAAACTCTTAATACATATGTTTTTATCTATATAAATGCATGTAATAACATCGAAATGTATTTGTAAAACAAAGCACAGATTATAAAGCGATTAGAAAAAAGTTAATTATTTAGATACCTGGAGTTTTTATTATTGTAGCGACTTAATGATAATATCATTATTAGATACTCAGAACAAAAAGTATTTATTGTTGCAGAAAAATAAACTTAATGCCCTTCAACGATGTCGCTACATCAAGGCAATTAAAACATCATCAGCTAAGATAATAAGTCTCGATTAATGATACTTTAATGATTATGGCTCAGCTCTAGCCGACAAAGTGTGAAAAGGTTATCATTATTTTTGAAAAATGATATGAATATGAAAAGCGTTGAAAACATCAAAAATTTTGATAGCACACATTACTTACTTAGCTTTACTTTTTATTCCATTTTAATATTGGTCATGCGAATTCAAATTTTATTTAAATTTCACACAAACTTTGGTACATCCCAATTTTTGTTCGATTTGAATAACTTTTAGTGAAAATCTTTCTAAAAATAATAGCTGAATTAACAATTATTAAATTCCAAGTACCAAAGGACATATAAAATTTTCGTTACCTACTAATTAGTAATATAAAAAAAAAATGTCGAAGGCATTCGACATTTAACCGTCGGAAGTCCGCAAATAGCCGCCGTCGGGAATAGACCGTCGACTCCGTTGCTGAAAGAGTACAGTTGCAACATTGTGCGTTATTTATGTTCTCGTATTGTAACGGCTTAATCACTTGGCAGCAGAGGTCTTAAGGTGACGCTCGTCATGAAATATCTATAAATTTAAAAAAAATAATACTCGCACATTTGGACCACCTAATGAAATTACTAAAACATATCTTCATCAGAAACGTTACAAGAAAAAGTTGCACTCAAATTCGAAATTAATATGTTTCATGAACTAAACGAAGCTTCCTATTTCAAAAACGTTCCACGGTATAAACGTGTTTTATGATTACAGATTAAGATATACCTACTTTGCATTGAAATTCATATAATTAGGATACCCATCATTACGATTGCCTTGTTAGTCTAATAGCTTATAGCTGCAGAGTTGATAACAGCTTTCGAATCGGGTCGGACTGGAAAAGTGATTGGATTTTTTTTGTCAATAATTACTCGGGAGCAGTTCTGATTTTTTAAGCTGGCGGTGTTTACGTTACATTTATTACTTGAACTCTCTTCGTTCGAGTCAGATTGCCTTTCCATTGGATAGATAGTGAGGAAATAGAGTGTACTGGTATTAGCGCATGCGCTTTATTACTATAATATCTCCTGCGCAGTTACCGACACTCTGTTGAGAATGATCGCCGTTCGCAAAATTGGTCAGGATGAAATTGCCATATAATTATATAAACTGACTGACTGAATTATATAACTTAATAAACCGTAATTTTAACAAATGAAATTTTAAGGAGCCTTACTAAGAATGAATTAGCATTACTAAGAAGCTATCTTGGGGTATTTTCTCTTCAAAGTGCTGTCAATATGCAACCTTATCAAATTGACTTGAAATATGGTAAAATAAAGTTTAGTAGTCAGAGTCACATAATATATAGGTTATTGCAAAAATGATTATTATTCATACTGTAAAAAAGATCATTTTTCTCTGTAGGCACATCCAAATAAAGAAATGTTTTTGAGGTTAGAGATAAGCACTGAAAATGCTGGAAAGATTTAGTTGATTAAATGCTAGATTAGAAGTAGTAAACCATATTTGAAGTGTATCTCGTAACGAATCATCTCCTGTAACTACTGAATAATCTCCAAAAACGTCGTGATTCAACTCATAAAATTTACACACATTCTTCTTTATTTCGACTGTATAGTCGAAATAAAGAAGTATAGAAAGTGCTGCATAAAAACCGCTTTAATGTAACCTCAGTCCGATACTTACTTTGCGCAATACTACAGATTTACAAAACACAACAATATACATTTGGCAGAATCCATTCATTTTTAATCAAGTAATTTAACATGATATTTTTTCTTATCCTTTAATTCATTTATATCTTAATGGTATATCTAAACAACAAAATACCTCATCTTCATTTCAACTAAACAGTGATAGTTCTAAAGTTGTTACATATCAATGATTATTAGATTTTAGTCTACGTGAAAAGAAGGAACAAGGAGGAACAAGGATGGAAATATTATATTTATTAAAACAACATTTAAATAATTATTTATTTTGGTAGCACAATAAACAATAATAAGTGGATACATAGTAATTTTTTTACAAAAACAAATACCTTTATATCTTACCAATTTTAAAGTCAGCTAAAGATATACAAAAATAATTTCTGTTACAATTAACATGTCTTCTATAAAAAAAAACATAGTTAAATATTAATTTATATTGTTTCCGACTTGGAGTAGGTAACATCCCTCACAAAAACACTAAAGTAATTTAGTATCTACACCATTTCAAATAAATGTTCGTTATATAAATATGTTTTTTACATTATATACGAAGGGATCATCATCAATTATAACTTATTTGTGTATTACTTAAACTACTTTTTTTAAATACCTTGTAAAACTGTATGTCAGGCGGTAGATAATTACACTCATTTGTTGTATGTATATACATAAATAAATCATCAAAGATTTATAACACATACATATAGAACTATTTTTCGTACTTATTAAAAAGTATAATTTTGTATTCAAATGCAGCATCATATGTTAAATTCATACCTTTGTTACGATTTCATCATTAGTAATAAAAAGTTGAAAAATTTTCCAAATGTTTGACTAATTAAGTTGTAAGAGTAAGGTTCTCGTCTAATTAACTCGGTCAAATAATCATACAGATTCGGTTTATAATTATAATTGGCCAGAAGTATTCCACGAATATTATTTGAAAAAAGAACTCGTTCGAAACAATAAGTATTCCAAACCACGAGAGAAAGAACCCACGGAATTCCAATTACTTATAATAAGTTTACAAATAACAGAACTGTTATAGTAACAGTACAATAAAACAGTACTGTGTTGTCTATTATTGTTATATTATACAGATGTATTATTAAGTATGTTTTACTATGATGTACATATTATAAAACTTATATTTAAGAACCGATGCCTAACCACGTAAAAAGGTACCCGATTTTAAGCTCATAAAATATAAAATGATGTGTTCGACAAAACAAATCTTATTTTGTTGAAATTAAGCTTAAAGTGCTTCTTTTTATTGAAGGACTTGAATGACTGTTTATTTAAAGCACTTCTTGCTTAATATAACCAATACAAGATTAGCGAAATAGAATTATAAATAATACCTGAAACGGGGACGTCGCTGAAAGACGTTAGTGCTACGCTTTCCTTTGTCAAACGAAGGTCGGTTCACATCATTTGCATGACGGCGTCGTGATTAAAGTCACGTTTATTTACTTATGTCACGCCGTACCACTGGTACCCTAATGTCTCACTTTCGAATAGCAATACGCCGCGCATGCATTTAATGTTTGTTAATTTAAATATCCTATCTCATAACTATATTAACCGTTGAATGGCTGTCATTAAAAGTCAACGTAAAAACTAGCAACCGAATTGAGATGTTTCTATTTATTTATCTCTCTAGGTTCATTTTGAAAAAGCCGTTTACGGAGTTGCAATTTTTGACTAAGTATATTGAAATCTATTTCGGGATGATAATTAGACAACTAATTATATACTATAATTAACAAATTTTTCACTTACCTTTTAATTACATTAAAATATTTAATGAAAATTAATGATGTCCAATACCAGTGAAAATAATTGCATCTGCTTCGAAACCGAACCAGAAATAAAGACTAATAACCCAAGAACTAATTAAAAAATATATGTTATAATATGTAATTAATATAATATGTAAACCTCCTCTTTTTATGAGTTAATTAAAAAGAATACATAACAAATATTATATTTGTGAAAACGTAACACATAAAATAGTTACGCAAATATTCTGTTAACATACAAGTTTTCCTCAGTAATCTGCGACGCCATTGTTAACCTCAGTACATTGATATATGCGCAGGATATAAATTCTCTACATAGCTGTGTAGCCGGCGCGAGATTCAAATAGGCTGTCGAACGTTTTCCGTTTAATATCCGCTCCGGATTCTCATTCTGTATTCCAGCTTCACTCCACTTGTCTGGACTTATTAAGCTGTTGGATGGTTCGTGGATGTACAGTCACGGTAAGAAAAGGTTCGTCACCTTAAGATCTATTTTCGTGTGCTCAGTATGGGCGATAATTTGCTTTAACGATTGAGAATGACATATTATGTCTAGCAAAGTGTACTATGTAAGTTTAATTTTATATGTCTGTTTAGTGTTTTAGTTACAAAAGGTAGTAAGAGCTTACGACTTAATAAAGGAATTAATATGAAAACTGACGAAGGTTTTCTTACTCTGACTGTACTTTATATTGTTATTTTCTATACTATAATCGCTGTAGTATGTATATATGTGTGCATATTGGGAAGCTTAGTTAAGGTTTAGTCATATTGAAAACATTGTAATTGATAAAGGTGAAGTCGAACAAGTGAGATATAAAGATTCCTTAATCAAGAAAGTGATGATAGTAATACGATGAAGTTATTACGCGTCTAAAATTACGACTTTGTAACACAAACTTATTTCCTTTCAACCTTTCCATGCTTAAATTTTATGTGATAATTAATCAATTAATTAATCTACGCGCCTTCGTTTTTTTAATATAAATCAATACCTCGTACAGGTATTCGAGTACATACTCTCGGGTATGAAAATAAATCAAATATCGTATCAATAGCGTCATGGAATTTCCTTCGTTGAAGGAACAAATAATTCGATCTCGTATACGTTGAAAGAGCAACTATTTCTAAGTTATGCGACTCTCAGGCGAGCCTGCTGCGACCAGCGTGGGGTAATTTAATAAAGATAATCCGGCAGATAACGTCTGCCTCACCTATCTTATGTGTTCCACAGAAATAAAGTGTTTTAAAATTTGCCACATATACCTACGTGGGTGAAAATTATCTTATTAGATATTGCTGCAGATCGATTGAATTTGTCTATTACGGAAATTAGCTGAGTCCTCAGTTAAATAACAGCATTATAATTAATATTCATTACAGATAATAAAATATGCGTATAAAAACATATGATTTTCTGTTTTAATTTAGATATCTACGTATGTATTTTATCAGTATTCTATATAGGAAGCAATGAATGCAAACGAGTATTCTGAAATGCATCTTATTATTTCATAAAATAATTCGACAATTTTAAGAAAATGAAGATAGACCTAGTGTATAGGATCTGTGGATCGTATGCGTATATCGCAGTTTCAAATTAAGTCAAGTCCCTCTAAGTTTTTTTGGTGCTCATTTAATATACTTAGGGCTCGCCATAAATATCATAAGGAAATTGCGTGTATTCGAGGAAATTCTAACACATGTGTAAAAAATTAATCGCTTGAGGATCATTGACTGAACGTAAATCATGTAAAGCGAGTGTTCGTCCAGAAGTGCGTTGTTTAAAAGACTTTACTTTTTTATGATTATCAAAGTCGTGATCAGCGATTCGATTAAGCCGCACTTTAGATACATATTTACACATAATTGGCAAATGTAACCCAAGATATGCGAATTTCAGTGTTGCCATTGTAATGTTTTTTTTTTTTTTTAGTTTTAATTAAAAATCTATAAATATGAAACTAAAACTCGGTATGAAAGTACATCTACGGTTACTAGCGTGTAGGAACTAGCGTGGTCCGTAACAAAGGGCCAGTTGTATGATTAATGCGGATTTCCCGTCAAAGATATACGCATAACTGCGCGCGTATATTAAGATTTAGATATAAAAATCACAATGTTTGTTAACGTTATACTTTTAAGTATAATTATTAACTAGTACAAAAAGGTCAGATGGGTTAGAAGAAGTACTACTGTTTTTAGTTAAGTTTGGTGTTAGGTGAACTTTTTAGCATTATTAACATCTTAAATAGGTACTATATGCTTAGTATAGTATATAATTTCCTATTATAATTAAAATATACACTGAAAATCACTTAATTGTTTGGTCTCAGATACTAATGTTTCTGGACGTTAGAATTATGGTTGTACTACTATTTACTGTAGGAATCCGTAGGAATCTGATTTTAAGACTGTCAGAGTTTCCAAGTGTTGATATTATCGCTTATGTAAAGAAACACGATTGTCGATGTTTACTTACGTTAGTTTTTTTCACTTCACTCTCGACCACGTTAGGAAGACTTTTAAGACTCATAATTTCCAAGTGTTGATATTATCGCTTATGTAAAGAAAAACAATTGTCGATGTTTACTTACGTTAGTTTTTTTCACTTCATTCTCGACCACGTGGATTTTGAATTGTCGTAACAAAAACCGTTATCAACCATAGTGTAGTTAAGCTTATTATGCAGATGAATTCATTTCATACATATCGATATATTAAGACCGATGTAATATGATCTACCCTGCCCCTTTGTTTTTCTTTAATTTATGACGATATAAGAAAAAAATCTTCTGTATTTAGAGGTCTTAATACGCTGGCTGATGTATCAGAGTTTGAGGTGAGCGGCTCTATTGTCGCAGGCCATTGATTAATGTCGTAGTTTATCTACCGATATGACAACAATGGCGTCTTACCCGAATGCCTTAATGCGTTCTGCCTCTATGTTTTATTTACTCTACATTTACATATATACATGGTGTTAGGCGTTTAATAATTTTGTTTATCATATCTCAATTCCCAGTGGCTGCTAGTGGCTTATCTTATTTCCACCTGAAATAAAAATAAAAACAGAATGATTAATTGTTATTAAAACGAAATTTAATGAATCTGACATAATTGCTCTCGCTAACTTCTTTTGTTCTTTTAATTTACATACAATGGAAAAGTGCAGTTACTGAATCCATTTTAATTAAGTTTACCTTATTATGAGACTTAAAAAGGTGAACATAACAATAGAATTCGATGTCTGTACAAGATAAATTGATTAAATGAAATTGTTCGGTTGGAATACAAAAAAGTTTGTATATATATTTTTTTTATATATTTCTTTTAAACAGCCTGTATCACTGTTCAACATGTAAAAGTAAGCGTCACTCAAGCGCTTGACAAACGACATTGCAGCTCAGTCCCATTATATGCAAATGTTCTCTCTCATGTTTTGAGACTTTGATAACTACTATTGATTGATATGAATGTTTTTTATACGTCTTTAGTTGCTTTTTCTATGATAAACGACTATTGTTAATATCATAGCGACTGCGAAGAAGAGATATATGTTTACATACATATGTTAGTGTTACATAATGTTTGACATTTAGTATTGAATAAAAGGAATAAAGTACAATATGAATTTGAAAGCAATAGTGGTACAGTCGTTACTTCTGTTTTTCTATAACATAAGTGATTTAAGCTACTTACATTTGGTTCAGAGTAATGTATGTGATGTTGTCCAATATTTATTAAAATTAAAAAAAAAAGGAAATGCTATTAAAATTTTGTTAGTTTTGCAACAATGTTGTGTAACGAATATCTTTGATCTGATTTTAGTAAAAAAAAAATCTTTATAATAGATAATATGAATTACAAAAAAAAAGCATGAAACTTGAGGCTATAATATTTGTACAAATTAAATTAGGTATACCCATATCTGTTCCATCTACGAAATTCGTGAAGGTGTCAACATCGCTTTCATCGCGAGGGGAGCTCATACGCAGGCTGTTCAATGTCAGGTGTGCAGGACGCAGGCAGGATGTGTCTGGAGATAATAAAGAAAGATATAAGGATCCAGCTTTTATAAACAAATATAGCCGCGGGTGGTTTCTTGCGATTTGGTATAACAAGAATCGCTAATGTTCGGGTACATGCTTTTTTTAAAATAGTTACAATTTCATTGATATAATTAATACATTTTTATTGGATTTAATAATAACCCATTGATTTTAATTTTAGTTTATAGCCCATTGTTTGATGAACTATTTATTACGTGATGTAAAATGCTACCTGGCGATTAGAAGGATTCCTCAATTATAGACTATTCTCAAGTACTTAAGATGTTTGATATGCGATTTGATACGCTATTATCATTATACAATCTGTTTATGTTTATTAATCTTTTTATATGTTTTCGTTTTATAGTATATAGCGGACAGCCAAATGGGCCATCCGGTCTTATGTGTTCACTCCTACTAATAGATTTTTGCATCATAAGAAACGTTAACAATTCCTTACATCGCTAATTCGCCATCGATATTTGGAGCTACATATGTATTTAGTTCCTTGGGCTAGTTACTCTGGCTAAACGAAATAATTACAGTAATAATAAGTATTGCAGCTTGGCTTGAATATATGTGGATATAGAATATATGATAAGTGGGTGCTACCTACCTGAATGGGTTTGCACAAATCCCTATCGCAATTATAAGTCTATAATAAAATATTTTCAAAATGATATTCACGTTGTTTTAACATTGATAAATTGATCCGAAGTTATAACACTTTTCGTGTTCACGACAACTAAGTCTGACCGTGACTAGAATGAACTGTCGTGGATAATATTATTTTAACAAATATAATCAAATAAACTTGGTTGTATGATGTTTTATAACCATACGAGATTATTATATTGAAATAAAACTAAACTTAAAAATTTGTTAAATTCTTATAAATTATTATAGTGATAGTTATCAAAATCTACCTCAAATATAATGTTTTTTTTCTGTTCTAGGTGGTGAACGAGCTGGAGGCTACCACGTACTTAAGACCGCCCATGGACATAATAAATAATAAGTTTAATAAACTAATATAAAAACTGTAGAATTAATGATTTTAGTAAGTAAGAAAAAATAACCATGCAAGATAGATTCAGATACTTAAATACTTTTTTAGTCAAACTTAAAACAGTATTTCTACAGTATAATTTTTTTTTATATAATACGCAATACAAAGATGTTTTTTTTTACATTTCCTTTTAAGATACAATATTGTTTCAAACCATTTAGATGGTTTCGTCCAAAAGAAACTAATGATTACAAGATAATGCGTAAGAAATGAAAGGAGGAAGGAACGCTTTCTAACGTACTTTCTGAAAAAGTGAAAAAAGGTTTCGTGATGGAGAAAAGAAAAAAAGGCGAATTTCGTCTCAGGAGAGTAAGACTGCAAAGCCTGAGTACATGTTACAGCCCAAAAGACAACAAGAGCAGACAAAATACGAAATAATTTGAACTCAATATTAAGGGATACAAAGTTTATTATACAATAATTATTTTATTGCCTGTTTTAGATATCTTCTGTATACATAACAGCGACATATCCGTGACTAGTGTGAGAGAGAGGAAAAGATAAATGAAAAGAGATAGGGATATGGCATTTTGATTAATACGTAGTCATTGCTCAGAGCGGGCTGTGTACCATTGCTAAGTAATGACCACTCCATAAAGACATGGTTAAGGTTAAAAGAAAATTACTTTATCAACGCCTTGTTTTAAATAAATATCCTGTTTCAGGAAATATTATTGTTGTTTCCAATACAAGAAATTGAGTTGTTCCAATGTTAAAGATTCAGCCGCTTTATTGATAGCTACAAGACTGATGTATTATTGAGTTCATTTATTTTTTTTAAATAGACTGATAAGGTGGTGATTTTTAGTTTGAATAATGATGTCATTATTAGATAGGAATGGATGTATAATTAAATTAAATGAATATGAACGGAACAAGATATTTAAACGATAATAAATCTCAATTTTATTATTGAAAAATGTGATGTTTTTTTTATTTCTGTTTTTAAACGTATCGGTAAAGTTGACTTGTAAATTAAAGTAAATTATTGCCAGTCAAAAATATTGCTATTTTATACGGTATAAAATACTTTTTTGAAAAGTTATTATTAAGTACGTAAACTAGTTGGAATAATTCTATATATAGACAATATTTATGCATTTTTATCGTTTGTATAAAGTACAATATCAACGTGTACATAATAATTATCGAGCCCTTGGTTATTCATTGGATTTAAACGTTACAAAAACGTTCGTCGACAAGGACAAAAACTTCGTAATGTAACCATGACTCTCATTGGCTAAAAAGGGTTGAGCTGTCAGATTGTCTTCTTCCAAAGGAATGAAAAATAAGTCGAGATAATCTGTGACAGATTCGTCTTACTAAAAAAGCCGACGCTTGACATAGATAAATATGATTATTCAGGTATTTTAACCTTGATATTTCGTTTCGTGTTTTAATTGCCTGAATTCTCACAACGTGTGTCGTATGATGGATTTTATTTAGTTTTTTATTCGTTGATGAAATTAAGGTGTTTTTTATGAATCACGGTAATCTAACAGTAGCTTAATGTAGCGATGATAATAGCTACGTAATGATTTTTAAAATGCATAACTGTGATTATATATATTTATGTACTTGTATAAGTTACATAAATTTGATTATGGAATTTGATAGAATTTTGATAATATTTTTTATTTAATAATAATTAATAGATTGACACATAAATAAATGAAAATGAATATTATAGAATTTAGAAATTTTAAAATAATTCAAATTAGCTGATGTAAAGTTCAAAGACATTCGCCGTCAAGAGTTCTGTAGGATATCAATTATATATGGCTAGGTGAGGCCAGCAGGCCGTTAGCCGGAATGGTCTCGCCATTACCGACTAATTCCTTGCCATTTGCCTGCGGCCGCGCGGAGGCGACGGTCAACCGATTGTTTGCTGGGACTCCGAAACTGATGTGATTTTGTTTGTGTATTTACTGACTCCGTTGAATAAACTTAATACAGAGTGATGTTATATTTCAACCTCTAGAAGTAATTGTTTGATGCCAAAACGACTCAGATTTTTTTTACATTCTATGGTAGACTTAAGATAACTTTTAAATATAGGAATAGCCTCAAATATTTTCCTTCAATCAATTCCTGGGACTTGACTAATTTTAATGAATATGTATGGTGGTAATTCCACCACGGTGCACCAATGCGAATTGGTGGTAGATATGTATCAGTTTGACAGAAATTAGACACATGCTAGTTTCTTTCCCCATCGAGCACGAGATGAAGTATTAACACAAATTAAGCGCACAAAATTGGTGCCTAAACCATGAGATGCACGTTTTCTAAACACTGCACTATCTCGGCCTTTTTATTTCAATCAATTGTTAAATTTTTAGATAATGTAGAGTCACGACCAATAAATTGATTTTATGATGGTAATAATTTGTATGTACGATTGACGTATAAATAATTAATAAACACTACATGGCAGGTAAAGAAGAAGAAGTTAAGCTTTAAATAAAGTATTACATAATAACAACGAAATCTGTATGTTATGACTTTTTGTTGCCCAACAAAATCTAAGACTTAAAGGAAAAAATTATTCCCAATTCGTTATGCAGGTACATTTTTATTGATTTATAAAAAAAGCAATATATGTTATTACGAGATAAATTGTACTAGGACATCAGTTGTATAGAAGGCTTGAACGCCAAGTCATTACTATGCACAGTGGGTCACGCAGCACTTAAAATGGTTGCGCCATTACAGGATAATCTCGCGTCATTTGCTCTTGGCTACTATTAGAATGTAGTTGTTATTTTGATTATTTAAATGTTACGTTTAAACCAGCTTTGAATTCAGTGTAAGTTTATTGATATGTCGTATTACACATAATTTCAGAAAACATGTTCTTAATGAGTTCATAATGCTGATTATCTATAGGAATAGAAATGATAGGAAATCGATGTTTTTTTTTCTTTTATGGTGTACATATTTAAAAAAGATATATGGCCATACTCTTTATTTATTATGACAAGGTCTTAAAATTCATGCTTACATCTCAATATTTGACGAAAAACTCTCTTTTAGGGATCATCACGAGTACATAATTAACAAGAGTAACAGATTGTGTGGATTCATAAGCAGGTGCACTAAAAGTTTTAAAAGGCCTAAAACTACTATACAACTTTACTGTTCCATAGTTCGCAGGATTTTAGAATATAACTCGGTTATATGGTTACCTAACTATGCCACTCACTGTGAAAAGGTAGAAGCCGTACAGAAAAGATTTTTACGTTTGCTCAGTTCTCGCTATCAGTACGGACGTAAACTCGAATGCTACAATGACAGGCTTAGTCATTTCAAATTGCAAACACTAGAAATGCGTCGTAATTGCAATAACTTAGTATATTTGCATAAAATAATACACGGTGTTATTGATTCACCCTTGCTTTTAAGATCCATCAACATAAACACCAACTTTAAATACCGACACCCTAGAATATTTACCCTAGACGTATACAATAACAACATATCATATCATAATCCTATCGGTCGTATGTGTCGCGCATATAACAAAAATTTTCTCGAAAAGGACGCGGATGAGGGTATTGACATTTTCAACAATAACCTAAATCTATTTAGAAAACAATTGGTTTCAATATTTTCAATTAACAAGTAATAATAGTGTTTAAATCTATTTTCTTATTCATTATTTAGTTCATCATTTCACCATTTCATAATTTCATTTTATTTTTCATTGTCATAACTTGTTCATATTTTTCTGTATAATTTTTTCTTTTCATTTATTGTTTTTTGTAATGTATACAATGTATTCTTAAGTGCTGATGTTATTTGATTTTTATAAGTGAAATATTTCGTCTACAATCTGTGTTCACATAGTTGTTGGGTTATAACTTAGCTTGCTATAATGTTTACTTATATATTAAATGTGTATTTAGTTATAATCTGTTTTGTGGACCATAAATAAATAAAAATAAAAAAAATTAAAAGCAGGTGAAACTGCGAAACTCATTTACTTGTACTTTAATATAATACACTTTTTAGTGTACTTTTTCCGAAACACGCTGCATCTTCTGGTATAAGTTTTATGTGTTATCGTTCTGATTCTGTTTATAGGCAAGAATTAAAAAAAAAATGTCTACTTATTTATAAGCATAAATTAGGTTTAACTGATACACTATTTATCTGTTCAAAATATTATAAAAAGCTCTCTAAAGGTTGTTTTGGAAATAATTGGTATTTTTGAATAAAAACTTTTTTCGTGCCTCTTTTGTTTCTGTTTTCCTTATTCATTTTATTTTACTTGTATTGGTGTTAAAGTATATTTTTGTATTGTACGGTTTTCTACTTTAGTAATTAAAACTTATACGATTAAAAAAAATATATAATGACATTGTAAAATCACATAGAAAAATATGCATGAATTTCTATATATCTACTAATATTTTGTCGTTTGGTTATATCTAACAATACTCTTTCGAGTTTGGTTTGGAATTGATTATGTATTTAATGACACATTCCATGTTTAGAAACATGTCTTGTGACGAATTCTTACTCATGTAAATTTATCAAGCCGCAGCAAAAATACATCTCCTGAACGAGTGACTTTTTAGCCAAAGTAAAATATTCATATTTTAACTGTATTTTATTTTAATAAAATGAAGCTTGAAAGCACTTCAAGCGTACTGGCTTAGTACTTACTGATTACATAGCTGTTTTAATTACAAACATAACCACTGTCCAAGTTTGAAAGCTAGTGGTCACCTTTGCAGTTTAAGTCAGGAATATAAGCCATTTCTTACACTGTCATGTGTTACCACGAGATCATAATAATAGTAGATTAAATGTATGTACATATTTACTACTTAAATAAAAGTATGTATCATTAGGTTCATAGCAAATATTATTTTATCGAGTGAATTAGTTTTTAGTGTTATATAAATGTCTAATTATAAAATAAATGTAATAGTTTTTATAAGATCATTAGATATAAAATGCAAGGAAAGTTTGAATGTCGACTATGAACTTGAACTATGAAAGTGTTCGGTAAACGCCATTCTTCATACACAAGTGAAACTAAAACAAAAGCAGAGAGGGCATGTAGCGGCGTGTCGCACCCCCATCAATCACTTGCAATATTTTCTATTGGTTCGTAATCTGTGTGCCCAAACTTCGCCCTAGAGGGACGTTGGCCTGTATGGGACAAAAATCGACTCTCACGGAAATTATATTGATATTCAATACACAATAAATGGCCGCTGTCAAAAACTTGCTGTTCGCTCCTACGGTCATCCCTAAGCTATCTGTGTCATTTGCCATTGGAAACGCAGCAGCGTCTCTCTCTTTCTTCCACCTTAGAAGGCTTAGGAACGAAAGAGATAACTATGTATAGTGGGTTTAGCGCGCCTTTGTCACAAGGACTGAACTAATTTTTCATCATACGGCCCACGACAGTTACAAATGCGCCCGAACTGTCTCCTTCTTTAATAATACTTTTTATTTTTTTTCAAGGGTAGTTCGCCCTCCGACGAGTGAAGATTTTCATCCGCGCGGGGAAAAATTGGAAGCAGCTTAAAATGCTATTTGTTTCTAAAGCTCTATAATACTGTTCTAATTAAACATTAGGTACAGATGTTTGACGAACAACAAAAATAAAATCGTAGGTACGGAAATGGAGCTTTTTGTATGGTCGTAGGTCGATGAAATTATGCGAAAACATTTTTTTAATGCCAAGAAATCAGTTGGACTATATATTTACTACGGAGTAATTATATAGTAATAGATACGGACCCATAATAAAAAAATAGTTACCTACAATTCAAATAAAAGTATTTATTTATTTGAACAAATTATGCAGAATTAATCTTAAATTCCTGCCTTCTTTCTTCGTTCACGTAGTAGGGGGAGGTCGTACGGTATTAGGCATTAAAAAGCCTTCCTTTGGTCTTCCAACCGTACCAATCTTCATATCAAACCAAATTTCATAAAATTCGGTAATGTTGCTTAACAGGTAAGCAGAGTTACTTTCGCATTTATAATATTAGTGTATATTAGTGAACAGACTTCTTTATACCAACGAAATGTATACGTATTCATTTCGGTGTACATTTAAAGTGTGTTGGTCACAAATCGTTTATTCTTAAGGTTTTTATTTGTAAGGCAGTTTAAAAGGGTTTTATAAAGTAGTTTTTACCGTTTCTATATTGTACATTCTTCGTCTTAAATGTTAATTTAACTAAAATGTAAACTGCGATGCAGTACATAGTATTGATGTTTGTTTATTTGTATCAGATTTGTACAAAAAGTACTTAAAGATTGAACATGATTTATGACTTGTTTATATAACGAACATAATTTAAGACATTTGTAATTTTTGAAGTATTTGTAGGTCTCCAGACCCTAGAAAATCTCCCGACGTAAGAATACGATCGATTACGTCACTACCTGTATCATAATATTGTGAATATTATTATATTATAAGATGATATTATTTACCCTTGTGAATTTAATTCAGATAATAGTATTATTTAAATACATTTAAAAATGCAATCAATTTAACGTCTCTTCGTTTCAAATATAATACAAACGAAGCAAAGCTGTGACTGCAAGTGTAAGGAATGTTTTCTACGCAATATTTTTAATACGCGGCCACAACACCCTCTGCATTATAATTCGGCACCCCAGATCAGCTCCGCGCCGATCAATCACTGTACGAATCTGTCATGTTCGGTTTATGAGAAAAATTGTTAGGATGCGTCTTACCCCAGCCTCCCCATCGCTATGGTAAACAGTTGGGTTAGTTTATATAGCACTGATATAAGGCTTATTAATAAATAATGTGAAAGTATTGGTCTTCTTATTGATATTTATTTACATTTTTACTTCTATATATTTTACGAGCATCTTTCAGATTCGCTCGTAATTTATTTAAATATCACTCTTATTTTTAAATTAACTAACACTGTTTGTATCCCATTTTGTATAAACGAATTCTAATCAATTAATTTCATCAGATTTCGTTCTGTTCGATTGTGATTGTGTAGCAATTATCCAAATACATGAAGTTTCGAATTAACAGGTAACCTATTATGGTAGGATATGTTCAGTGAATACCGATGATTATTTGAAGTACCTATTAATTGAAAATAAACAGATTGGATTGGAATAAGGATAAATTGGAAATATTATAAGGAGTATATTGCAAGTATGTTCATTTTTAGAACGAGTATATTTCTCTAGGTCTTATTTTATTTTCTTAGTTATAAATAAATTTCCTCTTTTAGATTAAAGCTCTTAATACCCTCGAATTATTTCATTCTCCGGGTTTCAAAATAACCGAAAAATCTACAAACATTTGAAGGAAATGCTTTTCCCGACATCATTTGTCTAAGCATCGGAGGGTCAATGCGACGGTTCCCACGCCGAACCTTCTAAGAAACCAAGCACTATTTACAGTTTCTTAACAGAACTTACATGAAAAATCGTATCTATTACTATAGCAATAACGTATATTTTTGAATAGCTAACATTTTTGTTATTACACTTACATATTTGCGAAGCTATAGGTATTTCGAGTGCGCTAATCGACTAGAAAAAATATTTGCTGATTCGGCTCCCGCTTTTTGCTACTGATAAATGATCTCGGAATATGTATCTTGTAATTCGGTAGATTTCCTTTTCTTTCATTAAGCAACTGACGGTAAATTACTTTCTATTGAATTACAAGAAAAATCTTTTTTTGCGTAAAAAGGTTTCATACTAAAGCCCTATCAGCCTGAGACATAACGTTTATTACGATAATTTAACTACAGTATGATGTTCTCTTTGTGTTTGATAAAATATTTAAAGAAAAAGAGTAAGATTATATAAATATATGTACCTATATACATCCATTTATAAATGTGTAGTGACGTTAAAATATATTATATTCTAGGATTTATTACCTACGTTTACTTATAATAATTATTACCGGGATTCTTCATTACGTTTGCAAGATTATTTTCAAACGACTTCAAAAAGGAGGAGGTTATCAAGTCGTCTGTATTTTTTTTGTTTATTTACATGAACGACTTAACTTTTTATTTCTTTGTCTATAAAAGTATCATTATGTTCATAAAAAATTATATAAGGTCTACATTTCCCAACTAATATACAAAAAATACGTAAATAAATATTTCTTAGGCAGAAGTATTCATTTCATTGCAGCTTGTATTCTGTTGTACTGAACTAAGTTACATTTTAAAGTCAAATCTTACAGCATGGAAATTGAAACCCTTTAAATGTTCCTACTTAGTTTCAAAGTTTCGTTGCTTAAAATCAATTACCTAATGTAGTAATGAACCATCTGCTATATAAATTATGCAAGTGAACACTGTGATATGTATAAAAAAATATTTTTAATGATAATGATTACATAATGATCTCTCCGCTCGTACCCAGCTCGCCTACCTAGAGCACATCTTAAGCATTATACTATTTTCTTATCTGTACAAATTATTTAAACGTATTAAAACTATCGAATTACTTTCAAGCTACAAAAGTTAGATAATTATGTATTAATAAAATACTATAGTAACAAAAACATACTTCTGTAACGTGAAAATGAATTAATGCGTACCTATATCAAGGGAGATTATGAATCTAGATTTCTGAAAATGTTTTATGAATTAGTTGGTATCAGTGTAATCGCTTTTATTGGCATTATTTAAAAGAAAAAAAAAGTCTTCCTAGAAAAACGATGTAAATCGGGGTAAGACTAATGTTAATTAAATTACATAATTCATAATACATATCTATGCAATATACCTATAATTCTTCATTGCGTACATTATTTATAAGTATCAAATGTTACGAAAACATGATGTTATAAAATAATGTGACTATACATAATGATCGTATACGTATATGTTTAAAAACATGCATTAGGCCAGAAGGCGAGTACGGCAAATGGCGGTAGATATTGAAATTCAAATAGCCGTCCGTGATTTAGTATTCATTTGACGTGATGGAGGCTTTACTCCGGTTTAGGTTTCGCCAGGCGTCGTCTTCTCGTACATCATAGCGTGCTTCGTCTTAGATCAAAAAGTTGGTGGCTCACTGAGATATATAGAGCTAGAGCACATAGGTTTGTTAAACGCAATTTCTTGTCAGTTTCAATTAATTAGGCGACCTTTTCAAATATTGGCGTTATTTATATTCAGTATATGTATATATTAATATCATACTTGAAAAAAAATACTTCGAGTATATTTGTTGGATCTAATTCGTATCCCTAGTCTCTTTATCCATTTTTGCACCATCTGATGAGAGAGGAACGAAGAAAAGACAACAGCTTAAGAATTTGAGCACTGTGTAAATTACACACGTAGTAGTAGTTAAAATGGCCATTAGTACCGAAAACTAGCTGGTGTCTGTGATATTATGTAATAACCTGTGCAAATACAGTATTTCTTAAAGTAAAGTAAAGTAACAGCCTTTAAATTTCCCACTGCTGGGTTAAGCCTCCTCTTCCATTAAGGATTGGGCTTGGAACATACCACCACGCTGTTCCAATGCGGGTTGGTGGAATGCACATGTGCCAGAATTTCGATGAAATTAGACACATGCAGGTTTTCTCACGATGTTTTCCTTCACCGCCGGGTGATCACAATTTCCAAGTCACGTATTTCTATAAACTCAGATTGGCTACTGAAAAATTATTGACAGTAATACAAATGTTCTATTTATACTGCCTCGTGATTGTAATAAACAGTTACAAAATTATTTTATTAACATGTCATACCTATGTTAAGCTTAGTGTGTCTAAAGCTCAAGCAAGTTGAAGGCGGCGTAATCCCAAAAGATTTCCACTTTGAGCGCGCATCGAGTCGCGTCCTCCGCGCGAGCTACACATTCTAAATAATAAACAGCTACCTATGCTTCAATCCTTACATCGTTATTGAACAAACAATCAAATTATATAAATAATAAAAAAAACATTAATTGTGATTGATGTAAAAAGTTGTTTAACAGTCACAAAAACAAAACACTATTTTAACATTGTATTGAAATAGTTCTCTCCAAAATACAAAATTGATTTTATATGAAAAATGTTATTCCCTATATCTCTCTGATATATACGAAAGAATACAATCATTACACGTACAAGATAAAATAATTCATATTCGTTTACTTTTCATCTGTTTAAAAGAGCAAATATCAACGTAGGTGTCCAGAGACGTGTTTGTTAAAGCTAAGTTTAGTCCATAACAAATTGTACAAGAAAGAAACTGCATATTCTTCACTGACCTTAGAATACGAATTCCATTGAAATATTTAACTTATAAGTTAACTTTAAAATACATTGCGGATATTTCACGCAAGTAAAAAAATTACAGTCAAAGTAAATAGACAATGGATTAAAGAATGGATATTACGATCGCTTTATAGGGATGTGACTCTCTTAGCAATAGTGCTGCAACTTGATGCATTCGCGCTGCGCCATTGGGCCTTCGATTGATGTCCTCACGACGGCCGACGTATTGCAATCGTTATGCACCTAATGTCAATGCGACTGTTCGCCGCTGTTCATCCATTGTAGGTACGTTGAAGGAGTTATATTTCTGTGTCTCTGATGCTACTGAAAAAACGTTCTGAACGTAAGCTAACATTTGCAACTGGTGCAGGAATTTATCTGCACTTTATTTATTGCCTAATATTGTTGCTGTATTATTTTGTGTTATGCATTCAATCTCGAGATCTCCTTCTGTTTGCGTGAATATTAGATTAGTGTGAAGTTAAGAATGGGGGAAGTGCTATTTAGTTTAAGACGTGAATCAGAAATATTATATTGTATTTACCTACATAAACTGACTTTACCGAGAAACATATCCCCAAATGAAGTTGTCTGATTTATTGCTATCTACTTCACCTATTTACTCATCCCGAAGTTCAATCCTTTTACTAACTGATTTCGGAGCACTACGTAGGTTCAAGCGTGGTTGAATCATAAATCTAGCTTGGCGGCTCGGTCGCGCGGAAACTTTTTGAATTATTAGTTTTAATTTCCGCCTAAGATCCGCCGCCGTATCTGTCAGCCGGCGTATACATTGGGTCGCTACGTGTAGACAGGGTTTAAGTGCATTCATAAGATATTTTCTTGTGTATCTACACAACTAGAATTCATGGAAACATATCGGATTAAGTTGTTTACATATAATTTTGCGTATATCTTCGTTATTAGTGGTGTAAACAAACTTGTGTAGATTTACATTAATTCATTAGCAAGTGAAGAAATACAACATAATATAATAATGTTGGATGAAAATTCTAATCAAAAGTGACAGTTGTAAATAAACTCTGATTGAATATCTATTAACACTGATACAAGGCTTATTCATAATGAAAATTATATTGGATAGTATTTTAAGGTACCTAAATATTTTTGTTTGGTTAAATGATATTAATGTAAAAAACATCAGAAGTGAGTTATATGAAAGTACTTGAATAAAGAAGTTATTATTATAAAATAACAAAATAAAACATTAAATTTCTTCGAAGAAGCGTACCATTGTATTACTGCATATTCCCTTAATAAATCCAGCATTGCGATATCTGATCAACACGATTCTTAGCACTCCATTAAAATCGGGGGTTTATTATAGAATGCGTTCGTAATTACAAAGAGGCGGGATCGCCACCGGGCGAGTGGTTGTTGACTTTATTACCACTGCAGATCGAATTCGAGATACGTGAGTAAATAACGCGTGCGAGTTAATATGGTTTCAGAATAGTGGCCACGAAATTGGGATGAAATTTGTGGCTTCGAAGATTGAACGTTTCTGCTTACGGGTGAGACGATTTTGTAATTACATTATTTATTCTTTTAAAGTAGCATTCAATCAATTACGATATTTACTTTAAGACGTTTTTGATTGAATTGTAATCAGTACTTAAAGTGAACTACCAGTGATGTAGTCTTAATTTATTGTAATTTAGGTATAATTTAATCGCATATACTTTTTAATTTGTCATGAATAATAATATAAATACGAAATGATAAAATCAAATCAGTGGAGCAATAGATTAATAAATTAGTCTAGTGGAAACGCCAAGTTTTCATCGTTCGCCCTTTCCGCGTGTGTTTCCACATTTTTCACGCGATAAATCATATTTTTTCACCGGTAGCGCTTTTTGCGCCGTCCTTTCGGTTTGTTCGAGCGTACTGTCATTTTTTCACTCGGACATGGGAGTTTGCTCTTGCTTCACTTTATTTTGTACATCGAATTTAGAATTAAAATACCGACGTCACATTACAGTTAACTAACTAAAGTCTGTACATACTTTTCTTTTTATCCATATCCAAAAAAAGAAAAAGAAATAGAGAATTATTCCAGTCCTGTCTTTCAATTAAAAATATCGTAAATATTTATCATACTATTCCTAAGGTCGCTTAAGAAAAAATCGTTTATAAAATCGCGACATTTACAAATGAGTTTTAAACAGAGAGGAAACTCAACACTTCCCGCTGCTGTAGATTTTAATTTAGCTACCTCATCGAGAACAATTTAATTTAATTGCCAAATCATTAAGTTAAGCACAAAATATTAGCGGGCTAGTGCGCAACCAAATTAATAACACAGCGATACAAACAAACAATCCAATGACATGTCGTCGTACGGGAAAATATGGCGGAGACTCTCCATTAATACGTGGCTATAAATTTAAACGTAGCTTAAAATTAAGACAACAAGCCTCTTTAATCTACAATAAATGGTGGTCGTCGCTCCGAGACCGGTTCCGGACGAGATGGAGGCGTAAAAGAAAAAAAAAATAATCCGGTACGGAGCGGGTCCAAAATATGATAGGCATCCATAATACAACATGGCCGCTAAGCTCCTATACCGCTCTCTGTCCCTCGTGTGGACTCTGCATAAGCCTATTACACTTTATTAGGTTGACCACATGTGGAGTGTTCCGCTAAGCCTAACCTTGATATCATATTCTCGGATATACAGCATGTTTCAAAGAAGTTTGTCTCATTAGTCTTGATTCAAAAATTATGTCAATACGCAATTGCATGATCTTAATAACATTTATTTTTATCTTCTTTATCACGTATCCCTTAATTGTTCAAGGAAATAAGAATAAAAATAACTAATTAAGAAAACATTATGAAGTTTACAGGACTGTTATAGGACGTTTTTGTAATTAAGTATCTTGTGTTTTTTTTATGAAATATAATATTTTTACGTGTTAGATGTGAATGAAACACGCTGTATATAGTAAGGCAATCCCTCCTCTGCGTCAAGCCAACCAACCGTCGAGCGCGGCCACAACATTCCACATTATTACGAGCACCTTACAAAATAAAACCGCTTACAATCCTACCTGGCCACAAATCTTAAGAAAAATATAAGTGAGAATACCTACCTTGTTGACATCTTCCGATATGGTGATACATAGATTTATGGGATCTACTTGGACTGTACATATTCTCTTTCCTTTTTTCAACGTTTCCTTTTATAATGTTATCTTATAACTTATAAAAGTATGACGCGGTTTGGTTATAAATTTAGAGCATAAAGATTTGCGAGCACTAAAACAATAATATTACATTCGTTAAAAGCACGTTTAACTGACTGATGTATCGGAAGAACGAAGAAATACTGAACCAATTCTAGTCGTATAAATTGAAAATGAAACCGAAGTCTTTGTCATTTGCGAATAATATTCAAATAGTTCTAATCGGCAGGTGGTCGATTGTTCATTCGCCTTTGTCTCTGACACGCTTTCAATCCTATTGAAGTGTTTCGAACTTCGGTGGTCACTTTCGCTTGCATTCTTGCGAATTCCGTCACACCTTCAGCTTTCGTTTTCATAAAAAAATTCGCATTCTACGTTTTGTTTTGGATCTGTGGCCAGTGAACCTTTAAAGTGGTTGTAAATCAGTAAACACTTTCTTTTCAGTTCAACGCAAAAGGGTAAACTCATATCAAAAGAAAGTACCTGTGCCAATTTTGCACAGCTAATAAATATTGTAACGAATTGTACCAACAACAGATACCTGTCGCAATCATTATAAATAGAATAATTGGAATTTAAAAAAAGTTGTTTTTTCTTATTTATTATTGGATTATATCATTTGATGTTATTGTCTGTGCAATTATTAATTATCATGGCAATTTATACAGGTATCATTATACATTTCTCTTAACATGATAATAACTTATAGGTTTTTTTTTGCAATTAATGCTTAGGATACTATACTTTCAAATATAGAGTTTAAATTAATTACCAGGACACTTATTATAAACATTTTAATTATCCTAGCTAGGATAATTATAATAGGGACCGGTTCTTAAGTAAATGCAAAGCGATAAAAATATAGTCGCATTAAATTAAACATAGTTATACTCACTTATAACACGATATATAATATGGTACATACATAGATATATACGTAGACAGAAAAATAACATGTTTTAATACACGCTATTCATGGCTTGAGAATACTTTAATTGATTTTTATTTACATATTATGTAACTTTGTTTTTCTTGATACATTATATTACTCACATTGAATAACTAAAAAAAGTAATATTATGCTAATGAAACATAAGCAAATAATCGGTATTTATGTTTTCCCGCAGAGTACATGAATTTGTACGTCCTCTTTAATTCTTTCACAGTTTGTAATTATCAAACAATAAAAACTGACATTCTTAACAGATGTTTCCTGACATAAAAATGCGCCTATTTTTAGCGATTCACACACTTCCGTTACTAATAGTTAATGACGTAAGCATTGTGTTATTGTCATAGAAGATATTAATACATTTTTGTTTAGTTACGACTGCATACCTTATTTGATATTTTGGGAAAAAATAATTGATTTTCTTTTCATAAAGGTAGTAAAACAGATAGCTTTATAAACTGACTTTACACTGTGCAAATACGGGATTTATGATGTAATGCGCTTGTGCCTCTTATTATACTGGTCCATTCGATCTTCATACTGCCATTTGATGACAGAATAAGTGGGATATATATTTTTTTTAATTTTCCGCGGCTTCTTAGACCCCTAAGAAGCCGCGGAAAATTAACTTACCCAGGTTGATCAGGTTAGGAAAATAAAGTAGCCTATGTCCTTCCTCGGAGGTCAAGTTTGTTTCACATCAAATTTCATGAAATTCGATTCATTGGTATGATCATCAAGGAGTGACAGGCAGACAGACAGAATAGCATCAAAATGTTCAAAGTTTTTTGCTAGAATAGATGTTACTGTAGATTTAGACTTTTTTTATGTAAATGATATCAATTGTAGTATACCTATAGAAGTTTAAAAACTTGATTCGAATACACGGACGCACGGACGATCGAGTCTGTTTTATGCTATTTAAAGACGTGTTATTATCATCACATTTTAGTTCTCTCAGAGACACTCAATGACCCACCTCGAGGCCAGCAAGAACAAAGCGTCTAATTCTATTGAAACACCATTATCTAATAACTGGGGAGACCATCCATCATGGCGGCGAACCACGTCCCCTCTTTACTTCCATATCATTAATCAGTATCTATAAACGTAGCGCCGACACTCTGTGTGTCGAATTTTGTACTTTTTACTAAACTAGGCATGTGATATAGCGCTATGAATGCGATAGTCATGCTATACTTTGATCAAATATAAAATCATTTAATTAACTGTATTTAAAATTAAATCATGTAGCATTTTAGAGATAACGCGTTTTTATAATTAATATTAAAAATATCTTTAAAAACAATGTCACGTAATTGATAAAAAAATTGTGTTGAAATTAATAAAGCTCGCTGAAAAGCTACATACGTCTTGTTCACACAATATATAGTCGGCAACATATCAAAACAAACCCGCCAACAATGTCGAAATCACTGTCAGGAAGTTAGATTAGCATCTCCCATCACTTCGGTGTCATGACGTGAATAATTCCATCCAATAATAAAGGGGACTACAGGCATGCGGGCATTCGAATATTTCCAGCTATCTACTACGGCACGCAAGCGTTTGCCATTGCATGCCGCGTGAATGCCGATTGCATGTCGTATGCCGCTTGTATCAACGCGTTCTCGTGTGTCGACACCCATTTGTTTCCATCGATCGCATTCGCCATCACTCCACTCGGCTGTCCAGACATGTTCAGCCCCATGTATTAATTGACTTATTTAATCGTTTCGTAATATAATTACATTAATTAAGTAAAAAATATACTTTATTAATTATTTGTATGTTTTGTGCATTTTTTTAAAAGCATTAAGGCCTGTTAATATGAATCAATATTAACACGATAATTAATAAATTATTCTTGCATAGACTGAAAACACTCCAGGCTTATAATTAAATTCCTTATAGAAACTTATTTTAAAACTTAAAACAGATCAATTAATCTTACTTCTTTTTTCTCGGAGTGATTAAGTTCGCAATTAAAAGTATCCAACGACTTACGGTTTCTCGATCGGTCAAGGATGTCAGCGTAGCAGCAAAATTAAACTTGCCTTAGAAGAAATTACTCTGGATTAAAATCTATATCTGCGGAACATATTACACTATTAGAGGAATGTACTAAAATATGTATTTAATTTTCATTCCAATAATGTCTAACAGATTTAATTGTTTTTAAACCCATCATTCGAACCAAAGCACAAACTTACAATTACTGTTTGGCGACTAGACTATATGACGATTTTCATACAAATATTTTATTTGCACTCTCTTACATGAAGACACTTAAAACTTCTAAATCTTCCGCCTGAACTCTTACTAGTTGAGTTTGCCGTCCCAGACTGTTAGAGTGAAGGCATCAGATAGAGTGAAGGAATACAGTCTTCACTTATTTTTGCACACACATATATGCACTAAAATATATCCTGTGCTATCGGTTGTCTGCCCTGAGAAAACCCGTAGTCGAAATCGTCCGGGCGAAATAGAAGGATGAAAGATTTTTTTCGATATTTAGCACAAGATTATACTTTTAAGTGAGCGTCTAATTTTGTATGTTGTACCTATTTGTATGGCCTTAACGTTAGCGGCGAGTACAAGCGATTAATTTGATGAACCGCTTTAATGATAAATCAATAAAAAATATTTTAATCCCAATTTATTACTTTGATGAGCTCCCATTGAAAATCACGTCTTGTAAAGCCTTAGTCTTCAGAATAAGGATTTCAGTTTGAAACTAGGTTATAGGTTATCGTTAAAATCCTTACATTTAAAATAAAGTAATAATACCTATTATTTGTAAATAATTAAATATTGTAGATCAACAAGTTTATTCATATACCAAAAATGTCTCCAAGTAGCGTTGAATCGCGTTACAATATTGGTGACAACTGAACACATAAAATACATTAAGGAACTAATATAGCGTTAAATTTTAGAATAATTTACAGAATTATTACAAAATTATAACTTATTCTAATCAGTCGGGTGCATTCATTTACCGAAGTGGGCGTAGATTGCATGCTATGATTGCGTGCAAATTATAGATTAATGACGTTGATCGTTTATAACGCTATTATTTAGAATGATTATGATTGATATGAATTAACCACTTGGTAAAAATATATTCGTTCCTTTAAAGTTTATTATCAAATTGCAATTGGTAACAGTCCTGGTAATATTTTTAATTAAAATATATAGATATGCTTATTTATAGTAAGGACATTATTTAATTGACATAAGATAAATAACTTATACGATGTTAAGGTGCTAAAGCGGCATACGTCTAAATTACCACTCCGAACTAACCATTAAATGTAACTTTTTTTAGTACTGTAATAAAAAAAAATATTAATTCACCCTTAATAAAGTTAATCAACTATTTTTGCGACACTTTATTTTGCAGTAACCTTTTTAAAGATGTGAAGATAAAATTAATATATAAATGGCATTGTAGGCGGTAAATTCCGTTGCCGCTTGGGCAGGCTGATTTCTTAAATAATGTCGGTTTGTGTAGGTAGGGCATAGCAGGCATACGCCGCTGCAATCAGTCTTATTCCGCGCGGACGGCCCCGATTAGTCAACGCCTGCTGCAGAGACAACCTCCCCTACCTCCTCGCAGTATCGATTATTCGTAATCGATTTTGGTCAAATAATGTATCGATGTTTTTCCAAATCATTTCCAGATATTGTTTCCAGTATTTTGTATGTAATATTTAAATAACAATTCATATGTCGGTCATTGAAGCCAAACGCTGAGCAATCGGTCTTATTCTACTCGGACGGGTCCGATTAGTCAATGTCTGACGCAAAGACGACCTCCCCAACCTCTTCTCTGTGTCAATTATTATCTATTAGTATCTGAATTTACACAAAACAGAAAGTACAAATACTCCTAAGTAGTACTTAAACACTACTCTATTTATTAATTAAGAACTTTCTTTCGTATAAGTACGAATTACTCATCTTGCGACGAGCTTGGCGCCTCTTATACTGTTAGAGATAGTTTTCGAAAAATGCGAATTTACATAAATGTTCCAAATACAAAAAAAATTAAGCTTTCATCGTAATTTACACATTACCTAGGCCATGAACTCGCAATGAACGCATAATTAATAATACCTACTTAGAAATCTCAACGTCCCTCCTTATAAAAATAAGAGATAAAATTATCGATATGGAGACATCTTCGGGTTAATGAATACACTTGTTATTTTTTATACAGTAACTAGTTTCATAAGCCTCTAATAAATTATACGATTATCGTCGGGTTTCATCTATGTCCCTGTCAGCATACTCATTATTGGCGTTTCCATCAAAACAAGTTTTACCATTCGTGTAATTTATCTATTCTCAAACAAACACCTAAACTTTATCAAAATTCATTACCTGTATTTCATCAACGCGCTCATCTCTTATCGTAAATTTTCTCACTGCGACATTATAATGAAGAGTTTAAATTTAGGCGTAATGGTTGACCAATAAGATAAAAGCGAAAGAACTACGATCGCAAATATTGTACTGCACGTCTAAAAGACTTTATATTTAGAACAATAGAGTTTAAAAAAGGGAAGTTTAATCGAAGGTGTGGGTTGGCGGGCACGTAATGACGGACGCATGGACCGCGGCATACAAAGCAGTCGGCTACCAGAATAAAGTTATCTCGCGATATATCCCTGAATTAATGACCAACTCGTTACTTGTGTATTGAGATGTTCTGAACATAATGATTTGGAGTCATCGAACTTTTTACTTAAATAACGGATTGAAGGTTTGGGTGCTTTAAAGTATATATAGGTTTTTCAATATGTTATACCGATTTAACACATATATATCGATGCACATTTCCAGCATAGACATTAGATACTTATTTTAATTAATTAAAAACAACCATTTTTTTTTCATGATACTCATATTTATATTTAATGTGCGGGTAACGCTCTGGATCTTGGTAGGGATCTCAACAACAACAACAACAACAACAGCCTGTAAATTCCCATTGCTGGGATAAAGGCCTCCTCTCCCTTTGAGGAGAAGGTTTGGAACATATTCCACCACGCTGTTCCAATGCGGGTTGGTGGAATTCACATGTGGCAGACTTTCAATGAAATTTGTCACATGCAGGTTTCCTCACGACGTTTTCCTTCATCGCTGAATGACGAGATGAATTATAAAGACAAATTAAGCACATGAAACAGCGGTGCTTGCCTGGGTTTGAACCCGCAATCATCGGTTAAGATGCACGCGTTCTAACCACTGGGCTATCTCGACTCTTTAGGTAGGGATCTCGTCTAGAAAGAAATTTCCTTTTTTATTTCTTTATTCAAACTGCGACCAAGAAAAAATGTAAACATGTTCCATGCACCGACGAAACCGGCGTGAGAAGTCATTGACGCTATCTTGTTAGTCGTCAATTTTCATCAACTTTGTGATAGCATTAACGTAGCAATTTTAAAATAACATCGATAGCGCGATATTCCTAGTAAAATTTATAAGACTATAATAAGTTATTTTCCAATAGAACTTGATAGCCGATCTCTATCGCACATCACTGCGACCGTCTGCCGCCTTCGACTATAATTTACTCTAGCCGTATAACGGCCAGCAATTTTATAACAACTACGTCTTACAACTACATATGAAAAGCCCTTTTTGCAACCAACAATCTTCGATATTGCGGAAGATATCCATACGACCATTTGGTTACAGTTATAATTTTAAACAGCGTAATCTTTATTAAAATGCAAAAGACGTTTTTATACAATGAGCCAACGTTATTTACACACGTAAAGTTATACTTCATAGAAACCTAATCTGGTAACCAAATGTTATTCAAATGCTAAGGACTTGACCACTATTGCATAGTTCGTTGAAAAAATATGCGTGGGCGAGATTTTAAATGTGCAAGGCACAAGTGGATGTATGTAAATGAGGCGTGCGTCATAAAATGTCAAGAAATGTCACATAAATCATAAAGGCTATTGAGACACGAGGCTCCTGGCGTCGCAATTGTCTATCCGTCTTTGATAGCGTTTTGTGAAATCAGGTCAGGATCACATGTGCTTCTGATGCTTTGTTTTGCGCCATTGTGCAATCTTCCGGGTTCCATTTTTCAATTGTAGTAGCAACCGGCGTGCAAATTTTTTGTTATTTTGCAAAATTTCGACAAAAGCTTAGGATTTGTTTGGCATAATTGTATTGTTCTTCAATATTGCGATGTCTTCTCTACAATTTTTTTCATTCCTAAAGCAAATTGTAAATTCAAGATTACTCGATGTAGGTAGGATCGAATCTTAATATATCGTGCGTATTAATACAAACGCTAATCCTACGCAAAATTCGAAACGTGAGAATTTGAAAGTGTCAAACAAAACAAATTGCCATGTCATTTCATCTATTTATTTGCAAATTTCGTGCAAAAGTTGAAAAAAAGAGTGAGATAAAGGTACAAAAGTGTTCTATTCTAGTCGCCAAATGAATAATTACCTTTCAGGTTATTCCTTTCAATCCGCGCCCGGTGATCGATCAGCGTTCCGAACTCTTTCAGCTTCACCCTTGCTGCCGCCGTCGCAGGTAAAACGCAATTAATCTGAAACATCCCAAATCAGCATTACATTAAAAACTAAATAAAAACCGTACCGCGTGTCGTTTTTTCGCTGCCGCGTTTTCTTTCCATTCAGATTTTTTTGACAGCACGAAAAATGAGACTCATTTATTTGACTCGTATACAATGTAGGACTGTTTGAGTACGAGTATTTGCTATAAATACGCATTTTTCTTTACATCTCCTTTCTCGATGTGGGGTGAGCATTAGCCTCGGATGCGAAGGGAATCTCACGTGTTCCCTTTGTTCGATTTCGGGATTTCGGGGGAGTGCTGATGCTTATATTCTCAAGGAATCCATCAAAATAATCGCTTCATGTATAATGGATAGGGATGACAACAAACTTACTTATGATTTACAGTAAGATAATATTATTTGACACTTGTTCGAATTTTGTATCAAATAGCTAAGATTATAATATGTTACTAGAGTAAAAAATAAATATTTTACGTTCAGGTAAATTTTTAAAATAATTAACATCGTGGAATCTTCATCACACAACTTCAAAGTAACACTTTAGGCAGAACTAAAACAAGCATGTATTAAATTCGTTATGAATATTACAGTGAAGTCTTACAAAATTAACTCATTAGCACACTCATAAAAGGCAATTGTTTCTTTATACATCTCTGAATGGCATCTTTTGTTTCGCTGAGAGGCGTACGCGAGTTTGTCTTCTATTTGTGTTCCTCTAACATTTGTCAAGATTCATGCTAATAGTTTTTCTATGCCCGATTTTTAAGGTTGTTCGTTACAACGCCACGCTCAGTGTTAGTCGGTTGGCCGAAACATCGCTTCTTTGTGTGATAAATCGCTGAACATAAATACACTATTGTCTTTGTTCATTCAGTTGTAATTAGGTAGCACAATTTGTTCTCGTGAATCGTTAATGAGACTAAAAATGAAATTGATTAACCACGGGTTTGTTACGAAAGGTTAATGTATAGTGAATATAGTTTAAATATAAAAAATGTTGTTACATTTTTAAACTGAAATATTAATTATTTATAAATAAAACTTGATAATAATCAATCATTTCGCTGACGAATAGTAGGTATATATACATCGTTTTATATTCACATGGTATCAGTTTCAATACGCCAGATGTTGATGCTGCGATTTGTACTATGAAAATTCTTATTCGTGCCCAGATATCAATCAAGCTCCCAAACATTTGTACCAACCACTCGGCGATTTGTCCGAATGAAAAATTAATTTTGCCGATGATTAATATAATGACTGGTAATAAAACGTAATTGCTGTTTTGAAGTTTTTACATCTTCTTCTTGTCTAAATTAATTTATTAGAGCGAACGTGCAGCTTGGCTCGAAATTTATAAGACTGTATAAATATAATCATGCATCTTATCATTTTAAACTTTAATTAATGACGTCAATATTGCATTGGGTTTATATAAAAACTCTTTTGTAATTAACGATTTCTGTATACATATATTAGGAAGAAATATTTTGCACACGAGAAGTGAAAGATATAATCAGTCAGATATTCCTTCATCAGAAGCCTTTAAACTGGAACAATCAGGTGACAGGATGAAGCATGACATTTCGTAAAACAATGAGTGGGACCCGCTTTAATAATAGAATGAAATATCTGTGGTAACAATTTATATTCTAACACTGGATTCAACTTGACAATTTATTAATCAAACCGATTACCTCCCTGCGAAACCCTCGGCCTATTGTGAAAATATTGTCAAGCAAAACAATCCTATGAATAATTAAGGATTTAAATTTTCATACAAACAAAAGCATAAAACAATAACCGCTACTCAAAGTGGACAAAAGCATTCTGTGAGTGGCATTTCGGGTGCTCCCTCGTAGAAATTTTAATACGGACGGACAAAGTTCGGACCCGATTGAGGGTGATATATGGAGGCGTTAAGTAGAAGTTGTTCTAATAATAATTTGAAGCAAGTAAATTATTTTACGGATATTTCCTTCCAAGCAACTTTTTGTCATTTGCATTGCAATGTTTTGGGAAATTAATTTTATTTGCGAAATCATATTTAGTAAATTGTTTATTAAACAGCAATATAGACGATGAAATAAATTACACAGACTAATAAATTTGCTAATTTGCTCTTTACTTAAGACTTTATATGATATTTTGATAAAGATAATAATTCCTATTTTTAAAGTATTTTTTATACTGAAAAATTTAAATGTTCAAAGCATAAAACATTTAAAAAAAATCATTATCATTAAACTCTGGGCGAACTATATCTTATTTGTTATTTTCGAGCATTTTTAGTGTTATTTTAAGATAGTTCGTTGGTTATTCTTGTCATCGTATATCTTCATCCATTTTAGTGTAAATACCTATAATTATACGAACAAAATTATTAAATTTTACAAGTGATAAAGAAATCAATTAAAGGCACCATTGGTTTGGTCTATGTCTCCGACACATGCCGGTCCCCACTTCCCTCAGCTTTTTCCATAACGACCTGTGAGCCCCTCCCTTCTTTAGAGAGAAAAGCATAATCCATCACCGTACGTCACCCCTATTTTGGTATACTCCATCCTTTTTCCACGCAAGTATTAATACTATATCCCTCTTTATCTCGCTTCGCTAGGGGTAGTTTCTCTCAGTCGCCGCTTGACGGGTGATCATTTTTCTTGTGGCGCGTTCAATCATCGCGTCACTATCGCCTTCCCTTTCATTTATAGGCGCTTTTTACTGACTTCTCGCTCCCACAGGCCCTTCCTGTCTTTCTGTGTGTCCCTTATTTTCTGTTAGCGGTGCGTGTTTCATTCTGTGCCTGCCGACCAAATATGGCGTCTTTTGTGTTTGATTTTGACGTTTTAATTTCTATTAATGAAGAGGTCATTTTTAATTGTGTATCCTTTTATCCGACTTTTTTTTATTTCGTAAATAACTTTTAATAATAGATATAAATTAGGCTGCGAAAATTGTGACTATACTTTTGAATAAAATTATATCGTATTTATACGAAGATATATTTAATAACATTATTTATGCATTAAAATTTCGTACTCGAACAACAATGATCTAATTAAGTATGTTACTAAAACGATATTAGTATGTTACTATATCGAACTTAGATCGACATCTTTGATTGAAGCGTGTATACCGAAAATTAAGAGAAAGCACTTAGAAATTTAAATTTTATTATCTTACAAAATATTGATTTACTTTTAAATCATTATTTACAAATTTGAAATACTTTTTATTTAAGCAATACTTCAAAGAGACTAAACTTATATGATTTCAATTGCATAAATAATTAAACGACAAATCACGATTAATATACAAAAAGTATTTTCAACATTTTATATTAAAAGTTAAAAGTAGTTTATAAGTATTTTTATCTGAGGTGCAAAATTCTTTATTCAATACTTATATGTAGAAGCATTTTATTTTATTTAAACACGTCCATCTTCAACTTTTAAAAACGAACAACTCCGATTTTAAAAACGGCGATGATAACTCAGGATAGCATATCATAAAATGTAATTATCAATCTGAATTATAAATGTATCTGAATTTTAAAACTAACAGGTTCATTCGTAAAATCCAGATATGTTGATAGATTTAATTTAGTTATCATTTTACGTTCTATTTCCTTTAATATGAATTGAGTTATTTTTATAAACAAAAATCTCTGATTTAAATAGATATAAAAAGATTACATAAAAATCAGCTTAGGTGTAACAAAATGATCTTTAATTTTGCATATACTGTGTCAGCCCGCGTGGGGGCCTGGAGACCGCCCGGGATCGCAGTAGATTGACTTGTCAGAATATTTGAATTTTAATCCCGGCCAGAAATTATATAAGCACTTGTTTATTTATTCATGACCTTATCCGGTTTTGATGCTCGGGGTGCATTGTTTATAATTAGCGGGAAACTTTTATCTATAAATATGTTAAATATGTAAATATATTTCATACATAGATTTTCCTGAAATATGTTATTTAATCATTTAGCTACATAACATGGACCTATTACGTCATACATGTTTTAAGTCATGTTTTTTTTATTAGTGGAAGGGCACAGCGCCTAACTCTTTAGAAGGTAACAAAAGTAGTTAATTTGTAATTGAACCCTTTGATCTTATAAATAAATACATAATTAACACATTATGAGAAATAAATAATGTTGATCAAAAAGAAAATATACTGAATAAATATTTTCAATGGTATTTTTATTTATATTAATTCTACTATGTTTTTGAAAAAATATTCCATCAAACATCCACGAAAAATAATAACGGCCCACTTGGTTGACAACTCAATGGAGAGCATAGTATATCATTAGTATCGTTTATTTAATATTAAAGAGACACACATATATATTGCGCACACATATGCATATACATTGCGCAAATAGTTACTAATATGATATGCGAGTTTTTATTTAACTGATATTACTAGTTTTGTTATAGGTTTTATTATTAAAAAGTGAGGATATATCCTAAGCATTATTATAATTGAGAAAATAGATGGTACCGGAAAAACAAGCAAAACCTCATAGGACGTTTAGAGACTATGCACAATTAAAGGGAAGGTGCATTCGACCTTCGACTAATGGGTTCATTGAATTTTTAAAGTCGCGAAACGAACAGGTGGACACTGGCCGTGTTTGTTTTATTCTTCACATGGCGTTTGTATAACTTTAGAAGCTGATGGAATTATATGAAAGAACTGAATAGTGACTGCTCTTTGTGTGGAAAGTGATTACAGCGCTATAAATTTGGGCATTTTTCGAAATTGATCATATCTGATATTTGTGTAAACTATTGAAGAAAATAAAACTAGGTTTCATCTTAATCATCTTCAACTTTAATGATTGTATAACTTAATAATTTATAAAATGTAATACTTATGATACCAATTATGATATCTTAATTAAATGAAGCTCACTCGACATAGGGATATCTATAAAATGTATACAACAAATAATACTATCTTTTTAGGATTAATAGCAATCATTTCGATACCATGACTCCAATTAAAAGGTACCTTAAATAGCAACTGAGTTTTATAAAGACATAAATTGTTTTTGTTTAGTTTTAGTGTATATCGGAGTGATAGTAGTCATTAATGAAACAACGCTGAGCGACCGACACCAGTAACATCCAATATAAATATTCAATAGGGCACTGTATATGTTAATACAACGTCTCCTCATTGGCTTGTAGATTGCTCCGTCGTTTTTATCTTATACGACATTTAACTCCAGTAATTCAATTTACGCTATTTGCATAATGTCGCCTGTTCTTTGAAGTAGGTGAGTATGGAAATCATCTGTACGGACCCTTGTTTTATCTACTATATTTATAGATTAAATTTATATATTTAAAACGTGGGTAATTACGATTTATTATGTTTGTAATGTTTTAGATAAAATGTACGTTTTTTATACGTAAGTCCTCAGTGAAAACTTTTAGATATTTACCTTTTAGAATTATAGATCTTGAAATATAATTGCTTATCACTTATTTTAAATATTTTATGTCTCACGAGTATATTTTTTTTATCATAATAAAATTATTAAATTTTACTGCTTATTGTTATATTCGTAAGTGTATGTTGGTACCCAAATTAACCACTTTATCCACTAATCTGACTAACTAGTTATTTTTTGAGAATTTCCTTAGAATGTAACTGTTTTTGCTGTTGTTTGTCGATAGCGCAAAGGTAAACCTTAAAATGCGTCATAAAATATATACATATATTACGTTATCTGTCTCATTCTATTACATATAATAATATAATGGTTGTTTAGTGTTAAAACTCATTTATATACACGACACATACATGAAAAATCATAGATAGCTATATAAACTCTTTATACATCAGGTATTATAATACCTGGAATGCTATGCCCTATATAAATTTGTTATCCTTTTGTTTCCAAATGTTATATATTTATTATTTCTTATGTACCTACTCTTGCTGCTGCCATTACTTGAAGAGTATATAAGCTTAACGTCATCTATTGTCTCTTAACGAGAATAAACTTTCATAGCTATCGATCAAACTACAAATACAAAATTCAAACAGATATAGTTCACTATATTTTATAATCATGTACATATAGATATGTATATAGAATAATAGACGTAGGTATTATAGTAACACCATTGTTTCTGCCTACGCATTAACAGTGAATCAAAAAAGGTTTCATCACGCTATCGTATAGGCGAATGGAGATATCTAGAATTAATCGGGTTCGAGCATACAAAGCCGTGAAATATGGCTTGCTCGTTGTTCACAATGGCTACGTCTTCATCACGACCCTATTGTTTTTTTCTTAGGCACCACACGCGGATTGTTTTCTTGTAGCCGGAGTGGAAACGTGTTTCGCCGTCTCTGCGGCCATTTGTTAGAGCTACGTTTGACGGTTTACTTAGCTAGCATTATCGTTGTTCATAAAGAAATAAGAATATATTAATTTATCAAAATAATAATAATAATAAGCTTTTATGTAAATGAAAATGTTACTTATATTCAAAGGATTTTTTTATATCGGACAAATCCAAAACACATATCGTATATGTAGATATCGATAGCGCCTTATTGTTAACAAGAACGATGTATAGTTGTAGTCTGTAATTATACAGTAATAGTTTTAGTTCATGAGAAATATTCGATGTCACCTAACTAGATATTTGATCGTATAAAAGTAATAAGATGCACCTCCTCATACAATGCTCAGTAATCCACACGGAGTTTCGACACAATAGATCCGTTCGCTCTTTATTCAACGTTATCAATCTACCATGATGCCATCTGTGACGGGAGTATTACTCAATTTCCTATCCCGCCAAAAAAGATCGTCGAAAAAGAATTCAAATTTAGAAAAACAGGATACAATATTCAGAAATTCAAAAATCGAATGTTCATTGTAAAAGAGTTTATATAAAATATTTTCGAAATTTAACTCTTTAAAGATATATTGCTATATTAAATAGACCTTTACTATATAGTACGTTTTCTTGGCAAATGTACATATTCTTAGTATATCTACTGAAGCCATTATAATGTCCATTATAATATGTATGTTAATAATAATGTAATAATGAATATTTAAAATTTACATTTATATTAAATACCGATAATGTTAAATTTAAAACATAGTTGAGTCACACATAAGAACATGTATGTACATTATTACTTTTATAGATACTAACGTTATACAAACAATTTCTATTAAAAAAAAAAAGTTTTATCGAAACATCTACGTAAACCCGCTTTTAGGAACTGTTGCAGTATGTTGGTACCACTGAATGATAATTTAAATTCATTCTCTCCGCCGCCCGCGCCATCATTTGGACAAATGTTACGTCATTTGTCTAAGGGATTGAGGTAGGAAGCGGGGGCGGTAGGCCTGTTACTATATTTCAGAAAATTGTAACTTCAGAATATTCGTATAAGGTCCATTTTACGAAAACTAGTTGTAAACAGATGCCAAAAACATCTACAAATATAAAAGCAATCTATTTGAATTTCTAAATATATAGACTGAAAGTATATTTTAGCTTGTGCGTGCCGAATTTCATTTCGTAAGCTTCCGAAAATATTTTCTCAATGAAAAATGGAACCTAAAAAGTGTATTTGTTGGTTGTTTTTTGAGAGGCAAAGTTTCTTTCAATGGGTATTGAATTAAAACTTACTGTATTTGTGCTACGTTACTAATTAATTTAATTATATATCTCATTGTGTCCATGTTTATTCAATACACATAACTTTAATGAATGGGGTGAACGAATACAAAAGTTTTCGGTAGTGTTTACTTTGTCACACGTTACAGATACTTCTTGTTATTTAATTTGAATAATAATTATCAGACTAATTGGATTCACAATTATCTTTTACCAGTATGTATATAGACATAGACTTGTGCGTTAATCGCTGTTGTAATCTTATATATATAAGATACCTTTCGTTCAAATTATTGTATTAAATTGAATATTATTGGCTGAAATATCTTGTTTAGTTTGAGAGTTGGGACTAAGGTTTAATTTTTTTATTTTACCTAATTGTGCCCGCGGTATGCCCCAGAGATGGGGACGTGTCGCGAAGTATCTGCTCTGCTGGCCTGCGCGAAAACCAATTTTAAAAGACCCAGAAAACGTACAGAGACGAACATATAATCGGTACTGCAAGTTTTTGTTATTTTAAAAATTCATATAAAAAATGAACCGTACCTATAAATCATTATGGTATTTATTTCATCATATCATGTTTCAAAAGCTATTTTGATTACTTAGAATTTTCTACAGCGGGATTGTATTCTCGCTATATTAGATTTGACTGTTTAGTTAAAGATTTTATCATATTATTTTTGTCACTTTAGTAGCTAACATAATATTGAGATTATGAGTCATTTGGATCCGCGAATTAGTACAAAACATGACAGTAATTCCTTTTTTTTTAATCCTTCTACAAACTAACAAACATATCAATAACTATATAGTAATATATAAAGATAACAACGATTATATTAGTGATATACAGAGAGGTCTATTTATAAAATTATGTTAATAAAATCGATTTTTAACATTGATAATGTATTTAAAACAAACAATTAAATTCTGCCCCTTTTAAATTCCTACGAAATTGTCCATCAATTTGTTTACAAATGTCAACTAGAGAATGTCTAATCTTGAGATCGTCTGACTAGAAAAATCCGTACATTTACATATAGATACATATCTGTACAGCCCGAATGGGGAAAATACTGTTCGGAAAGGATATTCCCAACTCCGGCCCTGGTCGACAGTGGCGCCCCCCACCCGCGAGTGACATTGACGGATCGTGGAACATTAGTCATAGTCGAGACCTCACTCCCCGCGCCCCTCACCCCATACATACCCTGTTTATTTACTTTTTGTAACGGTATTGATGTTTAATTATAGAGAACGACCCTCATGCGAGACATTTTTGGCGCAATGTTTTGTTAGTCATTACTTATAAAAATATTTTCTCAGACGAAGCTATTTCGAGTTCGTCCTTCAAGCTTTCCTTTTAAGTAATAAAATTCCGTAATAACAGATGTATTGTTAACGATTTCTCTTTATCACTTCTCGATTAATCTTTAATAATTATGTCTTATAAACTTTTTAAGAGAAACAATCACTAATGAAAATAAATAGACACTCGTGTACGGCTACTGAGGAATCATTAATGAATCGTTGAATAATCAATCATTATTTTCCCATCATCGCTTCAATATCGTTACCTGGTTGTAAAGGGGCGCACTCCCCTTATCACGAAGCTAAGATAAATGACTTGACTCCTATCTGTTAATTAAGATTTTCGCGAGCTCTCACCTACGAGTGATGTTTGCAATTTAACTTAGATTATTTGGTGACGTCAGGTATTTCATCGTCTTCTGATTTCATATAACATCTCGGATTTTATGTAGAATGCTCGTTAGTCTTATAACTGTTTTAGCATTCGCACGGACGCCTCGAGCTTGTATTTATAATAAATCCAACAGACACAATCCAATATACGTTAGTCGACTGTTTACTCGTTACATACCTAATACAAGTATTTTCTGAATATTTAAGTTACTTTATTTGTGTATAGCTATAATTAAAGAGAATGGAATATCAAATTATAAATAAATATAATTATTAAACAGGGATACAATACTTAATAGGCCACTATTTTATAACTACTTGTGGCCCGCGGCTCCGCTGGCGTTTCGAGGATTGCTCATCAGGTATTAAGCATAAAGTAGCCTATGTTCTTCCTTAAAGTTCAAGCTTGCTTCATTCTGAATTTCATCAAATTCGTTCTATTCGTTTGTCAATGAAAAAGCAACAAAAAAGGAGACAAAATACCTAAGAGAACTTTTTTTTGAACAAGTTGAAGAGTGTCAAACAACGATACTGTTTTGGGTATTTAAATAATTACGTAATCAATGCGTAAATAATATTTTTTATTATATTTTGGATATAATAAGACCTTAAACAATAAAAGATAATACTTAAATATATATTATAGATCAATATTGTATGTATATAAAAAAAAAAAACATTAACGCCTCAGCAAGGATAAGGGGCAGTATAAGAACTTGATAGTTCAGTGATCGCCGATAGAGGGCGGGTCTTGCTACGATTTGTCAAGAGATGCTCATTAAGGGTCGAGTCTGGTGAATCTCGAGGGATTAAGGGTTTTTAAATACGACCCTGGACAGCTAGAAAGTTAGACTTTATCAGAACGCTTTTATCCGTTTCTAATTTAAAATGTAGAATTGCCGACTTCTTTACCATTTTCTTTTAAGTAATCTTAATAGACATTTGTTCCGAACTAGTGCTATATAATATGTACTTATATACTATGAACAGGCAAAAATTTCAAAAAGGCAGCGGAGAGAAAGCTAGGCAGTCTATTAGGGGTATACGGCCCGCAAGCATTAATACTTAGATTGTGTTTGTATTTTTATGAAATATAAACATACATATATCATATTATTGGATAAATTATTTAATATGAAACGTGCATGAAGTCAATAGAATTCTGCCAGATTAATTCACTAATCCGCATTGGAGCCGTGTTGGAAAATAATCCCGATACTTCTTAATACCATCCGGTACAAGCATGCCCTTAGACGTTATAAGAATTACTTAGCTACTGTGTCTAGTGTCTCAAAAAGTATTAAAAGGGCAGGAGATTTTATTCCACCATTCGAATGTGTACGACTTGTTATTATATACTGTTGTCCAATAAATACCAAATATAAGTACATAAATATACATTGTCATCCACATTGTACATTCCTATTCGAATACATATAGTATACGATTCGAATAAGCATCACTTTGCCACAAAGTAGGTTATCAACGTTATACATGTATAAGAAAAAAGAAAACCTTTCAAAATTATTAAAAAACCTGTAGATGATTTGAAAATTACCGTAAAACAGAATACCGCGATTATAACAACATTATCCGATGGAAACGAACTTATCACGACCGCCAATCAGAAACGAGAACTCAAAATAAATCGATGTTACGTCCAATCATTACTCTACGTCAGGATCGACTCAATTAAAATATCGTTAATGTAATACAACTACACAAAAATGGACCTTACATGAAAATATATAAGCCGTGTTTTTCTGCGTGTTATATTTTAACTTGTGACGGTCATTATGGTAAAATGTAGTATAGTATAAAACCACGAAATCGGCGTGTCTGAATCAGAATACAGGCAGAATAAACAGTTGGTAAAACCACGGTACGTTATATGTTTAAAATGAAAAAAATGGGACCATTACGAAAATATCAACGGAAGTTAGTGTGTACATATATATATAATGGTTTAACGCTGTGTATAAGTTCTTATATACACATTCAGTACGGCAGCGTAATTAACACTAATTTATCAATATTCAAGCGAGTATAACATAGATATTTACATCTAAATAAAATTTCAGTTAGGTACTGTCGACACTTACGCACTTTTATCATTGATCTGTAACAACATCTAAGGATTAACTAACCTTAAAGTTTATAATCACAATAGATAACAATTCCCCTTACAAGATTTATCTCATATGACCCGAAATCGTATAAAAATATCTTGCCTTTAAAACAAAAAAATATCACAATCGCGCTAAGATCATTTAAGTTGACACTATAAGCGACACTGCTTAATATAGTAAGTAGTAAATTTACATACATTCGCAAACTCCACAAATTTTTTAGCATTACCAAAGTAGCACTGTTCTTAATCCTATAAATAATAGAGCCTATTAGAAAACATTGTTTAAGCGGATTAAGACAAAATTAAAGAAAGTTTCTGATTACAAATAATGTTAATACATAAACTCATCATCAAATACATTTTACATCATTTTTATATAAACATTTTTAGCTAATTTAAAATATTTACTCTTGAATTTACGTATACGATAAATTACACGTAATTCCCTTCTCGGGTGATACCTGAGTTCAGTGAAAAAACACGAGACATAGACGTCTTGGTGCGTCGCAAATTACAGTCATCATCTTCTCATCAGAGGCGTGGGTAACGTTGATGTATAAGAGACCTGGAGGGTACGCGCTGTAACAATGAATAAAAATGTAGACGCGGAACAAGAAAGACACGAAAACCTTTTTTTTAAGCAATAATTGTTTTTAAATTATCAATCTTGTTAATTGCCAGTATTATTAATAGGTTAATAAGTATGAATGATAATCGTTATCTTATTCGTAATGTTAAGTTATTACTTCCAATACAAAATTTTAAAATTAAAAGGAATAATATTTACAATTGGATTAACATTCATATTTGAATGTCAAATTTCAAAGGAAAATATGAAACTAAAATAATTAAAAATTATATGTAAGCATTTGTGTATTCTTTGATGGAGGTTGAGTAAATCCATGTCGAAATGTTAGCTTAGAGTAAATGGGCGTTCGGTGTAAAATTTTAAACTGTAAAGTTTATGACATGTAAGAAACAAATTATAAGGAAATGAAATCTTTGTACTTCAAAGCAATGGTGCTACATTATGTATGTTGAGATTGTTGTAATGGAGTTGCCCCACCTGCGTGAATGTATATTACGATTATTCTTTAAATATTACAGATACATTGAAAACTAACCACACGCCCCCGCTTCGCGCGGGTACTTGATATGTATCGTTATATTATGACAAAATTACATAACATTATTATAAATTGTTACTTATGTGTTATTCTGATATATACCTATATTACTGTTAAATTTCATCCAAATCCGTTAATTGGTTTTGGACAGAGTAACAAATATACATACATCCACCCTCACCAACTTTCTCATTTATAATATTTGTAGGTTTTTATGCACTTATTTGTTAAATTGCAAAACGTAGTATGTTATGCTAGATTGTTTTTAGGTTATTCGTATTGAAATGTAATTACATACATACGTGTATGTACATTCCAGTATGTTGAAAGATATTTGTTGATGAAGTGAATATTTTTAATTTAACTATGATGAATTATGTCATACCTAAGTAATAAATATATGAGCAATCAAGAAAATGTTGGTGTATTCTTAGTAATAGCAATTTTAATATTTATTATTTAGTGTTTGCTTACTGACCGTTGATTTCACGGGTAGGCATTAGAAAGGCAGTGGCTGAACGGGTGACGGTAAATAATCGCTGCGCACGCGCATCGAATCGGAATGGCTTATAAGCAATTGCATCTGTTCATGGTTTTTAAAGGTAGCAATGGGTGTCCGATTTAAAGTGGAATATCTTTTAAAATAATGAAGTTTCTCCATATTTTATTATCAATATATTGACTTGATTTCAAAAGATTTAATATCCAAGCATTTATTTCAAAGAATTATGGACACGACATTCATTACTATGGATTTAACAAATGTGTCAGTAGCGAGTCGATTGCACTGATTTTAAACGAATTATTTATGTACCTATTCCTCGAAAGATTTCCTTTTACTACAAACTAAATAAAAATATGTTTAAATCAAAGCTTGATAATATCAACAATTTCATGCGGCATGCGGTAGTGGAGTAGAAAAAAGGAAATTACCAAAACGGATGGAAGGTAAAAAAGTGGGCCGGGCCACGGCATCATTAGTATAAGAGCCAATGGTCGTTACCTAAAACTCATTAGCGTCAACTTTTACTGTAATTTGACGTTGTGTGGAAGCCTTACCATGCATTCACATATAATATAGGAACGAGACGGTTCCTATATTAAAGCAATTATGTAAAAGCATCAATTTTCTGTTATTATTAAGGCTTTCGACGATGACTTAATGGGACTGAGTGGGATGCGAAATTATTCTCTTTGATCGAGGGAACAATTGACTGTAAAATAGCTTCGACAGCATAGATGGTCAGCGTTAGAGAATTACTAATAAAAATGAAATAAATAACAACGTTTTAACACACGTAATTTCCAGCATATTTTCATGGGCGCAACAATTTGCCATATTTTTTAATAAACAATTATATACGTTATTAACCTTTTAGGAAATAGTTCAAACAATGTATTATTACATACCTACATCGCGTTATTAAATTATCTTTTTGTGTAGATTAAAATTACAGCATTATTACATGTATTGCCAATTTTCTTAACTAGCCGGGCTTCTATTATCTACGCCAGCATTGTCACGCATAGTGCGTACTTTTTGTATGGCATTCAGTGGGCAGCAGGATCTAATTACGTGGTATCGTTACCATAATGCTTTATAATCATGGGCCATTTGTAACAGCATGTTGGCTTGCAATGAGGTGTGGAAATGAACCGTTTTGCGGTGCCCACCTTTAGATAAGATATATGTTTCATTTACATACGATAACGCCGATATATCTTTTAATTTTCTTACTTAAAGTTACTGTTTTAAGTTTTATTTTAAAGACGGATATTATTAAAAGTAGATAATGTCATAAGAATGTGAATATTGAAATTTATTAATTAAATTTAAATAGTTTTAGTAATTACATCGAGCGTTAATTCAAAACTAGTGGGGCTCAAGTAAAACTTCGCGTATATTCAACAGTTTTTTTACAAATTTCAAAAACATAGACCGGTTTTGTTTTGATTTAATGTAATTGTATACAGACGACGTCCGTTCGCACGATTTTCATTTGTTTTTTTTTAACGCCGCTCTCTACGTAGCCAGTAACATTTTTCCGCTCTGTAGAATTAATTATTTTTTAAATAATAATATAATAAATTGCAATCAAGAATCATCTTTATTTTTCTCCACATCTACAACTGATACGATTTTTTAAGTGTAGTTATCGTCCCATTAATCACTGGTACAAAAGTCTACTTATAATATATAAGATAGGGAAGGAATGGTCTAGGACGCTATGTCTAAAGATGCACTGGTAACGTATAAATATGCATGTAGTTACGCTGACTTACTTACCCTTGAAACATAATACTGGGTAGTGTGGCAGTATTAGATAAGTATTTTATAAGTGTATCTTACAAACAGGCCTACCGACAAATAAATTTTCCAACGAATTTTCAACGCGCACTTTTGTTGTAATTTTTATATGAGATAGCTGAATGATCGAACTGCAAATCAACTTATAATTATTTATTTGGTAACTAAGGTAGAACATAATGCACAAGTACACGGGCTTTAAATATTTTTATGTTCGAGCCACTTGAGTTATTTGAAAAAAAACTTTTGTTACTTATTTTTGTTTCAATAGATAAGTTTATAAAAACAAATTTTTGATTACGAAGTTTTCATACTTCTGAAATAAAACTTCGCGATTTATGTTTGAGTTCGCTGCAAAATTTGTTTATAATTTAATATACTCGAATCTTATTGTGCCTGCAAAAATAACCTAGTAAACTTGTAATTGATAATACACATTATATAAGCAGAAAAACATTTTTCTATAGTGTACTTAATTGTTTAACTAACATACTAACAATAGTCATATTTATTATTTTAATTATTTCTGTAGTCATTATCATTTCACAAAAACAAAATCTTCTTAATAATTCTTATATGAAATCATAAATTGTTATCTTAATACCAATTTACACTTAAGTACCTGAATTATGCCAATAAGAATGATTTATAAATAGTATACAATAGCAACAGATAAACTTATATAGGTTTCCTAATACGAATACGCAATGCTAAAAAATACGCAAAGTACATACATGTACAAAATTAACCCCAAAAAGATTGTCGGTGTTACGCTTTTTGCCCATATTACATCGTTAAACACTCTTCCTAATGAGTTGACAGTGCAGTCGTTAGCCGAAAGCAGCCAACCCGAATATCTACTTAACATAGAAGGGAAAGGGTTTATGTAAAACAGGGAAAAATAACTTTATACATTTCAAGATGTAAATAAAAAATAATTTGTAAATTGTAATGGATTAGTCGATATGTACCAGACTTTATCTTTAGTAAATTAAATAATCTAGTTCGATTTGAAAAATGACTCCCAATTCGAAACGAAACGGAGTATGAATAATATATTTAAAAATAAATCTAATCAACGACGAAGTTTACAAAATAAATAAGATTTACGATAACTCTCAAGTCCTGATTGGCGATTCGATCGTTGGCTCGACATCAAAATGTTAATCGTCCAAACTACGGTTGAGCTGGAATAAACTACATTATGCTCGGATGCTCAGTTTTACAGCTCGAATAACAACCCGCGTCTAGGGAGCGAGCGCGCAAACTTTTAATTGGCGTGCCATTAGTACGGGTGGGAAGCACTAAGCGATTTGTGGTGTACCGGCCTGCTCTCCCGAGCTTTTAATTCCTCTCTCACCTCTCTAGATAGCGGTATTTCAGGTTTGGAACTTGATCTCCGTTTTATTGATATTAATAACACCAGGATGCGGGTCTGTTGACGTTTCCTTCCCTGCATCAATTAAAAATTTTCACTCTGAATATGTATGAAATGAGTTCGTTCGTTCGGTTGGATCTGGATATCTCATTGGATGATGTTGTATTTTAATAAATGTTCTATATTTTCCTGTATTATTATACATTAATATATCGCCGTGTTATTGTTAGTTTGGTAATGACATTGTAAAAATGTGATCCTAGTTAAAAATGTCGATAATAAATTATTTTTTTTAAATCTAATTTGAATGGTCGGTATTGATGTATTATTTCAAATTATTTATTGTGTCTAATTGACCTGTAATGTTACACAAATATTTAAATACGAATAGTCAAAGACTACTCGATAATTTCTCGTTGTTTAATAGTTGTGAAATTAATCGAAATAACCCTGAGAGATATACATAAGTATATATTTGTATAAACGTGCTATCAAATATATAACGTATGTATGTTTAAAGCATTTGTCTTATTATGTAAGCAGCATAACAAACGAAAGGGAAACGTTTGTAGTTTATAAAAGAAATAACCAAATAAAAGATCTTTGTTATCTCACAGTTTGTCGATTTCAGTTCTAAATAAGGCAATTATATTTAACGTTCGAACCGTAAGTTTTTCTAAAACAATCCGACGAGGGCATGTCTCCTAACGACAGCTCGTTACCGCCACAAATCTCCGACATTACGACGTATTAAAACTCTAAAACTTCACTCGTTTTGCCATTTAGTTAAAACAAAAACTTTCTTACATCACAACGATTAAAATTCATGTCTCGTACGGCGGGAAATTATGAAAATATTTGACGCGAGGACAACTTAACAAAAAGTATTAAAGTAAACACCTACTGCTGTAATTGAATAATTTACTAAAACTTTATGTTATGTAATTAAATGTGTTTGTTTATGCTAGGATTTGTCTTTAAAGCAATTGTAATACTTTAAAATATTTAAAAAATACTCATGATTGGTTTTGCGTTAATTCGTAATCGCATCCATTTTCTTTTGCAAAATTTTCGCAAGTGGCGCTTTTTTTGCAGGTTTTCCGCGACAACCCTAAGCAAATAAGGGTTGAATTCAGTTCTATTGCCTTTGGACAGATGGCGTAAATGTTTCTCTGTGATCTTGTTATTCCGACGATAGCGCATAGATGGCGTTAGCTGTGATGTTAAGTTCTCGATAAACAAGTTTCCATTATAAACTTGATATTGTTATCTTTATTTATAATGCTTCATTATTTTACAACTTTCAACGTACTAGGTATATATGTAAAGATTACAGTGTTATTTTTTATTTTAATAAAATCTCAATTTGGTCGTAATATTTATAGAATAGTTAAAATAATTATTAGTAAAATATGTAGGTACGTTTTAAAATATTATGTGATTTTTTTAATATGTAACATATATTTTGAATTAAAAAACGTTAAATTTTAGAAATGTTCTTAACACGTTCGGAAACGTTTCAGCAAACGCGTGAGCACCGGCTGTTGGAGATTAGACACGCTAGCCGGAACAATTTTTTAATATCCCCAAACAAGGAAGGCGAAGCGTTCACTTGTTAGCATAGCATGGATGTTACTTTAAAGACAATGTGTTCTGTCCGTAAAATAATATCTTTCAGTTATTCTATTTTTCTATAGACATTTATATAGAGAGGTACACTTATGTCCATAGTTTATTTACTGATGAGATAACATGATATGAAAAATAGAATATTTACCACAAATTTTGTGTATAGTATTACATCACCATCCACTTGTATTTGACTTCTATTTCAGGTACATTATGTCCTAATAAAATTGTAATGATCCAAATCAATCAATCTCTCAGGATTACCTATCTGATACGAATAAATTTGCAAGTGGGTTGATTTCCCAACTCTATATGCCTTAGCTAAAGGAACCACTTAGAAAAATTACAGTGCTCTAGTGCTCAAAAATTACAGTGATCTAGTGCTGGGTAGTAGTGATGGGTTTGACGTAAGAATCTCTTACTGTACCAAACAACGCACGACAATCATATTCTTGAGACATAACTAATTCAAAAATCGTATCCGATCCATAATTCTGACGGAAAACTAATGACTGGCAATAAAATTCAATAATAATTTATTAATTTTTCCATTAGCTTTTTGAAATAAGAACAATGTTTTTAATCTGTTATTTTGAGGCAGTAAAAACGAACGTATCTATATAAAGCCATCGTCTAAAGGACATTAACACTGAGCGAGTTTGACAGGCACAATTCGTGTTGCGGTGGAATTACCATACACTTGACGCTTGCACTTGTCAGCCGCGCCAATAACACGGTTCACTCGTGTTTTGCTCTATCCAAGTCTTTTTAACCGACTGTATAATTACAAAGAACAGTAATGCAAATAGCGAATCACTTCGTATAGTAAATCGAAATCTAGTAAGTTATTACGACTTGTATGCGTATTATTATAGATCCGATACCAGAGATTGCAATTATTCTTATAAAAAGATAATGTTTCGATATTGTTTAGTCCCTTTCAAGCACGAAGTAAATAGTTGATCCAAACGCCGACTGAAAAACTGCAACTTTCTATAATTTTCCAAGCTTCTTCAATGCACTTGAGATCGAGTTAATTTACTATTCTACCAAGTCAATACACTTTATTGAAGTATGGTACCATTCTATTCCATATAATTGTGGTAAATGTAATCAGCAATCACAATAAAATTGTACATTTGACAATTTATCGTAAAATATTACACGAATGCTTAAAATAGTATTCATTTATTTGTTGGTGTGTAGGTACTAGATAGTCTCGGGAACTACTTTTTTACTAGCTCTTCACTTCACTGCTTCTATAGATTATATTAAACACTAATACTTTCCTATTTTTAGAGTAAGTGTGTACCAAGTATGGTATAAGAAAGCTGTTTTATCCGTAATATTAAAATCTGTACTGTCTTATTATAGTGATTACTGTAAGTGGAGTGAAAACATTAAACGACGTTGCAAATTGTAATAGTGAATTGTGAATAGTGTCTAATTATATCAACTCAAAGTGAAGCTACCTAAGTTGATATAATTAATAATATAGTAAACGACAGAAAGTTGTTAATGGCAGAAAACTAAATTACTAAAATTAATCAAATAACCAACACCAACAAAGTCCATAAATATAATATTAATGTTTTTCTCCCAAATAAGTGTGATCATTATTTATAACTCGGTAGTCTAGACTCGGACTACGGTATTGAGAACTAAAACAGAATCTTTGAAAAAGAAACGTGCATGGAAATCGAATAAACTTGCTTATTCTCTATTTACTGAAATACTTTTAATAGAAACGTTACGTGTGAAAGAAGTCTTCTAGATCACGTTGATATCTCAAAAGATGACAGCTAAACATTTTTAAAATAAATGCATTCAGTCAGGCCAACCTAGTATTTAGTAAACAAACTTTAAAAAAACGTGTTTACGTTCATTTTTTGTTAAGGGTTTAAAAAAAAATAAACCTACATGTAATTTTATTTCAGCAATCATTATTTAATTTGTTGGTTTTCTTAATGAATCATAACATAGATTACAAAGCAAATCAATTGATATAAAACATACAATCTCGTACTTTATTTTTACATATTAATATTTTTTAAATCTCGAAGATATGACAATAAACATATCAATCAATTGCTATTTATTTATCTTTAGAAACCCTTATGAAGAGGCTTCAATACGTTATAGATCATCTGCATAACATATATTTTATTATTAAAGTAGAATTATGTGCATATTTTATAATACCAACCAAATACAATTAAAACGACTGTTTTATATTTTACATTTTAAATATCGAATGTTTATAATTTGAAAATGTGATCATTACTCAAAACAAACGATGTAAACTTTAATTTTTCCGGACAAAAGCCTTAGACGGTGAGTGGTTTCACAAACACGGATTTCCAATTAAGCCAGTGCCTGATTGGCAGGTCGTTAGTCAATGTTGAGCTGAATGTGGGTGAGAGGCTATACTCGTTACTTTACTTATAGAACTGATAGCTAGGATAACCTACGTTCTTGAGATACGTGGAAACAATTTACTAAAATTGACCTCAGCATTTAAGTTACAGTGGTCGCTGGTGTGTACAAATTAAAAGGAAAATCGAATCATTTATTATCACAGGAATGACGTAAAAAATATGGCTTTAAATTTCGAATGTTGTTAATAATTCAAATTAAGTACTTTATATGCTACCGTAGTTTATTGCATACATTCCATAAATATAATTGTCGAAGCACATGACGCTTCTTTATTCTGTTTATTCTTAATCCGACTGAAGGTATTTTCAACCGACTTTAAAAAGGAGGAGGTTATATTCGTCTGTATTTTTTTATGTTTGTTACCTCATAACTTTTCACTGGGTGGACTAATTTTGATATTTTATGTTCGAAAGCTAGTGCTTCCTATGTGGTGGTTTTGTTTTTAATAGGTATATTATATATTGTTAGTAGTGTTTGGCTGACACTGGCTCCAAATATAATAATAACTATAACTACGTTATATAATCATAAATCGACTATTAAATAGTCTAATATTTTTCATTTCTTTTTACTTATTTTAACAGTAACTACTGAGTTTCTTGCCGGTTCTTCTCGGTAGAATCTACTTTCCGAACCGGTGGTAGCTTCACTTAATTGTTAATTGACTATTCAAAAGTGCTTGTAAAAGCCCACTTGAATAAAGTTTATTTTGATTTTGATTTTGATTTTTAGGAGAACTCTAAAAATATTTTGAATACGCAATTATTTTTATTACTTTTTAGTGCATATTATTTTTTTTAAATAGTGTTTTGTTTGAAGAGCTACTCTCATATTTATAATATTAGTTGATAGTTGATACAGACAATATCCTGCAACCGATAGACAAAATGCTTAAAATTACATCATTACGTTTTCATGAGTGATAAAATGGCTACCTATTTGATAGACCAAATCAACAGACAAGTCGAAATTATTTTAATTTTTATATATATATAGTAATCAAAATAATATTATAAGTATACACAATTTATACATTATGGTGTACGTATGCTTGTAGATATAAGTATTTATCGATCTCGTTAATTACGCTATGCCTTCATTCCACAAAGAACTGTCTCCGTATAAAACATGATTGATGACTAGTTTCGCAGTGTAGTGAAGATATCGCGGATAGAGAGAAACATTAAGTGTATTCCTATGTTGGCCCTGATATCATTTTCATAGGCCCCTGTCAAGGTTTCTGCTACCCCCATGAACGAACGCGTAGACAAAAATCAATAGAGTTGAAATTATTTTGAGCGTAAATATATTTTTATTAATTTCAAATCATGAGCATAAAAAGCTCAATTTAAATGTTACACTATAGTATGATTGGACAATCGTGTCTTTTTTTATTTATTTTTTTGTAAGATAGTAAACAAAGTGAGAGCATTAATCTTATGACTAAGCTTTAATTAATATTAATTATATACTAATTAAAAACTAAACATGTAATTAATCGCTAATTACGATCTTAAGGTCAGTCATTGAACAAAAAATGAGATAAAATAAAAACGTGTACAATAGTCTAGAAAATATATAGATAACATGTGTATTTAAAATAATATTAATTAGGAATATTTTTTATTAACAGCGATATTGTATTAAAACATGTTCTTAAAACAACGAAACCGATGGATACTTCTATTGTTACTTTTATATGTGAGCTTTAGATAAGACTTTAAATATTTAAAATACCCAAAGTCACAATCTATAAAGTGCAAAATAGATATGCGATAATGCTGCTTATACGTATAGTATAGGCTTGTAATAGTTTTAATCATTATACGTACGTACGTTTATACGGTAATAAGATTTATAGTTCGACTTATGTTAAATTTTTTTTTAGTATGAAGCGACTCTATGTCATCCATGTTTCGAATACACGAAACAGCCATGATATGGATACGGAAAAAACAGGACGATTCAATCGGGCAGCCGATCAGTCTTCGTCAGTCGCCGCCGCTTACAGATTCAATTCTGTATTTATTGCGCACTTTAACGGCAGGTGGTGCTTGCTGAGATCATCAAAAACAATGCTTTTAAATGTTAATCGTTTAAATTCACACTTACGCTAAGGAGATACATTATTAACAGGGATTAAAAGTTTTTACAGTTAAAAGTCGGACGAGTAATTACTCGCTACCTAGGTGTTAGTTGCCATACCAAATTGATCGTGAAATGTTGAATTATCAATAGAATAGTATATATAATAGTATAGTTAGATATCGCGTGCAACTTAACCGATGATTGTGGGTACCCAGACAAGCACCACTGATTCATGTGTTTATATTTCATCTCGAGCTCGACGGTGAAGGAGACATCATGATTACATCGTGGCAGGTTGCATGTGTCTAATTACACAGAAATTCTGCCATATGTGTATTCCACCAACCCGTATTGGAACAGCGTGGAAAAATATGTTCTAAGCCTTCTCTTCAAAGGGATAGGAGGCCTTAGCCCAGCCGTGGGAAATTTACAAGCTGTTGTTGTTGTTTGTTGTTGAATAGAATAGAATACATATAGTATTTTAATTATTTTTTAAATTACAATAAAAAATGCAAGTAATATCAAGAAAGCTATGTTACTCACCCTTTTACAATCGTTTCTACCATGGAAGGTTCAGTTTGTTTCTTTACAGTGTAGCCTTGCTTTTAATATACATACGTTGCATTTCAAACAAACATTAGTCGCAGAAACTTTACATTTCACAATTAAAATGCAAAGACCTTTTTAAATAAAATAATAACAGGATAAAAGTAGGCATTTAATTTTATTCCACATTGCAAAGGTTAAATAAATTTGTACCAAATTCTTTGGTTAATTTTTATAGTGGCCCACTAGACGTCAACCCTCTGCCCGGGATAGCTGTTCTAGGTGGGTTCATTTCCCTTCATTATACGGGTTGTTGAAGATCAATGCTGATGGTATTAATTAATGTAACCCATCCTTCTTTTAGGTGCCTTACGACGCCTCAGGATGATGGTATGGTTCCATTCTATTTGCATGAAACCACATTGCTAATATTAATGACAAGTAGCAATAGCCCATACATTGAAGTTTATGAAATGTAAGGAATACCACATTTACACTGACCTGTTATGAAAACTTTTTGTAGACACTTTCAACCAAAATTATCATTTACTTTCAATGATACATTGTTATTCGAACAGCGCTATTTCCACAAATATATGAGGCAATGATAATTTATTAAGGCTTTTGTAATTTATTTTATTATACAGACAAATATATCTTAAACATAGTCGATTTCATTATCCAACGAAACAAAAATACAGCGCGGAGCTACGATTTCAAACAAATGAATCTTTCACAATATAACCCCGAGTTTCGAATGCAAATCTGTGTTAATCTCATATTTTCGTGATTAATTTTATTCTTGGCTACATTTCTCAAATAATATTGTCTCGTAAATCAGTCGACCAGTGTTTTTCTTGGAGCGCTCGACTATGCCATGTTTTGTTTAGAATCACGCACACCCTGTCTCTGCTACTTCAGTGATTGTGATTTACCGTTCTTGAATTGTTTCGACGCTGTTTTAGATATTTATTTTGGCATTTAAAATTATATTTGATTGAGTTTAGAATGTTTCGAAATCGATACACTCATGCGTTTATATTTTATTTGTTTCATTTGGTTATTTTTTAAGCATGTACTATTTAAATAAAACTAGTTATTACGGATTTTAATCGCGTATATTAATTATTATGGACATCCCGAAGTTTCGAGCACTTTACAGCGTTCGTGGTAACGGGTAGACTACCCGTTTTAGTTGCTGTTTAAGTTTTAGTTGCTGTTATAAAGAATTATTGGACTCAATATTTTATTAAGTTGTTTTAAGATTTGGAAACTTGATTTTAGCTTAACATTTTAGTAGGATTCCATCATTGAAATCTTTTTGGGTGAATATTTTCTTTTATGTAGATTGGTTTCTTTTGGTTTTTAATCTTGGTGCAACATTTTCGCGAGTAGGTTTTTTCTTGTAATCTTTCATTTCGTAGATTCTTTATGATGTTCCAAATGGAAGAGTAATTATTGTTATTCTAATGGATCGCACGCGGCATTCTGAGCATTCCCCATTGTAAGGAGTCCAGAATCGAAGCTCTGATTAATGATGGCGTAGTGAGGGGCAACTAAAGAACAACGCTCACTACGCTGATTTGTAGCTAAACATTTTCTAAGTTTGCCTCATTTAAAATTACAGCCAAAGATCAAAACAAATACTTTATTAAAACAGAAATATAATTTCTTACTTAAATAAATACCAAATTCATATACAAATATTTATATTCGTATTTGATGTCGCTAAGAAAATCCAGTAAAACTCATTTGAAGCCACGATCTAAAAACTATCATGTTATCTGCTATTTCTGCATGTTTCGCAGTGACGGATAACATAATACTAAACCTGCATGTATGGAAAGCGTTTAAGTTATTCTGTTCTAAATTTAAAGACATCCTCTTTAATACAATGTTTATAATGCAGAACTGGTATTATTAGATCATGTAGGGTTATTTTAGAAATTCCTCAATAAAAAATATATTATTCATAGTATTTTATAATTAGAGCGTAGTGTACGTTGCTCTTAACGATGTTATCGCGGCATAATGCCACAGCGAGAGATTATAGTTGACCGGCAATGTTTGTTTGCTTAAAACTAGCTTTATGGGGTCTTACGGGGCGTTCTGGACACGTAGCACTGATGTGAATTCTGAACTATGATAACGAATATACAAACAACATTTTCAATATAATTCAATCCTCAGTAAAATGAAGTTATTATTAGTTTATCGACTAAAAGTGACTTACTAACAGTTTGAACGTAATCTTTTAAAACAATTAACTATAATTATATTGATAAATTTCGAAGCATTGACAGAGATAGGATTTCTTTTATTACATACGTAGGCAGACGAATAATGGACATAGGCGATGGCACTGCATGAAATATTAACCAATCCTTTCAACGCCAATGTGCCATCAACCTGGAATTAATATGTCACTTAAGCTATGCCTGTACACTGGCTGACTCGCCTGAACTGGAACACCTGGGTAGGGTAGTAAAACCTGGTATTGCACCAGGTTTTACTACCCTTGCTGTTTATTGGATAGTGAAATACTCTTGCATTTTAAGTACTTAAGCTGTTAGAGAGATGTGTGAAGATCTGTATGAGTACGTACAAACTAATCAAATATTTTATAAGAAAACTGCATATATAGACTGGTTGAATTTGAAGGGTTACAACAGTATGATTGGAATGTATCTATAACTATTAATTTCCTGTGCTAACATTATCTTATTATCTTGAGCTGAGATGGCCCAGTGGTTAGAACGCGTGCATGCACCGATGATTGCGGAGTCAAACCCAGGCAAGCACCACTATATATATATGTGTTTGTAATTCATCTCGTGCTCGGCGGTGAAGGAAAACATCGTGAGGAAACCTGCATGTGTCTAATTTCATCGAAATTCTGCCACATGTGCATTCCACCAACCCGCATTGGAACAGCGTGGTGGAATATGTTCCAAACCTTCTCCTCAAAGGGAGAGGAGGCCTTTAGCCCAGCAGTGGGAATTTACAGGCTGTTACATATTATCTTAATCAAATCCAACTTATCGACAGCACGAATTGTAAGCTTTTGTTTTAGACCGTCAAAGAAATAGAAGAATGTTTTAGTATTTTATAAACAAAGCCGTCACGTTGGGTAAAAATACAAACAATTATTGCCCTTATTATTGTAAAGACATAAAATAATGACAAAAAGACCTATTTATCTTGTTTAGTGTTTGTAAAAATCTATTCTGTACTTCTTAAGCTGCCGCGTCATTTGTTTTGTTCTCTTGATCGCCTCTGTTCTTTACGACGTTTTTTTTGTTTTGAAAACAATGATTGTTTTTTTTTATGACATTGCTAATATAAAAAAAATTTTGAAAACAGCTTTCGCTAATAAAGTTGCAAAATTTCTTTCGGTTATGGGAACGGGGTTTCCGATTTCTAAAACATTTAAAAAAGTATTTGATACACAGATACAATCTTTATATATTTGTATATCAAGATGTATCTTAAAATACGAACAGATCAATTTTCAGATATACCGGCAAAGTTTGTAATAATTATAATGAGCCATTCATTTATGATCTATACTTATGTAAACATTATTATATGAGGTTTTTTTTTGTTCGATGGGAAAGAGTAGGTAAGGTAGTAAATTTCTTGCCGAGTCTTCTCGGTAGAATCTCCATTCCAAACCCTTTCAAGTTCCTTGTAATAACTTGAAAAAGTATATTAGAACTTTATAAAAAATCATAATTGAAGTAATTTTCCAGATTTCACGTTAAAACTAATCATACGTGGAGTTCAGTAGAATATATTAATAGTGTTTATTCTATTTGAACTGACATTGTTTTTTATGTTCATAAATAAGTAGCCATAAATGCAGTCATACATCATGAATAATGTTCGCTCATGACGGATGCTTCTTGTTTCGGTCTTAATATATCGCTTACAACGAACAATGACATTATTAAACAGATATACATTTTGCAGTTATTGCGTACCCGGGTTTACTTGTGTGGATATTGTAGTAACATAATGGTATTTTATTTATTCTTCTGGGAAGCTTCTAAAAACAAACTTCAGATATATTTAAAATAATGGCATTAACAGACAGATTATTCAGTTTTATAAATTAATATTAAGATAAGTACATTCATAATATTCGACGACCTCCGTGGTCGAGTGGTGTGTACACCGGTTTTCATCAGCACGCCACTCCGAGATCCGAGTCGATGTAGATTATCATTAGTTGTATTCGGTCTGGGTGTTTGTGGTACCGTCGTTATTTCTGATTTTCCATAACACAAGTGCTTTATCTACTTACATTGGGATCAGAGTAATGTTTGTGTTGTCTCATATTTATTTATTTATTATTATTTTATTTCTAAAATGACACACTGTATATGTAAGAAACTACATAAAATAAAATCGTCCAGATTACGGTACCAGTTACCATGTCCTTTTGAACTATGTAGCTCAAACATTCAGAATATTTTTAATTAAAATCGGTTCAACCGTTTAGAAGTAACTAAGAGAAACACGCGCGTGGATAATAATGTATATAAGTAGTAAATATGGTTTATGTATCTTAATGAATCTCTTTCGAATTTTCAATCCCTATCGCTTTAAAAAGTCTATTGACTTAGTAGACCAGACACCGCTCATGAGCGAGATACCGTTCCGGCCTATGCACCATAAATCTTCGAATTCACTACTTTAACTGTCAACAGTCGTTCAGTTGACAAAATAATGGAGTTAAACAATATCCTGAGATAATTATTCAATTGTGAGCGTGAAGCGCACCAAATTCACTTTAACAGTAAAGAACCGCGAAGGCTTATTCTGGAAGATATACCATGGAGGTCATTTTGTACTATAACATGCGAGTCATTTATATTTATTTATAATAAATTTACTTATTATTAAAAAACATATAATCATAAATGAAATGCTGACAATAAATAACAATTTGACTTATCCAGAATGATTTGAACACAAATTATTAATGAATAAGTAACTGTACATTTTAATCGATAAAAACGATTAAAAATATTTCCCTCCTTACAACATAAAAATAAAACTTAATTATTTTTTTTTTTGTAATTTGTCGAATTAAAATATTCAATTTATATATTATTTAAAGGAGCGTACTAAACGTTTATCAAAATTTAATCTCAATCGTATGTAACATATAACAATTAAAAGTCAATATGTCACCGTAAAATTGCTTCTCGTATTTTATACGACGAAGATATTTTACTTGTGGGCTTTGCGCCGTCCTATCCACTCATCAGATATTCTATAGCCAAAAAGCAGTACTCAGAATTGTTGTGTTTTAGTTTGAAGGGTGAGCCAATGTTCCTACAGGCACAAGGGGTATGAGATAAAAAAGGTTGATGGGGCATTCGAAATGTAAGAAATAGTTAATGTTACTTAAAACTACTAACATCTATGGGCAATGTTGTCTTAACATCATGTAACGTATTTATTTTAATTTAAGTATTAATTATAAATATAGATATAAAATAAACATTACTTATGAATACGTAATTTAAATATTTTATGATTTGGTAATTTCTTATTAAACAAACTATTTAATAAATAATAAATATTGTTGTGTCAATTCTGTATATTCAGCTGTTTTAAATGATGTTTTTTTATTTTATGTATTAAATATTTGATATTGTATTTATTATAATTTGTTATTGTGGCTGTTGGTTTCAATGTAATACCTAGGTTATTTTTAATATTTGATCTATTCAATGTAAAATAAAGATTGCTGTTCACTGCCTATAATTACAGATGGATTGATAAAAATAAAATTAAGAACTTGCAAAACTACTCTACTGAATTAACATCTGATCTCCTTTTGAAGAGAAATTTCAATGTTAATACTCTAAGAGGCTCCATCCCTGGTTGGTAATCTTTACTAAACCAAAATATACCTACTTTATTCGACTAAGCTTTTTCAAACCCTTTTGAAGCGTCGTTTTATAAACTATGAAGCTACTACCGGTTCGGAATATGAACCAGCAAGAAACTCTAGTTACTCTTTTTAACATTTAAATTACAATTTATTTTAGCCAAACACCATTACATATGTATGTATATAATATATCCTGATTGGAAGTCCTGTATATAATAAAATGCTTTTCTTTTCTTTGCTTGGTTTCTTTCTGTTAAAAACACTTGCTGACGAAAGAACACATACAAATTAAACACATTCAAGTAGTACATGTTTGGGTTTGAAAGCGCAATCTAACTTTTGGATTCACATTCTGCCCACTGGGACAACTAAGGTCAAAAATATTTTTCTTTGTATATTTGGCACTCGTAAATAATAATACTATCGTTAAGTAAAAAAATTTGCACGCAGGTATATACGTGACCTGAAATTACACGTGCAGCGGCAAGTCAAAGCGAACGGCGGGGGCTAACTAGGAGAAGGTATATTGTTTTACAGACCCCAATAAAAGGCAGAACGATCTGTCAATATGTCTTTGCGCCGTCCTATCCACTCATCAGATATTCTATAGCCAAAAAGCAGTACTCAGAATTGTTGTGTTTTAGTTTGAAGGGTGAGCCAATGTTCCTACAGGCACAAGGGGTATGAGATAAAAAAGGTTGATGGGGCATTCGAAATGTAAGAAATAGTTAATGTTACTTAAAACTACTAACATCTATGGGCAATGTTGTCTTAACATCATGTAACGTATTTATTTTAATTTAAGTATTAATTATAAATATAGATATAAAATAAACATTACTTATGAATACGTAATTTAAATATTTTATGATTTGGTAATTTCTTATTAAACAAACTATTTAATAAATAATAAATATTGTTGTGTCAATTCTGTATATTCAGCTGTTTTAAATGATGTTTTTTTATTTTATGTATTAAATATTTGATATTGTATTTATTATAATTTGTTATTGTGGCTGTTGGTTTCAATGTAATACCTAGGTTATTTTTAATATTTGATCTATTCAATGTAAAATAAAGATTGCTGTTCACTGCCTATAATTACAGATGGATTGATAAAAATAAAATTAAGAACTTGCAAAACTACTCTACTGAATTAACATCTGATCTCCTTTTGAAGAGAAATTTCAATGTTAATACTCTAAGAGGCTCCATCCCTGGTTGGTAATCTTTACTAAACCAAAATATACCTACTTTATTCGACTAAGCTTTTTCAAACCCTTTTGAAGCGTCGTTTTATAAACTATGAAGCTACTACCGGTTCGGAATATGAACCAGCAAGAAACTCTAGTTACTCTTTTTAACATTTAAATTACAATTTATTTTAGCCAAACACCATTACATATGTATGTATATAATATATCCTGATTGGAAGTCCTGTATATAATAAAATGCTTTTCTTTTCTTTGCTTGGTTTCTTTCTGTTAAAAACACTTGCTGACGAAAGAACACATACAAATTAAACACATTCAAGTAGTACATGTTTGGGTTTGAAAGCGCAATCTAACTTTTGGATTCACATTCTGCCCACTGGGACAACTAAGGTCAAAAATATTTTTCTTTGTATATTTGGCACTCGTAAATAATAATACTATCGTTAAGTAAAAAAATTTGCACGCAGGTATATACGTGACCTGAAATTACACGTGCAGCGGCAAGTCAAAGCGAACGGCGGGGGCTAACTAGGAGAAGGTATATTGTTTTACAGACCCCAATAAAAGGCAGAACGATCTGTTTGTCGTGTAAATATGCCGCCTCTGTTTGTTGCTATCGACGCGTTTGATACTTTGGCAAATATAGCTCTATACGGACCTAGTATATTAGGTGTCATGTATTATTTGTATTGAATGTGTTATAATTCATGTCGTGCTCGGCGGTGAAGGAAAACATCGTGAGGAAATATGCATGTGTCTAATTTCAATGAAATTCTGCCACATGTATATTCCATCGACCTGCATTGAAACGGCGTGGTGGAATATGTTCCAAACCTTCTCCTGAAAGTGAGAAGAGGCCGTAGCCCAGCAGTGGGAAATTTACAGGTTGTTTTTGTTGTTGTTGTTGCTATAAATTTGGCAGAAATAAATAAAATTATTTTTAAATATTTATTAGGTTATTGTACCAAGTCAACAATAACATCGGGTTCCAATAGTTGGATCAAAGGATCATTATAGAATTTGTACAAAAATTATACCACGACAGATGTCCAATTTTTTTTCATAATGGCCATAAATTGAGAAAAAGGTCCAAAGTAAACACGAAGTGAAAGACCCGCGGTAAAACCAAATACAATATTCTGAATAAGCCATCGATTGATTTCGCAAGATTAATGGTAACACATTGTCAGCGCCACAGTATGACGAAAATGTTACAGGAATATTACTCAACAAAAATAAACTTTACCGTCATATAAATAAGACCTAGAAAATTCATTTTTGAAATCTTTTTGAGCTGACATAGCAATGAATGGTTTTCGCAGTTTTTATTTCCTAATTCAAAGAACATTATTCATTATGTGTCAGATATAGAGTCTAGAATTGGTTAAAGTTAATAAAATATAGGACTTTATTCGATAAATTAAGTATTTAGTTCCATAGAAATTGTGTTTGGAATTCAGTGTGAAATTGAAATAAAGTTTCTATTTGTAGGTTACACGACATAAGGTGCACCGGGGCGCAGCGCTATAAATATTTATTAAATTTAACACTCGTATTATTCAATTAATTGATATTAGTTCGATTTAAAAGCACAAACTTTAAGCAAATACGCTGCCTATTAAAAATGGTATTTGACATTATGGCTAAATATAATGTGGATATTATTTATTTTCGTTATCTTTCATAGGTCTTAAAACAATTTTATCAAAAATTCTTATACTTTGTAAACTTCACCAAAATTCTTTATTTTGTACTTATTTTATGTTTTGGCTTTTTATTTTCCATTAAGTTTATTATAATAATAATTAAAAAATATATTGTATTTAATTCTTTTAATTTATCTGGTAAACTGTTTAATGAAGCATTTTTAAGATTGTTAATAATAAATAGCAGTTAAAGTCACATAAGTGATTTATGTAATAAAACTAAGTTCACAATGCCCTCGTCAGTGGGTGTGCGCATGTCTGACAGATGCGTGGAGCCGGGAGGTGTTTCACAATGTATCCATATGTCATTCGGGAGTTTAACCGACTTACCATTGGGCAAACGAAGTGTCAACTTAGCGTGACTTGCAGCTTAGACTGTAGGTACAGAAAATGTACTTACTTACGTAGGTTTATAGAACTATTATGTAGTTTTAGAGTTGAAAATAATATTATTCACTTTATTAATAATTTTGTCGCCATATAGTATGTCTGTTCCTCTTGTAAGCCAAACTACTGAACAAATTTTGATGAAAATGGATTTGATGTAAGCTTGACTAATATCAAACGACCTACTTTCAAAATGATAACGATAGTAGTGACGTCACCTAGTTTCATACAATATTCATAAAGTCAAGATTACAACTTTGATTCAACCTTAACAATAAGTAAAACTTGAGTTTTACGAAATTAAAAACTTCATCGCTATGGTAAAACATTTGAGTAAGCAAAAAAAAAGAAACATGTATGTATGTATTATATTATCCTTATGTATTTTTTTTTTAATTATGTTATGTTATGTTAAATTCTGAGGCTAATATTTCTGTCTTTATTCAGTATTTTATCACAAATCTTAATCAACGACAATCGTGACGTCACACGCATGCTCGGGTCAGATCGGGTGCGTCGCACGCGCACGCATACTGCGCTTTTGTCGTGGCCCCCGTTCCAACTGTTGCGGGATGAGTTATGTGCGTTTGTAGACTAAAATTATACAGGCTGCTCCCAATAGTAGTTTGATTTTGGTATTAAAATTATTTATTAAAAAGGAAATATTTTTTTAAGGTAACTTATAAATTTGATATTAATTTTGTTATGTTAAAAATAATAATAAAATGAGTTAACATATAATACTTGTTATAATAGCGAAAGAAGCCTGTAATACTATCAAATTAATATATTAAACTGTTAATAATTTTATACTTTTATTAACGAAAGAAACCGCTTCAGTTCAGTTTAATCAAAAACATCAGCCTATATAGATGCAATAGCTAATTCAACACAGTGACACACATACGCGGCTTTACACTAAACCAATAATAGAATAAAATCAATCTATTCCACCCTCTCATACTCACACTATCGAGATTAAATCAATGATATTGTCGTGTCTACATAAACGCACACAAGCAAAAATTATTGGAAATATTGGCATTGTAAACATTCATAGCATATTTGCGAAATATTCCCCCAAATGTACAAAGTATTTCTATCTCTTTCATTAGCACTACAATAAACAAAAAGAGAGATTGCGAGAACGGGATGTAAAATCCAGTTTTACAACTTAGTAGAGGGACAATGGCGACGCTATTGTTGAGAGTACCCCAAATTTTTTTAGGTCACATAAAAGTATTACATTTGCTAGGGTCGTATTGCCTTCTGGCACTTATTGCATTCGATTCGCAGTCAACCTTAGAGAAGGATCATCGTCGCCCACGCAGACAGTTTAGTTTTAGTGAATCTATGTTTCCTGTGTGATTTTGTGTTTGAAAATATGTCTTCAGCAGCTACGACGAATCGTGCAAGTGATATGTGGAACAATAGTGCTCAAGTTAACAGTCAAAATGTAAGACAGCCACATTATGGTTATCAATACCCAGTGACTCCTAATGCCTACGATTTTCATAACAACTACTCTCAACATAGTGAATATTCTAATGAACATTATAACAGATTACAAGGACTTAATAGCTCGTGTAACAAGATTGTGAAAACCGAACCAAATTGGCAAAATTATCCAATGAATTACATGAACAATGGAGATCAAACTAATGCCGAGATGATTAATAGGTGGAGAGAAATGAATATGTATTCTCATCAACAACATGGACATTACGGATATGATCAAGGTTTGCAATCAATTGTTAATAACCATGCATTGGATATCAAAGGCGAAGACGCCCGATCTATCAATTCTCCAAGTCAGTGTAGTTTACCTGACACCAGCTACGGATCCCCACAGAGTTCCTCGAGTGCTGTTAAGTCTGCATCGCAAGAAGAAGAGGACTTACCAAATTTAAGAGCAATCTTAAGCAACCCTCACGTTAAAAGAGCATCACATTATAATAAAACATACTCTCATGAAATGTTGCAAAGAATGTCATACAACGCATCCGATTGCGATGAGAATAGCAGAAAATATATCGAAAACACGGAAGGGACTGAAACCAATTTGCCACAATTTCATGGTGAATATAAAAATAATATAGATGGACATGCGAAACTTAGGATCAAACGAACTATGGGCGGAGCGCCGGTTGCAATCAAAGACGCTAAGTCATCTGAGGATAAGTCTGAAAACTGTCACGATATGACGAGGGTTGAAGCAGGCGGGGACAATGAAGATTACGCTGAGAACAAAATGGCCGCTATACCAGAAGTCCAAGGATTTTACCCGTGGATGAAAAGTATCGGTGGTATGTATGGTATCATTATGTATTATTTAAAAATCCTTATATGTATGCTCACATTAAATATATATTTAATATAACAATTATATTTTTCAGGAGAAGATAAGAAAGAAGGATCCAAAAGGACACGGCAAACATACACGAGATTTCAAACTTTGGAATTGGAAAAGGAGTTTCACTTCAATAAGTATTTATCTAGGCGACGTAGAATTGAAGTTTCTCACGCCTTAGGACTCACCGAGAGGCAGATCAAGATTTGGTTTCAGAATAGAAGAATGAAAGCGAAAAAAGATGGCAAGCTATCTACGTCTCCTGATCCATATGGAGCTGAAGATTTAAATGCAACGAAATTAGCAAATGCTCCTGAATATATGGACTCGAGACAGCAGTTGAATGGATTATCGGAGTATTCCAATGCAAATTATCGTCATCCAAGCTACGAAGGAGCGATTGCTAATATGACTAATCTATCCGGAAATATGAACCCCAATTATGTAATGCCACCGTATGGAGGCTTGATTCCCAAAATGTGACTGTGATTGATTTTGATATAGTACATATATAGTTTAATACAAATGCATATTTTTTTCTTTACAATGTACAAAGTAATAATGATAAAACTATAGCTTATATTTTTATAATAACTTTTGTATCTTAATGTAATTTAATTTACATTATTTTCCAAACCTTGAAATCCAAATATCACTATTTAAGCTTAGAATAAGTTGTTAATGTTAAGTATATCAATACAGAATAATATGATATGTAAATAATTAGTTTAATTATTATTAAGTATCATTAAGACAAACAGTTCCTATTAAATAAATAACAATCTACTTTAATATGTTACCTTAGCAACGATTATATTTATAAAATGTATTTAGAATAAATATTTTTGTACTTCTCTAGTCATTACCAAGGCGCTATAAATAAAGAGGAGTTCTGATTTCTCATTTACTTTGTTTTATTACATTTAAAGTTTATATATACATTCATTATCTAATCTAAGTTATTACATTACATCACACGTAAGTTATGCGCTTAATCATTATTACATAGTATAAAACAAAATCGCTTTTCACTGTCTGTACCTGTGTATTCTTAGACTGATAAAAGATAGAGTGATTTGAGAGAAAGGTTTTTGTATATAAAACATGGACAATATATAAAATAAGAAAAATTCTGTACTATATTTAGTACCAGCAAAGCTTCGGTGCGAAGCCGTGGCGGGTCGCTAGTATTTGGGTCAGCAACTTAAGACCCTAATTTAATTTAAAGTAGAAAATCGATTTTTTTCTTTACCTTTCAACCTAAAATACTTGTATATCTGCAACGTTGCACTAAAAGAGAACTAAAATATAAGTCGACTTTAGTATCTTTGTGTGCGTAACAACGCGTGCGTGCGACGCATGAGACTCACTAGACGCCATACTACTTGATACCACTTACTAACTAGCGTTCGTGTTCATAGAATCCAACCGTTGTCTGCTATTTTTTCATTGCGTTTCAGTTTAACAGCCTATTAAGTCAAATTAATAATGAAATCCTTTAACTAATATATTATATAAACGGATATTATTACTTATAAAATATATTTAACTCCTTACTTAATGGTCAATTCTGAAATATCCCTAGTTATGAACTTACGAAAAAATAATTTCCCAAAACAAGAGGATATTCACCACCTATCACGGTACTAAGGTAGTGAGACTTATGAAACTGCGCATAATGACTTCTTCACAAACATCATGTAGATACCCTAAATAAGTTCAAATGTAAATACACAAAACTGGAGCAGTAATTAGAGCTTCAAGCTTGGTTAGCTTAGCTTCAAGATATAATTACAACGTAATAACTTAATATGCAAACAAACTTATCTCAAGAGTTTTATATGACAGGTTATAAATGTAATTTATAAACAAGGCTCATATTGTCGAGCGAATGAAACTGAAAAAATTGTTTTATTTTTTTATTTTTAAATAATAAACCCTTTCAACTATTTTAATTTACCTATCATTTTTAGAAAAAGGTATAAATACTTAAAAACAAATAAAAAATGCAAATTTTAAAGGTATATACCTCATCAGAAAAAGTGTAGACAGAATAATAACTTTTGTAGGCATGCTAAAAATATTAAATTTAAAAATTTGTAAATATCACAGAACAATATTTACAACTCAATCGAATTTAATCATGACAAATGAAACTCTGTAAACGCCAAATATAGGTGTTACTCGTGCGGAAATGCATTTAAACGTGCAGGTTTTTGCACAATATATTCCTTAACGAAATGAATAATAGTCGTTTCGAATGCTCTAATCATCTCGACTCGTTTTTTAACACCTCGTATAAAATATACTTAAGCATTTTATTATAAATCATTAATCTCATAGTATAAATATTTAAAATAAAATAAACTACAAATAAAGAATTTAACTAACCATTTATCGGCAACATAGCAATAACGGCTTTCTGTCATCTTGTTTACGTTCGCAATACTTCCAAAGAACTGTTAAAAAGGGTTTAAGGCTTAAATAGAGTCAATACAGAGTATCGGCCTCTAGGGATTAATATTCAATGTGCAAATGTTGACGGCGGTTTTGACTTGTTGTGACTGTTTGTCGGATTTAAGCGGTCAAATGAATGGTGAGGCATTTTGCTTAGTAATCCTGTTAATAGTCAGGCTACCTGTCTTCGGCAAAATAAAACGCGGTTGTTTAAATGTTGGGATATTATTGTTTTAAAAAGATTAAATTAATATTATCTGGATAATCTTTTAAGTTAAAAGGGTCCCTTGATATTATTATCGGTACGCCAAAGGCTGTCTTGACGGCATATTAGATTTCTTGGTGAACTGTGCTCATAAAGATATGTAAGATAGTCTTTCTAAACAATGTGATTGAAGATGTTAGACTTTTAACTTGGCATAAATATTATACTAGGAAACCGGTAGCGTCATTTATGTATATGTATAGTAGTACGCAACCAATATAAAATACCTAAGATAAAAATGGATACAACGGAAAGTATTACTAAAATTGAAATAATTGATTACTTAACATATTATTTAAGTCTTTATATGTTACGACTGTTCTTTATTTTGATGTTACTTTTTGCTATTTTAATGCATTTGTTGTTCTATTCAGGTCCAAAAACATGTAATAAGGAGAATTCTGAAGAGTCTTGTAAGTAAATAAGGCAAACATATGTATAAAATTGAAAATTAAAAAGTATTTTTAACAATTTAACCAAGACACTATAACATATTTTTAGTCTATTTCAAAAGTACACACTTCAATTGTATCTAACTTCACTCACAATCTAACAAAAGAGTTTACCCTCTGCAAACAATATCGTAAGAGGGAAAGAGACAGAAATATTGAATCATTGTTAATAGAAAGGTATAAGCAGAATATCAACCCTTAGCTCTATGCTACGTCACAACGACGCATGCGCGGCCGCCATTTAACCAAGATGGCTGCTCGTGTTTAGCTCGTATGTGTTTATTTTTACTAAAAATGTGCAAATATTGGGTTTTTATACAATCTATGTAGCAATAAAAGTGAAGTATGTATGTAAGTAATTGTAATATGACATTTTCCGAAGGACTGTTTATATAAATGTGTTTAATTTTCGTGTTAATTGTTAGTATTGTTTAATATTTACAATGCTTTATGTCAAACAATTTCTTTGCCACATTTAACTCAGATAAGCTAGTAAAAATGAGACGCATTATACTTTAAAAGTAGGATATAACAAGATTAATATAACGTTACTGTAATATTTACATCACAAGTTTATAATTTTAAATTATAGGTTATAAAATCATAAAGATATTTTTTTTTAATTAAGAACATATATATAGTATAGTAAAAGGAATGTATATTTTATTTATACTTTTTATCTATATAAACGTTGTTATCACGTACTTATCCATATCACTGTCATTATTAATTTGTAAGAACTCTACATACTTTTTGCTAACTAATCGATATACCAAGAATTATTTTTTAATTTTGTTTGTTAATTAATTTTATTTTCAGCTATGCAAAGAATATTGTATGTATGAAAGTAAATAAGGTTAGAATATAACTAAGATTTAATATCAAGCTATACCAAAAATATACCAGACTAAGACACAATAATTTAGTTTTCAATACAGAATGTTCAAAGCATGTGTTTTTATTCATGATATTTTGAATGCTAAATGAAAATATTATTCAATGTTATGTATTATAAATAAAAACACACCAAGAAGTAGCATCTAATAGAAATAAAATTAGGCTTGTCTTTTAATTTTGGCCGAAACGGTAAGCAAAACCGACTAGGTAACTAAAGTATTTTTTCGATATTCTCTCACAAAACGATAATTTTTTACAAGTTTGACGTCATAACTATTCCCTTAGAATGATTAAATATATATCTACTTATTACAACATTATTGTAATATAATATATTAGCGAATTCCTTTCAAACACGAAACGATACGAATGCTAGTTCAAATAAAATTCTAACGATTTTCACCTTAAATGACCAACTTCGAAACTTCGGTCTTTACTAACAAGGAATGCATGTTCCATATTATTATTTCGTAATATTACTCTCGTAAATGAGATCAACGCATGGCAATATAATATAGATTAAGGATTTTTATTTTTAAATTGTAAAGTTCTGTTCATATAATTTTATCCGTTGAATTCGGTTTGAATGGCAGCTCTAATTAATCCTAACGTCGAACGAGGTACGTTCAGAGACTTGATCAAAAGAAACCTTCTAATGGATATTTGAATATCACGCTTTACCTTTGAATTCCTGTTCACTTTATGTTTGGGGTATATCTATGTATATAGTATACATAGTTAAATACGAAGTTCCATGTTTAACACGGAGACTTCATTCAACTGTTAGTATTTGGATTGAAAACTTCATTTAATTGAATCATTAATTTGAATTAATGCGAATAGTGTACGAGGACATTTAATAATGTTCATTATGAGTAAATGTAAAAATGTATTTCATTGTAGTTCAAATGAGCAGATACAAATGAAAATTATTGAATTTTTTTTAATCCTTAGTTCTTATTCATAAATAAATATCTATCATAGGGTTTATGATTAGATATATGAAACACAAGAATAAATAAAACAGATGTAAAATAAATAATGAGATATAAAAATTACACATATATAACAGTGTAAAAACTCTAATTAATAACTACAATAAACATAAGAGTTACTTATTAGAGCAACTTTTCGTATAATATAAAACATAAGACAATACGGCCTGTTTACTTTACAAATGAATAGAATAAAAGAAGGAAATCCTTAATATTGATAAACACATATATTATGTTTTCTGTGTAGAATAGAAAATAATTGTTTAAAAATCTTGATATAAGAGATAGTAAATGACTAGTTTAATATTAAGACTAGTGAAGAGATAACGCTAAACTCCTTTCAATAAAACCATATAGTACAGTCAGAGTAAGAAAACCTTCGTAACTTTTCAAACTCATTCCTTTATCAAGTCTTATACTCTTAGTACCTTTAGAAACTAAAGTACGAAACTGATAACTGCATATAAAATTTAATCTACATGGTATGATAACTTGGTTCAAAACAATGCATCTTTGGAATACGTCTAGTTTTATATCAACATGAAATCTTTTTAATGTCATAATCAGACATCCATATTTAAATTATATATGATATTATTCTACTGAATTCTCAAAATATGTCTGTCAGTGTCATATATGCTCGATTGGTGAAGCAGATTATCGCTCATAATGAGATGAAAATAGATCTTAAGGTGACGAATCTTTTCTTACCCCGACTGTACAAAAACCATAAAGTCAATTACAATAAATACCTTTAAATTACGAACTCCAATCGATATTTCGTATTCCCTTATACATAAAACCACATCCTTTTTATTATCTATGGTAAAGCAACAGATGTTCACCGATTCTTTGATCTCATGTACGATCAAAGAGCTACCTTATCAGGGCAATAAATTAAGCCATAATTATGATAAGTAACGAGGTATTTAATTTAAAAGTGCTAGAATGTTATTTAATTAAGAGAAATTATCTTTGTAGTCATTAAGTTGATTATCTTTGATGTATAGATTAATTTTATTTGCCTTTGCTATATTTTTTAGTCGGTTATATTATGACGGATTGCATTTTACCATAATTGTTTAAATCTTTACATAGTACAAAACAAAGTCGTTTTCCGGCTACTGTCCACTTCGATCTATTAAGCAACGCAACGGATTTTAATGTGAGTTTCATCATTAAGGAAAGTAATTCAAGTAGTATAAGTAGAGAACAGTCAAGAATTTAATTTAAAAAAAAGTTTTTTTTCTGGTTTGTTCTTTAATCCTAAATATGTATAATTTATATTTATATGTCCTTATTGTAACCGGGACTGGATGTATGAAATGAAATCGTTTAATTTGGGCTTATTATTCTCATTTTTTTTAAATATTTTTTTGAGATTAACGAATAAACTGCGGTCTTACCATTTTATTCTCGCAACCATTACTGGAATTTGTTCGGATAATTTATAATATGAGTTAATAATAAACACCGTTAAAACCAATACCAAAGGTATTTCCTTGTACGTAATGTAGAATAAATTTTCTATTACACATATATCGCGACAGTTACAGGAACAATAATCAAAATTATAATACATTTTCGCTATGTATATATTTAAAATATTTCAATTAATTTGTAAATAATAACTGATCATGCTAATATATCGATAACAAAGGCCACCTGTAAATATCCTAAACATATTGTCTAATTATGCATCTCGAAATTGCTGTTTTCTTTTTCAAATCATGATTGAAACACATAGGAATAATTTAACTTAGTGCGTATAAATACCGTTAACTATTATATATAACAGCTATTACTGTTTAAAAATTATCAACTATGAATTATATAAAACCTTGTAAGAACCACATACATACTACCATATGAAAAAAAAAAAACGCACCGAATATTGCAAATAATAGAAGCCGTATCGTCCACGTCGCGGACACGTCACAGAAACATCAGTGTCCATACAAAAAGCGGGACAACAAAAGAATCTACAGAACGCATTGTCCCGGGCCACGATCATTTATCAAGAACGCTCCACTGGCATCGTTCGAAAGCAGATAGCCTGATCAATGCTGTACCAACTGAGGGTGGTGTGACGATTAAAATTTTTACATTAATATCCTTGAGCGTTTTTGTATTACATCTTAGATTTGAGAGAAAGCTTAATATACAATAACTGTATTTTTATAAATTTTATTTGTAATTACGACCTCCGTGGTCGAGTGGTGTGTACACCGGTTTTCATGGGTACGCCACTCCGAGGTCCCGGGTTCGATTCCCGGCCGAGTCGATATAGATTACAATTAGTTTTCTACGTTGTCTTGGGTCTGGGTGTTTGTGGTACCGTCATTACTTCTGATTTTCCATAACACAAGTGCTTTAGCTACTTACATTGGGATCAGAGTAATGTATGTGATGTTGTCTCATATTTATTTATTTATTTATTATTTATTTATTATAATTAACACCATACTGGTTAGCTTAGCCGATAAAAGAAATCCTAATATGGAACAACTATATTAGCTTACGGAATTATAATTTGAGCACGTGTCGCATGTGTGTGTGTGTGATTGTGTGTGTGTGTATGTGTAAATTTTATTTATTTTGTATTTATAAATTATCATTTATATATCATATATACATATTCTTTAAAGCAAGTCGTCAATACTCTTAAGTCATAAATTATTACAAATACTCTGCAAGTTATTCGTTAAACTTTAACTTAATACTGAAATATGATATAAGCTTAGTCAATTATTACTTGATAAATATATTTTTTCGAAAAACCGCTTAATAGTAAAAAAAGGCCAGTGACGTTTTCGGATAATCATAATTTAGTTGACATCTTATTCTTTAAAAAAGGCAATTTTTATTTATATTTGACTAAGAATTCCGCATAACTTAACAAAAAAATATATACTATAAAATTAAGAACTTAGATTTTTAATATATTATTCATAATATTATTATTATTATGAATAATAATAATCAGATACTCTCGGCATCGGCAGTGACACTTCACTCTGGTTTCCTCTGCTCGGGTACAACCCGGTCGCTTGATAACTTTATAATTATATTTGTTTAAATAGTACGTATATGTATATATTTATTGTAATAGTTTTTTTTTTTAATGAAACACACATTTATTTTGTATGCGGAATTGAGATAATAAAATTATGCAGAATAATAATAATGATATATCTATTAAATAAGTTGTATAGCATAATAAAAGAAATGATGACTCCTAAACTAGTGATAGCCCAGCTATGGATCGAGCTAGGTAATAGTCCGAGGTGGTCCCATAGACCACGGAGTAATCGAACCAAAATATAGTTTCAAATTTGGTTAAGCACCTTTTTAGCTGGTAAGTGTTTTATTAACATCGGAATAAATATGCATATGTATCATAAAATTACATCATATTAGGTATTTTCAACAATCCGCAATGGAAAAGCGCTTTGGAATGATTTCAAAGAGCAAATAAAGTCTCTGGCTTTCATTGAGCCATGGATTTTATATTTAAATAATATAATTCTTATTAATGCAAACGTAATATTTGTGCAACTTTTGCTAAGTTATATGTATACGTAGTTTAGTATATATGTATACGTAGTTTTTGATATAAAGATATGTCTGTGTTAGGTCCCGTACGAAGAAAAGAAAACACTACGGTGTTATACATCTGCTAATAAAAATGGTGTCTACTAGAACCGAGCCTTAGAACACTAACATCTACAAAAAACGATCGACATTATATATGTGACACGTTCTTGTAATTGATAAATATAATAACAGACGAAATATTTATACTGGTACACGAAAAAAAATACGTTTATATTTTTATATTTTTTATTTTTTTTTATTATTATAGTATATTTTTTTTAATTACTCAGAAAGCACTTTGTGTGTATTGTACACAATCTTCATACAAATATTTGGACACAAATTAAAAGAACTGAAACTTACAATACAAAAATTGACGAGTAAAAAGTATTAATATCATTCTATATTTGTATTTCAGGTCAAGTTACCATCGGTTCAGCTACGTTACACTACCTGTCAGTCACAGAGGAAATCAAAACGTCTTTTACTTGGGTATAACGCAACATGACGTAGGTAGCCGAGCAGGTATCACGTGACCAGCTTAATTTGAGCTATGATCTACTTCTGATGTCTGGTTTCTGTTCATCATGAATTTACTATTTATTGATATTTATAAAAGTTTTATTGAACAACCAAAAATTGTTATTTTCTGAAAACAGTCTATTCAATTTAAAAAAGAGCTTTCAATAATGATTATTTTTTGAATGTAAATTTATGTTTCTAATAACGCTAACGTTTATTTACTAATAAAAGAGAGTTCGATGTTTCAAGTAGCAGTGGTCGGGTGCGGCGTCAATGTCACTTATGTGTTTAACCCGGCGAGTGGATGGAGGAAATGATAGATGGAACAGCACCCGGGCCGTTGCTGAAACGCGGTCGATCTAACGGAATTACATGGAGCTGTAAACCGTTTTAAAAGAATAAATTAATTCTATATTTATTCTAACATTAAAAAACTTTTATTGCATCAATACTTTTTTCAGATTTCTGCGCTCATTTCGATTACATATTTATTTATAATGTTATTAAGAAAAAAACCTCTGCAATTGTCTTAAAAATGAAAATATCACTATAAATTTATAGTAAATAAAAATATTTCTAAACAGATGTTGTAATGAAACTATTTCAGTGCTAGGTTGCAACAGCTCTATGTATCTAACATCTTGCTACCCGACCCTCCGCGCGCACCAAATTCCAAATTGTTTTTGACTGACAGCTAAATGTAAGTTAGCATTGTTTGACGCACCGCAACCTCGCTTACCCGCTCTTTCTATAATTATTTCTCCTTTAACTTCCACTTATATTACTAACCCAATATGATATTTGAGGTATAAATACAAAGGCAATGTTTGATATTGTATCCAATTATGTGGGCTTTATAAGTTATTAATTTTAGTAATAAATTCCATTTAACATTCTATTCAAAATAAGAATAAACAGAAATAATAATATCATATTTAAACACTTATGAGATAGGTCTTTAGTTTTGAAAACTATTTAATTAATCGTTTCTCTACATTTTTTTTTTAAATTTAGAACAGTCAGTTTTCTATTGTCAGCGTTTAGCTCTATTCTACAGTCTATATCTACCGTGCTTCGAGGCTAACATATTAAAACCCGTGTTGTCGAAGTATTGAATATATGAGTAGCAGCTTATGTCTTAAGGTGCGGATATGACTATCATTAGTTGGTATATTTACCCCACTCACAATATCTACTAATAAGCGAAAGTAACTATTCACGCTTAAATCTCTAAACCGATTTAGATGAAATTTGTTGTAGAGATAGTTTAACAGATACAGCAGTAAATTAAAAAAAATTCCATACGTGTAAAATCAAAATGAAAATGTCCCTGAGAAGAAACCGATTGTGACTTTACCTATTAAGATTTGTGTGTTATAGGTAAAGTTTTATAAATCTCGCTCAGGTAAAGCCACAGCTTCAGCTAGTCATATCATGTGGAAATACGCAAAAGTACATTATTTCAAGACATCATAAAACGTTTTAATAACATCACACGATGTCTGTAGGTATGTTCGGTATTGGACGGGTGTCGAAAGGGCAAGTTCAGCGTTTGACAAGGGGCGACAGTTTGACTAATGGCGCTGAACGCTTACTTCCAATGCAACATTGTTTGGAATTAGGAAACTTTTAACGTTAAATTAAATATACTAATACTGACATTATTGGCGATGTAATACACTTTTATATTAATTTTATTCTTTGATATCGCCCTAGAGATATAACTTATAAAATGACTCTACCTGCCTTAGTTATATTTTTAATACATAAATACTTCTGCATCTATAACAACTTCTACATCTATCTTTGTGTATCTTTACAAATTACAGAAAGTTTTTAATATGCGCATAAAAGTAAAACGAAGTATCAAATGATTATTTACATTTTTTGCTTAATAATAAGGACTTATATGTACATCATCATACAGCGTGGGAGGTAATCGTTGGTGTAATGACCATTCCCAAAACATTTCTATAAATTACTTTTTTGCTACTAAGTAGTATTAAATCCGAAATTTTCTTAGGTGCCAATGCTTACAATCATGTGCCTCTAAAAATACGTTATGGTATGATTTGGTCGTCAACTATCTCCGCTGGTATCAACTTACTATCCCATCAAATAAGGTGAGGTTAAGGAAGAAAGAGTCGAGATGGCCCAGTGGTTAGAACGCGTGCATCTTAACCGATGATTGCGGGTTCAAACCCAGGCAAGCACCACTGATTCATGTGCTTAATTTGTCTTTATAATTCATCTCGTGCTCAGCGGTGAAGGAAAACATCTTGAGGAAACCTGCATGTGAGAAATTTCATAGAAATTCTGCCACATGTGTATTCCACCACCCCGCATTGGAACAGCGTGGTGGAATATGTTCCAAACCTTCTCCTCAAAGGGAGAGGAGGCCTTTAGCCCAGCAGTGGGAATTTATAGGCTGTTGTTGTTGTTGTTGTTGTAAGGAAGAAAATACGTCCATATGTTTGCACAACTTGTAGAGTTGTTTAATCTTCATTAGAATTAGCTGCTGTGACCAAAATCCGGCAATACATCATCATCATCATGGTACGTAAAAAAAGCTTCCACTGGTTGGTTCATTCTGTTATTTGTACTGGTGTTAACCTTCCTCACCTAAGCAACAGTTGCTAGCAGTACTTATTGGCAAAAAGTGTCTTCTGTGAGATTTAACAACTTTGAACCTTGTGTTAAAGAAGGAGATACTATGTGAAGCGTATGGCGTCGTAATTTACATCGAGGACTTCTTTTTCACTGGCAATGACAAAATATAAAATCTAAGATTGTATCGCTCAGGATATGCATGCATCGCCTATTTTAAATTTTGTTCATATGTATGTGGGCGACCTCCCTATACGGTTGAATTAAAAAAGCCTTCTCAGAATATCGTGTTAATAATTCATAGAGTCCATTTGAGTTAAACAAGAGACGGGTAAAAATGACATATTAGGTGGTAAATATTTATATAACTCTGCGATCATAAGACAGTACTATGATTTCAATAACAGAAAAGATTCATCCATAAACATTTTGCACGCCTTATACCAGTAACATGAACTCCCGCTCGACTTCTGGAGCGCTAATATCATGGCTTAAATCATGATATGCAATTTTACATATTAAGTTTTGCCGTTTTAATATATATACTTTTAAAGGGATCACACTTTTAATAAAATTTCACGCTTGATCTAAATGAGGAAACCAGACAATTATAAGAAAGAAAGCAGCAAAACAGTGTTGACAATTTAATAAAAAATATAACTTTTTTACAATAAATGATGTGATTTGATTAAAAAAAATTGTGTTTTTTTTTCACGAGGGTATTTTACTCCATTTTTAGACATAAATGACAACTAATATATCTTAGGCAAATGGTCTGATAATAAAGGTTTTTTTTTATGAAAAAGGTTGACGGACGAGCATATGGGCCACCTGATGGTATGTGGTCACCATTACCCAATGACAATGACGCTGTAAGAAATATTAACTATTCCTTAAATCGTTAATGCGCCATCAACCTTGGGAACTAAGATATTATGTCACTTGTGCCTGTAGTTACACTGGCTCACTCACCCTTCAAACCGGAACACAACAATACTGAGTACTGTTGTTTGGCGGTAGAAAACTGATGAGTGGGTGGTACCTACCCAGACGGGCTTGCACAAAGCCCTACCACCAAGGTGATGGTAACTATTTAAAAGCAACCGAAAGAAAATTTTTGTTTATTTAGTGGTTAGCTCGCGTTCATCTCAACCAATGATTGTGTGTTTGAACCCAGGCAAACGTAACTGGAATTTCGTGTGCTTAAATTTATCTCATTCTCGGTGGGGAAAGAAAACATCGTGAGCTATGCTGAAACATGCCAATGAAATTAGACACATCCACTAACCTGCGATGGTGCAGCACGGTGGGTAAATTACAGACCTCTCCTCAAGGAGCGACGAATATTCACAAGCCGTTTCTATACTTTTTACACTACAATTATTTGTAATCAATTTCGTACACGATATAAGCTTTAAGTCTTAAATGTTTTTTGGAAATATAAAATTGACAGCTGATAGTGGATGGTCATCATCGGCCGTAGACATTGACGCCGTAAGAATAAATTACTATATTAAACCACCACTTTAGGTATTATGTCTGATGTGCCTGTATATATACTGGCTCATTCACTCTTGAAACCATCCATTAACCAACCAACCAATAACTCTTTATTAGAGTTTGGTGGTAGAATATTCGATGAATGAGTGATACTCACCCAACGGTCTTCGAGAGTTTAGACAACGCTATTGTATCAAAGATTGACTGTTGGTCTATACATAAGGCTTCAGATGCTGAGAACCTAGAACGGTTCAAATCGGGATCAGACCAATAAAAAGTTATTGGGGTTTTTCTGTCAAAAATTCTGAGTACGGAATACTCTACCCATTAAGGTTGGATGCTAAATGTTGGAAGTTTTTATATTTCTATGATTGGAGAACACGTTAAGCATGAATACCTAATTGGGATCGTGTCGATCATGATATGATCGATCATGATATCATCGATGACGTCATATCGGTTTATGAGAGAGTGCACCTGTACCTATTAGCACAAACACTTGTACAGAATTTATAGTCAACGTAGTTGGATGACATTGTTCGAGTTTGACCGCCCTACGTGTTTAAGTATAGAAGTTAAATGTGTTTAAATAGTGAAGTTCTAATTTGTATATTTAAAAATGCTACCTTCTTATGGATGTTATCTCTCGAATTCTCGCACGTTTTAGGGGTTAGTCGTTAGTTTTAGATATAAAATGTAAATATTCTTCCTTGATATTTTAGCTTGGTTCATAAAAAAATTGATCTATGATATTAAAAATAGATAGGACTTTTGCATTTATTATATTAGATAGATATCCAAATTTTCTTTATGCAGGTTTTTTTTTATTGTAGGTACAGGTTCGCGGACGAGCATATGGGCCACCTTATGGTAACTGGTCACCATCACCCATAGACAATGACGCTGTAAGAAATATTAACTATTCCTTACATCGTCAATGTGCCACCAACCTTGGGAACTAAGATGTTATGTCCCTTGTGCCTGTAGTTACACTGGCCTGCTCACCCTTCAAACCGGAACACAACAATACTGAGTACTGTTATTTGGCGGTAGAATAACTGATGAGTGGGTGGTACCTACCCAGACGGGCTTGCACAAAGCCCTACCACCAAGTACATACAAAACAAAGCTACTCGGTGGTGTACGGAAAGTCATAGTAGAAAATTATTCTTACAAAAGTCTAAATGCTCTACATTAACAGTAGAAAGCATAAATTCATTTTAGCGCCATCTATCGAACAACATGGAGTTACCTTGTTTAAGTAACGTCACATCGAAGTACGCCACCATGCGGCGCCACTATCGCATTTAAATTAAACTGTAAGTATGTAATGAGTATTGAAATGAAATATATACAAATAAAATAAATACATTAAGAAGAATTTAAATCCTCATTAAACGATTAATTAAAATTACATAAAATAAAATAATCAAATAAAGATTATAGTTAATATTAGATTAAAAACGTTCTATTGAAATTTGATCTTTACACATATTTAAATAAAGTATTAAACATACAATAAACTTTGTTATACCAGCAGAAGTTATAAAAAGCAAATGCTATCTGAATCTAAAATTAATTTGGAAAATATCAAGTAAATGTATCATAAAAATCTATTATTTTCTTAATTAATAATTGTCTACATCCTATTATTAATTAAAGTTATTGAATTGAGCTTTTCAGATAAATTCATAATAATAAGTAATCATTAGGTTTATTTATTCCTATAAATAACCGAAATTTAAAAAAATGTCTATATGAGTATGCGTTTGTAAATACGGGTACGTAGGTACTGTATAAATATTACTGACTAATTATTACTCTTAATATATCAACCAAGCACTTGATTTAAATTGGATTAAATGTCACAAAATTACCGTTTTTGATTAGTCAAATATTTATATTAAAAATCCATTTTTGACAAACTTACACCATAATTCAGTTGGCATAAGTTATGAGAACGCTATCAAAAAATAATCTTATATTATTTATAATATTATAATCTTAATTTTATTTGTACCTGCTTGAAAATTAAATGGTCTAAGTTTTTTGAAATGTAGTCAATTCAAATAAAGAACCTTGATTTCAAGTTAAAGTAAAAAAAAATTTTAGTAACTTACCTTAAAAAATGCTGTCCATAATCGATGATAATGTGCTTTAAATCAGATCACGTTTTATAAAAAATCAAAGGAAGAAAATTTTATCAATCGTAAAGTTTTCTGCTATAAAACTCACGAACTTCTACAACACATTCGCACCCCTCTTTTCCTAACTAATTTCGACCAATCACGAGCAGTCATTTCACGCAAAGGGCCGCGCCCACAGCCGCTGCAATACGCATGCTTCTGATGCAGCGCAATGACAGTGCACCGTCTGTCTCACTCACTCCTATAAGGGAATAAAGTGTGTGAAAGTGACAACACGAGTATTTTCCAGCACAATTACATGCAAATTTTTATTCAATTGCAAATCAAGTGTTGAATTAAGTAATTATGTATTATCTTATGGATCGTAGTCGCTTTGAGATACGGATACATTTGAAATATTAATATTCGTGTCACGATACCTAAAGTTTTCCTTATTTCTTGTTTAGTTTCTCAAACTAAATGTTATTTGTACAAAAATAAAATATTTTTCAATTAAAAAAAAATAGAATGCAAGCAGCTGAAAACGCAGTATTTGTAAAGAAAATAAATTAAATCTTCTATTTAATCACATAATATTATTTTTCAAAACACTTTCAAATATCATGCCTATTAAGAATTGGATAATTATGCAATCAATATAGACCATAAATATAGAAAAAGTAAATTATGTAATAGAGAACAAAGAAATTTCATTCTAAAATATCATAAATTATTACATATAAAAATAAATGAGCTTCTTTTTCCATTAATAATACTCTTTTAACAACTACTAAAGCTTAATCATATTTCGTATAGGTCAGCTTACCGCTTTATTATTAATAATGCAATAAAAACAAGCTGATTATTGATACCTTCCATTTCAGGACTTTATATTGAACTGCACAACCCTTGAAAATAACACTTTTATTTATATTTAGGACCAATGCAGATTAAATAAGATAAGAGATTAAAGGATGTGACTATTATAATTACGTTTGAAATGAAATTATCTGAATATTTTTGCGATTCAACTGGGAAATCCTGCTATAATTCTTATCACCATTCCACGATGTCATGTTTTGTACAGTAAGTAAGTATTTTCAATTCTTATTTGTATACAAGTATACAAATAAGAATTATATTAGTATAAGTGAAATCCTTATAATGTCAATAATAAAAGTTACTTCATTTAGGCCAAATGAATTGTTCAATATCCAAATATAAATTTAATTATATTATATTATTTAATTATATTTATTATTAATAGTTATTTAAGTGTTGCCATGGTTAAGATACTTAATGTTAGTTATAAATTAGTTTATTTTTACTACTAGTGTCATGCTTGTTAGTTTTAAAGTACATAAGTAGGTATCAATCTAATTAGATCTAAATGTTGACAATATTTACAGTCATATTAGATTAGGTACTATATATGTATTGGATTATGTAAACTAATTTAAAAGATCTAATTAGGAAATCATCCAGTTTGACAGTTAGTCCAATGAAACATTATACCTAAAACGTATCAGAAAAATCATATCCGAACAACCAGAAAAAAAGTATTAAAAAATAACCCAAGATAATTAAATACCAATAAACGGTTTTTAAATCAACAATCATCTCTCCCTTTCGTTCTTGTGGCAACAGAAAGGGACGTCTTCATTACCCTAAGTCGTAAATATCGCTGAGACAAGTCACCGTTTGAGTTATGTGTTAGAACATGTGCATGTTTTGTCGTGTGGTTTATTAAGTTGTAATAAATTTTATACCCGCGGGACGTTGTCCCGGGAACGAGGTGAGACATTATCAAAGGACTTGTCATATATTGGTTATTTATAACTATTTTATTACAAGCTATAATGTCAATTAAAACTATTATATTAAAATACTTTTTAAAACAAAGCTTTTATTTCGCAATAGTTTAAAACGATATTTATTTTGAACGTACCTATACTGTCTACCTATATAATTTTTTATTAGCATCAAATAGATAATAAAAAAATCAGATCAAGATTGTTGAAACTGAATTAGGAGATTATAAGCATACACAAAAGTACGATACTTTAAATAAAAACTTGTTATGAAAAGCTGAACTAAAATTTGACTTCGGAACATAACTCTGATTGCGCTCACAGAAGTTTTACACCACAAAGATTAATAAAAATTGCATATAATACATATAAACGTTTACTTACTGTATTTTAATCAACACGTATTAATGTAAGAATTAATGGATGCTGGTTATATAAAAACTATCGTATCGTATCATATGATGTAGAAATCAACTATATAAACTATACTTTTGTAAAATGATTTTATTTGTATGCAGGTATACATATACAGGTATAATTATAATTGCAATTATGAACTGATATTTATAGTAAAGATATATTCATAAATATTTGATTTACATATTCTGATATTCCATAACAATTGATTTTATTTGACACATTCATGGAAGCTTTTTTTACATGACGCTTTCATGTAATTCCGAAGTAAGATAATAGGTACGTATGTAATACAGTATACGTAAGGTACCTATTTATACTATTAGGTAATGCGTATTTATTTCGGGATTGTACCTACCTTATATCATTGGCACTTAATTAATTCGTAAAATATCTACATATTCAGGCAAACTCAAATAAAACATTATAGTATATATTAATTTACCTAAAATGCAATAATCTGACGAATATAACTAGGAGTAGAATTTTCCATCATGAAACTTATAATCCTTAAATACCTACCAATTTATCAAACAGATTGCAATAGGAAATTCAATTCTTAGCAGATACTAAATGTTATTCAAAAAATATAATGACTTACATTACAAGACTGTAATAACAAATAAAATTATTTACACAATTACAATACTTTATTTGACTGATGTTTTTATCATAAAAAGATCTAATATTAAATATAAACAACTGTTTTAATTCTTATATTTATAAATGCTATATTTATTTTTTTGTTTAATAAAGTTTAATAAATATATAATCGGAAGGTTATTTGATTTATAGAGCTTAAATTTTAGTTATAACTATACAACTAGAATTGGTTTTTGTGGAGTTAATAAAGTATTAGTTCTGACTGTCATGAATAGTTTTATTGTAATCTAATTATAAACCAGATATTAAATACGACGGATATCTCAGGAAATTACAGACAATTCAGCAAACAATCAAATAATCCGCAATTTCTCGTTAAACGAGGTCCAAGACTTTTAATGAAAGAATTATTTTTTTTGTTGGTCTTGTTATCGTCAGCGCTTTTAAACCACATATACTACGACCGATAAACTGTATCTTCATCTTCATAGCCTTTGTAAATTCCTATCAATCGTAAAATAATTATCTTGACTATGAAATATAATGATAAATTTCTATTGATATCGTTATCACCGGGGAAATAGAAAATTTGTCACCCGTCTAGGCGGTCGCCGGTTACACTCTTAATACTGCACACAAATAAACTTGTTTAGACTTGTGTCTTTTAGGTTCAAAGGTTATATCTGTTGACGTATATTATTGAAAACTTAAATAAAATCCTATAACATAATATTTCATTTTAATTATTGATATTAACTCATCATTGACATTTTTTATAGGTAAAGATATATCTAGGTACTAACGATAAGGTTGATAATATGTTTGCACACAAATTTGCAAATACTATTGGTGTTTAGAAAATAAGATATATTTACTTACATATTTTGGAATTGTTATAAATATGTAGATTTTTATTTTATTTACAAACTTTAAAAACATTTAACGCATCGCAAAATATAGAGTAATTAGTAGTCTTATATTCCATTCTTAGGATAATTAGCATCGTATAGAAAAGGAAAACAATTTTTGTATATGTGGTGTAAATTTTTAATTTAAATTGTATATAGTTACTAACATGAAATAAATAACACATCGTCAATCGCCTCGCATGAGCATTATTGCATAGTAGGTATGGTCCTGTTATATTTTATTATTTGGGCTATATCTAACTACGTAATTTACTTACGCATACCTTTAGCCCGAATTATAAACTGAAAACTATTCATAAAAATACGTCCAGCTTGAAAATATATTTAGAGATCGTGTATTATTTTTACATACACTTCAATATTTTATTTGATGTTTCAAACACAATACAAAATACACCATAACAATTAATCATCGACTTTCCTGGATCTAGTGCCGTTTAATTACCACAACGTAATCCTTCACATTGTCTTAGGGTGCATAAAAATAGACACATGTACATGTACATGTCATTTATTATGAGTAGCGGTTGGCAATTTTTATGCCTCACTCTTGTCACTCCCGTCACTGATGCATGGAGTGTGTCCGTCCGTTCCGACTTAGATTAAGCACTTGTAGGATATTTTAATACAGTTTTTATCATGTAAATAATTTTAAAACTATTATGACAACATACTTTGACGAGGACCTCGCTTAGTGTTCGTATTGCAGATTTGATTCGATACGACTATAATCAGTTCATAAATATTTGTTTTAAATTTATTAACAAGTTTCATACACCTCAATAAATGAAAAATAACTACACAATCAATCATAATCTGTCGTTATAGTTTAAAAATAATATATCAAATAAAATAAATTAAACCACTTACTGAAACGTAATCGTATCGATCACTAATCCATAAGAAATAAAAAAAACGTCAACACATTAAAACAAATACGAAACAGCGTTGTGATAATCGCTCGAGTGGAGCGTAGAGGTAGCGTGAGCGGGCATGTAGCCAGGTGCGCCCCGCCCCACCCCGCCCGCTTCGCTCAGCTCACCTCGGCGCGCTGCACTCGACGCTCGAACGCCGGGAAAACACCAACGGTTTTCCGCCGCGAGAACACGTAACTTTCGGAAACCTTTGACTCATACTTGCGTCTTCGAATACGATAGCCGTTTTATTAGTGTGAAGTGACGATTATATTGTGGGATGTTTGTGATTTTTGTGCGTTTTAAAGTTTGACAACGCTGACTTTGAAACTAATTAGAGTAAGTATTTTTTTATTTCAGTTCAATATTAATTGTTAAACTGATTTTGTATTAAATAAATAGTTGTCAATTGATCAAAGCGTATCGGAAATAATCTTCTAGGACGGCATGGACTTAAAATGTCAGCTACATGAGCTTAAAAGTTTAAACTAGAGCTTAGATCGTCGACCATGGGAGCAATTAAATTGTAATATGTATTAATGAGAATATTCATTTTATTTTTCAAATTGACGAATTATCTCATTGCAATTGTAGTATTAATTGATTTTATATTCGAATAATCACAATATTTATTAGACTGTTTTGAATTAGTATTTTTAAAATGAAATAGAATTAAAAATTTAAGTATTACGAATTAGCTCAATTAATTTGATAGTGTTATAAATATTAAATTGTATTACATTATAAATTATAATTGTATAGATTTATTTTTTAATATAAAGATTTATAAATGATTACGCTACAATATAAATTAAAAACGTCAGTTAAAGGCGCAATTTGACTAAAATATTCCACTTTGTAATAACAATGAGAACTAATAAAACAGCGTTTAACTAAAATTATAGACATTCCAAATCGCCTCATCAAAGGATGTCGAGGTTAAGCCAGTAAGAAAAAGTAAAAAAAAAAAAACATTCGAATCGTTCGGCCCATTTAATGTGGACCGGACGGGAGTGACAAAAATCTAAACTGAAATAACCTAACACATGTTGTCTGGGTGTCACACGAGAACAAGGGGATTAAAGCCGAATAGTAATTATATTGGAAATAACAAATAAATATATTTTATCTTAATAATAAAAATATATAAGAGTATTCACAAAGTGTTGAAAATTATAAAGGATTCTTACTTGCACTATGATATTTTATTAGTGAATTGATTGTTAATCTAAATAACAAAAATCGAATATTTTCTAAACGTTACATATTTATAAAGATATATATTTGATATGTCGATTATTTGAGTATCACTTTAATTTGTATGTATATATTCATTGACCAAAGTCACAAGTAAAGGTTAAAGAAAATGATTCTTTAGATTTCATTTAATCTTGTAAAATGATAATTCAAAAGTTAGTTACAAATAAAGTATTATTTGGGTAACCTTATTGTATTCAATTTTATTTTTATTGAACAGTATGTTATAAGTTACTTGTAATATTTTACTTAAAGTATGAATGTTGTATGGGAGAAATAGTCTCTATAATATTAATGTTATTATAAAACGGTCATCGAATAATAATTTTATATAGAGCAACTTTCTATGTAACATTCAAACAATATTTCATGTTGCAATATCATTTAAAATTAATTATCTTTAAAATATTGAAAATCATAACAATATTATGACTCGACGTTCAATAATATATCACACTTGCAATTCCTTGACTCTGAAACAAATAGAAGACGTTGACAACGTTCATAAATAAATAGAGCCAAGAAACAAATTTACAAGTGCATTAAAGTGAAAATATTATGATATTAATACGAAACAATTATTCATTTAAATAATAACTCATTTCAGCTCGTCTTCAATGAATAATAAATCTTACGGAGTCGAAAAAAAAATCGAAACACGCTCCACATAAGATGCAGCGTGAAAAATCTGCCAAATGCACAAAATTACGACGCATTTCGGCAAAATTCGCACATTTGTCATTCGTTTCGCGTACGCGACAAATAAATCGAATACACAATGACTGCTAATTTGCTCATAAAGATGTATGCACCGAGCGGAGTTCATAAATCGGCAGAAGTCACATTCGGCCTACCGCTTACACCCATAAACCTCTGTGGACACTTTTATAGCCCTACCACGTGGCGGAACCGAGATTTTTTCCTCATGTCACTTGACATGTGCACTCCGCTTTAAAATGTCTTATATTAATTTATTGTTTAGTAATAGACCCCCTAAGAATGCCAAAATTTAATATAATAGTTGTAGTTTTGCTTAATTTCAAGCAATAATCCTTATAGATTCACAGCAAGCTTATTAGTATGAAGTACAAATAAACAACGTGAACTCATGTGTGTTTCGTTGTTTTACTTAAAATTATTATTGTATAATATCTCCATTATTCTGATATGACTTACCACAAGCTTAAAATTTATATGAACATACTTAACATCAGTTATAACCATAACAAAAATAAGTTCGGCACAATCATTACATGACAATATTTAGCTTTTCAAAAATACAAAATGTATAATTTAAGATTGCTATCTGATACGGACAATATACATTCATCACTAGTAACAAGACGTCGTACTTGACCAACTAATGTGTTTCATTCTATCACAGGTCCATCAATCAAGCTCCACTCTACGAGGACAATTGAGACGGACCGCGAACATCTGTAGCACTTAACATGTCCAACTAGACAATTCAGTGTCCGACTAAGAATGACAATCTTCGAGTAAACTTCAGGGAAAAGATAGAAAGCAATCTGTTACCAATGAACGACCTAAATTATAACGCAGGAATGAGTTCCTACCAATTTGTGAATTCCCTAGCATCTTGCTACGGGAATCAAGTCCCGGGACGTACGGGGACCCCTGTAGAGCAATCTGGCCATCCAGGGCTCCCCACGCCCGGCGCAGATTACTACAATCCAAACGCAACAGCGTCATATCCAAACACATGTTACTCTCCGCCGCAAGTCGGCCATCATTATCCTCAACACCCTTACGCGACACCAGCAGCCGGGGCTCACATGCAGCCTCAGGCTATGATCGATTACACGCAACTACACCCACAAAGACTAGGCAGTGCAGCCAGTCATATGCATCAACATTCAAATCCAAGCCCTGGTGCGCTGTCACCGAATCTAATGTCCACACCACCTAGCCAAGCTGCTAGTGCAAGTTGCAAATTCGCTGACTCGACATCCACTACTGGAGTTGCATCCCCACAAGACCTCTCCACCTCGTCGGGCCCCGGACGAACGTCACCGGGCTTTGGGAGTGTTGGTCAGAACTCAGGTGGAACGACTAGTACGAAACTAGGTCTTACTACACCGATTGCTTCTCCAGTGGAACATAAGGCGAATATAAATCAGAATATTTCAAGCCCCGCCTCAAGTACATCCAGCAACGAAAGCAACGAAGCTAATAACTCGAGTCCAAGTAATACGAAGAATACAAAGTCTGCTTCCAATACGCAGGCGAATCCTCCGCAAATTTATCCGTGGATGAAACGTGTTCATCTAGGGCAAAGTAAGTAAATTTTTCAAAACACTTATTAGTTCTAAGCTATAACGGTTGCCAAGAACGATTTATTAGTTTATTGACTTCGGAAACAATTAATGATGTTAATATCCCGATTCATCCTTTTTTTACTGGTGGCGTGAAATCATTAATGGTTCTGTTTCCTCTTCTGATCAGCGTGACCACGCCTCCATTAAATCCATCCAACACTCGTGTCTAACAAGAAACTATTCATCAATTAGTAGTCAAAGTGGAGACAAAATAAATTATATATCTGTTTATAAAACATTAGCATGCATTAATGTTGGATCAATATGGCGCGCTGATGGATGATGTCCATAATAAGGCATAATGGCTTTGTTGGCGGGCGCTTACAAGTGAACACCCGAAGATTTTTTTCTTTCTGGCTTCTAATGACGGGGAAAGCGCGTCGTCACTGTGATATGTGATTTGACGGATCCTTCTGGTATTGAGCGAGAACTAGGTTCTTATTTAATCGGCTTTAAATTATGCTTGTCTTTAGATTATCTAATAATAAAGAGATATATATTATATATCTCTAGTTAGGTGTTACTTGATTAATGTAAATGACATATTTACAAAAGCTCCGTAATATTATAATAAGGTTGAAAAAATAATTTAAAAAGTAGAACACAAAGGAATACGGTAATAGGTCACGCAATGAAATTAACGTCTTAATTAACTAAACTAAGTACAAATGACGCTTTGAATTTAGCTTTAATAGATGACATAAAATTCTATATTAAAAAGTATAATTCAGAAAGAAAATAGCCAAATAATATCATAATTGTATTCATCAAATCCTTTAAAGGACACTTCTTAGTCCAGCAGTGTATTTATAAGCCGTAACTTCATATCGAATATACAACTTGTAATAAGAAACTTCTATAATTAAGATAAATATTTCAATCTTAATCGTATGACCTAAATAATGACCGCATAACGTCATATCATATTGCACGTTTTAAATTGACTTGACACATATGTACGAGTAGGTAAATGTTTTAAATGTTCGTGTCACGACAAAAAGAATACAAGAACAGATGTCCCGAACACTCTTGAATAATTGTATTGTATTCCTACGTTATTCGTTTGGACGACCTTGCGAAAAATTCCTCTAATTAGTATTTAATTGACAGGATACAAATTACAGTAAGAGTTGTCACGCGTTAAAATGTTTTGATTCGAGAAATTAATTTATATTTTAAAAATACATACATACTTTGTAAGAAGTTATAACTAACGTAATAGGTACCTAACCTATATCTGACAAGGTAGCAATGTTTGCTCCGTTATTTTAATTCCAATTATTTAACTTGTTAAGTAATAAGTACATCGAATATAGATTTAGCTATTTAAGTTATAGATTAATTTATAAACATTTATATAAATTAAATTAGAATAAATACTTTTTGATGACATTAATTGTTAGATAGTTTGGTATGCAAATAAGGGTCGCAGTGCCATGTTTAAGGGTAATAATTTAAGTGTTGCCAACACGAGTATGCGTGCCGTGCTTGAATTTCAATAGTTTTGCGATAGATAAGTATATTAAAAGCAACTCGAGGAGCTATTATTATACTTATAAACCAAATACTATGGATCTAACCATATTAATTTATTTTTGATTTAAATAAAACTGCAGTAAATTCCCTAAATTTCTTTTTGGAATTAATTCTTAACACTTCTATATAGTTCTTCAATTACTTCAAATATAACAGAATCAACTTCCTTAAATAATTGAACTAAAACTCCTCAGCCCTTATCTTCTCAGCAAAGTTTTCTTTTGTTTGGAATAGGATCAAGCTCTATCGCGCCGGTACTGTAACTCAATACATCTCAATATTTCTTCCGACAAATGTCGATTTCCACGCGTTTCATACTTTCACCGCTGATCACGAGATGAATAGAAAAATAACTTTAAACGCTAATTAATCACCTGAAAATTGATACTAACACACTTATATTGATATTAAGTAGGTAGAAAGACAAGTAAAATTATTAAGAAGAACAGTTGAATTGTCCTTAATATTAGACAAAGTCATACAAATAATCTAAAATCGAAGGTTTTTTACTAAATAACGCTTAAACGGCTTGTCGAATACATGTGACATTTGTGATAGAACTCAATTATATCGTAAAACGGGACGTAAGAAAACTTTTTTGACTAAAACTTTTCATAAAAAAGGGGTAAATTTTTATTTGCCTCTACCGAAGTAGACGAGCGTCACTTCTTTATATAACTTCTAAAAAAAATAACGAAATAAGAGTGTAACAATATAACAAACACGGTTTTTATTTTGCTCATAACTTTTATATCACAATGTATGAGTATGTGCGTGATTTGTTTGTTTGTAAATAAAAAAAAAGAAACACTCACGAACCAGTATTTTCTTAGGCAATTAAAAATAAATGTGAAACATAAGGAACTCCTTCATTTAATGTAACATTTGAACACGAAAGCGATACAATTATAGTCCTTATATTTAAAAGAACAAGAACGATAATTGCATTTTATATAACTCAAAGGTTTAAAATGCGGTAAATAAATAAAAATAGAACTAAACGCCTTTTTATCAAATTAATGACGCCATGAATATTATAAGCTTTTATCAAACCGCATTATCGCAAAAAGTGACTTTAAATTCCGAGAAACTATCAAAAGGTATTTATGTAAAGATTACTTCAAGTTCTATTTACTGATCTCAATGCAGTTTAAGTAATTATAGAGTATAATAAATGATTAGATGTTAATCGATGTAGATTGCGATCGGTATTTCAAAACGCCGAGACACATAGAATTATGGTTACTTATTCAAAAGTACTGAATTAATATTCGAGTAAAATTCAACTGAATGTCGGTAATATGATTAGTAGCAATTTATTATATCGTTCTTGATAAGCGCGTGAATTATTTTAAATTACATAATAACCTTTAATTATTATGACGGTGAATTTATTGTTTATAATTAATGTTTTTCACACATAAATATAAAATATAAGAGTTTAAAGGTATTGTTTTGCTTCTCGGTGTAAAATGAAAAAGATAAAACATTACTCTTATTTATTGTCTTTTATAATGGTAAATGAATTTAAAGAAAAAATATCTTGATTTTTGTTGCATTAATCTTAATCCGTCTTAACGTTTGCAATTACAAACAAATTAAAATGAGACATAATTTATAATTTTAGTTTTAAGACTGGTGTGGTTTATATAAACATTGTATGTACATTACTAATATTGTGAATAATGCAATTTAAGTTCTGGACTATCTTGGAGACCGTTATCAACGGGACTAGTCAATTGCGCTGAAGATACTAATCATGATGTACAAGCCTGCGTTTGAAAACATATGTACATTGACAATTATCTCATATATTCTCAAAAACAGCACAATAGTATTGAATATTAAAAACATGAAAACACATAAACATAACTACACCAAAGTAACTTACCAAGTCAACATCACGACTGGCATAAACAAAGATAAAAGATAGTAATGAAACAGCAACCTCCCCTATATTTACTATACATAGATAAGCCTTGGGATAAGCGTTAAGATAAAATGACTACAAGCGTTCTAGACCTCAGGCCCGTACTAACCGGCCACTACCGCGGCGAGCGCCAAAGCATTAAAAAAACTAACAAAACTCAACTGGTTAAAATGCATATACATGCAAAGGGTTAATATAAATAAAATTCTAAGAGTTGAATGGTCAGGAATAAATAAAAGCAAGGGATTAGTGAGGCGGCTGTGGTTGGTCGAATCGGCAGCTATGGCGGCGATGACGTTGCAAAACCTTGCGAAACTTGGGACCTGACGTGCCCATTATAATTTTATGTATAAAAGTCGTATGTAGTTGCCAATTCTAAGAACGTCATATGTTTTTTCGAATTTTTATTTATTTACATCGTACCGTCGTAAGGTAAATCGTAAAAAAATGTTTAAGATACTTTGAAGGAAAGTATTAGTGGATTATTTTTATGAGACATGCACAAAAGTAATACATATTATGATTTTGAAAATATGCATATTTGCTAATTTAAGGTATTCTTTATAAATTTATAAAATATCAAAAAATGTTTAATGCTATTCGTAATATAAATAGCTTTTGTGAATCGATTAAAAAGTATATAATTTACCTTTAATAACATTCTCGCTGAGAATATTAAATAGCGCAAATAGTATATCGTGAGACGTAATCTATAAATTATACGTATTTACTTCAACCTGAGGAAACTTATCATAATTTTAAGCACGATTTAGCTCCAAGTACCTTGATAGAAAATACATACCTTAATATATCATTAAATAATTATAAAATACATTCACTCGCTTAGTATTCACGTAAAACCGTAGAAACTATTACGTGCTAAATCATTTTAAGTACAAGGCATAATTGCACTTGCTGCATTTAACATAAAGTTCATAATGCAATAAATTGAATATATATAGCCAGTATCAGGATTCAAGTAAGCCCTTCGACTCCCTTAGGACTTTCCAACTTCAATTATTGATGGCAACTTTAGCCGCTATAAAATATAAAGGGAAACCGTTATTTTTCATGGTGTTTACTTTTAAATAACACGTAGCTTCAGTTGAACACCTTTGGTGAAAACATGTAATTTGATGTCAATTTTTATAACTAACCTGTAATGTATGCACTTTATATGACTTGCATTTATAATTTGACTGTAATCATATTTAAGAAACAAGGCGGCTACACACGCAACTGCGAGAGGCAGGTGTAATGTCATAATTTTTTAATTTAATAATAACATACAATAAATAATTCGCTATTATTTTATTAACTAGATGGCGCTTGGGATTATTTACGCATAGTATCGATCGATTATTATTTTTTTCCGCTAATTATTGTCCGAAGTTATATTAAACTCGTCATAATATCAAAATAACAATACTTGTACATAAATAATATGAAGTAATTTATGTTCTAAATTTGAAATTATTTTTGTCTTGTAAATAATATTAATACAAAGGTATATTTTTTATAAGGACAAATTATTGAAAGTTATTTTATACAATATATAATCTTTAATATGCTTACATACTCTCTGGTAGTATTTATTTAGGTCGTGACGTCATCAAAATATTATTTTAGATTTGTGTGCTTTCTAACATTTGTGAAAATTACAAAACAGTATGTGCGCTATTGGCAAAATTATATTAAGATAACTACATACCTATAATAAATTACCTTTACACATTTAAATCGCTTAAAATTTAAATAGCATGATTCTATAAAAATCTCGTACCAGATCAAAACTAGTATTGTCTAAGATGCAATTGTATAAATTCCAAAACAAACAATTGTTACTATATGTTATTAATAACAATAATTTGTAATTAATTAATCGTTAGTTTGAACACAGATTTCTGTTAGATAAGCTGTCAGATGCTATCTGTATTGTCGTTGTATGTCTACCTACTCAAACCTTGAAGAATTACAATACTACCATCAATTATAATTTGACTAAATGTCTCTTAAACTTTACATATAACACATTTAAAAAAATTACTTTATTTCTGTTTTCATTTCTTTTAACCCAATTTAAATTAGGTTATAACGTAAATTTAATAAGAATGCATGACATAAACTGATATCTATGTATTTGTTACATGTTTAATACAGTGTTAAAATAGTTAAAGTATATTTTTAATGATATTAGTGTGCGGAGGCAAGTGGGCTAACTGATGGTAAGGAAATATCAACCATTTATTCCATTACCAATGCAGTATCAACATTAGGAACTAAGATGTTTTGACCCTTGTGCCTGTAGTTATACTGGCTTACTCACCTATCAAACCGGAAACAATATAAGTATGGCTGCTTGCCGGTAGAATATGTCATGGCGATGAGTGGTTGGTATCCAGTCAGGTTTGCATAAAGCCTTTCCGTCAAATTACGTATGCGTATTAAACGTTGAATAGATGTGAGTTAAAATCATGAATAATACAGAACATAAATGTCTTATGATAATTTCTATGATAATGATAATCTTTTGATTTGGATTACGACGCTGAACTCGACAGACACCACCCAGCTGCAGAAGTTATTACTGAGCACTAGTTATCGCACATGAGGTGCAATCTTTTCTCTTAGTATAAACTGAGCGGAATGCGCTCTAGTATGACCTAAGAAACTACAGGCAACAACTTTGGATGACTCCCGAGGTATGGAAGTGTCAACTTCTAGACTCATTGAGTCTATTAAGAGATAATTCTCTTATTATTAGTGGCTAGCTATGTAAACTAAACAATTAAAATATCGATAGACATTTTTCATAACGCAAAGTTTTTACTCACAAAAAACGAATAGAGCGCCGTACAGACGTAGAAAAACATTGTAAGCCCTCGGCCTTATTGATAACTTCGATATTTGCCTCGATATCTAACCACCAAAGCAAAATGAATGTTTTATGTATATCGTGAAAGGTTTCCATTTACAAACACAAGCTCTATCTAGTTTTCAGTCATTTGCATTCCAGATCTCATCAATGAGATAAATAAATACCAACTGCTTCAAATATCAAGTCTAGTTATTCTGCCAATATTTTGATTCCGAGGTTCGATTTGAAGCATAACTTAGTTGATAAAGCATCAGTGATGTAAGTAATGTCTGATGCTTCCTAAAGGGCAATAGTATCTTTAAGGTCTTTAGGCAGTTGTGATATCTATCAATAAAAAAAAATTGACATATGCCTTTCGTATATTCTAAACAATGAAGCATAGTACGACACAAATTAGATGTAGCATCGGAAAATGAAATGAAATTGCTGTCGATTTATAAAACCAATAGAAATAGCTCCCTATTGCGCCATTTGACGCTATACGTCGCTATAGATTCTCACGTCAGCTCAACCCGAGAAAACAAGTGCATGTAAATCGACGTATCAAATTAACGAATATATTAGGTTATATGATATTACAAGATATTTCGTTTGTGTAAAAATCATATTCACATAAGAAATAAATGTTGATAATTTGGGATAGCATACTTAATACGGATGTGATCGGTTTTACGAATTTTGCCGATGCTACATCTAAGTTGTGTCGTACTATATCTGAATATTATACAAACTCCTTTAAATAATTCATACTTTTATACAAGAAATGAATACGGAGATCACAATGAAATTATAATCAATATTTTTAAATTATTCTTATAATTGAAATAATTCAACAAGATAAAGGTTAGATTACGAAATGATGCAAGCAGCGTGCGGGATCCCTTATTAATATTACTATTAACAAAATACAGAAAGTTACATTTAATTAATATTTACAAGATGTATAATGAAAGCCGTGTTCGCGTTTTAATTTCATTTCAATAACCCGTGTCGACGCACAGACACTGATTAAGTTCCCCATAAGGGTTCGCTTATAAACGTACACATACATACATACGTATATACATACATGCGCAAACGCAATATTGCGTACTCGGAATTAGCATAGGCATCCTACGTCGTTACTCAAGCGACCGGTTCAGACACACTGAGTTATGAATTTTGAATATTTATAATTATTTTCTGTTTTATATACAATTATCTGACTCTATTTGTTTTAGTTGAAATGTGTATCGTTTAATGAAAAATATAATTTTAATTACGAAATGATTGATTAAACGGTTTTATTTTAAAACATTCACAGTTTACATCTATGTCAATGACATTCATAAATGTATTTCAAGCGAACGAAACAGTTTGATTTAATTAATGTTTTTTGTTAAAAAAAGATACACATTCAATTTTATAATGTCTATTTTCAATTACAGGTATAATATAAATTAATTTAATTGAACGCTCATATATTTCATAAAAAATCATTGACAAACCTTCATAGTTCTCTCTATAGTTTATTTATAATAAAATGATTATGCTAACGTAATATTAAATTATAAATTCAATTCACTAAAATAATATTAATATGCTATCCGAATGTTTACTAAATACTTTGAAATAATCTTAAGATCTTATGCATTTCAAAAAATGTAAAGTCATATTTATACGACTCTTAAAATAATAAAAAGCTTTAAAAACACATGGGAAAATGTTTAGAGCGCTGTCACCCAACGCCCATATATTAAGATCCGCTACATTGATAGTGTAAATTAGCCAGAACCGTGCAATGTGTGTAAGAATCTGAGTCGGCTGCAGTGGAGATGTTCTCGTTGCAAAGGTCATGATAGTAATTTTAACACTGGTTGTAGCGTCTATTTAAATATATGAAAATATCTTAATACATCTTCCTACGAGTTACATGTGATACTAATGTCACAGGGTTGTATGTACATGATGTCTGCTAAGCGATTAACAGCCTTACTTATAAATGTTGAGCGGCTGTTTAGTTAAACGCTTACTCTTTCTGTCATCGTTGATTTAACATTTGATAGAAGAAGACACAAACCCTTTTTAAACAAGTTTAGTAAAAATTAATATATTAAGTTATTATTTTATGTACACTCAATAGGACATCAAACATAACGCAATAGATTTTAGCCCAAAAAGAAAACGGAATATTAATAATTCTAGAAAGTGCCTTACAGGCAGAAAACTACATCCTTGTTATAGGCCTGTATGGTCATAATGTTGTTTCGAGATTAATCTTAAGGACATAAACAAAACTCAACTCACGCATCATTTTCCATCTATCTCCTGTATATATATAAATTTATACTAAAATTCGGACAGCGCCATCAAATGCTCAAGAACAGCTATTTTATCACATAGATTGATTTTGCGCAAGGGGTATTGATAAATTAGGTGCGTGGTTATCATAATTTGAGTAGCATGTATAATTCAATTTAGTTCTTTATTATTTTTCATGTTTTTTAAAGTATTCAAAATGAAAACTTACAAATAATTTGCGATTAAAGATATAAGAAATAAAACCAAGGGACTTCATGAAAGCTCCATGGTTAACAAAATCTTTATCTTACATCTCACTGTCATGCGAATAAAATCACAATCATCAGTACCTATTTCGTAATGTTTTTGTTCAATCAGTTGGTTTTTAATATTTTAAAAAAATTAGACCATTAATAGCAAACAGCTGTCTTTATACGGTTTCAAGACATTTTTAAGTTGGCTGATAAATATAAGTCTAATAAAATGTAATTTCTCAAAATATGGTTCATATAAATTTTAGTTATCCAAACTTACTATTTCTTACCAACACAATTTCCGAATATAAATTGGCTTTAAATGATATTTAGCACTCGTTCTCTATAACCGCTATTCCAAAAAAAAAATGTAGAATGTACACACGCTTCTGATACGAGTGTGACATCTTCATTGAATGTACAAAAAAAACCGAAATAATACAGTTATTGCTGTCAAAGTTGATATAATAGTAACACTGCAATTGTTTTCAAGTCCATAAATATCTCTTAACAAAGAATTTGCGGTTTAGTCAAAAGCTGAACTGTCTGATAAAATTTTTTTTTTCATCTCGAAACCGCCTTTCCTGCGGCGATTCGATGCCTATAAATATTAATACAATCAAATGTTTTGACGTGGACCTTTTTTAAGCTTTTATCTTCTTTCGCTTATTTTTTTGTAAGGATCGATTTCGTTTTTATTTCGTGTTAATTTGGGCAACGAAGTCAGTCTTTTAACAGATCGTAAAGTACAGTCTCAGGGCGCGGCGCCAGGTGCGTATCGGGGGTTTGGCAAGGTATTCAAGGAAAATTATTAAAATTGCAAGAAACGCGATATCTTGTTTGAATATTTTATTTTTACCATATTATTAATTTTTCATAACAATTTTTGCACGAGCCATGTTTAATTTCATCGTTATAAATTATAACCTTATAAATATTTATCACATATTTACCTGTGGCATTTTGAATAAACAATTATATAAAATGGCTGCGCCGTATAAGTCTTTAAAACAATCGTAGCATATTTACAGAGGTCTGGACATCAGCAACAATATTTAGATGAACTTTTAAAACCAAGCATCGGGTTACAAACCCTAGGACGCATTTTAAATTATTTATATTTACGAGCTCAGATTATTTCAAATTAGCATAACGGCGATTACTCACACTATATCATTAATTCTTAAATAAAAACATAAATCTCTACGCCGACTCTAAAGACTGTAGAACAAACACCCACAATTTTAACAATGATACAATCAAAACTAGACTTTAACGTGTAAGGAATAAGCGTGACGTGAGCTTATTTTATCATTGCAGGTTCGGTTTCGACAAGATCTGATCAAAGTATCTAAAATGGTCACAGTTAGTGGGTTAACCACTTTAAATTGTCATCTGTCTGATTTATTTCTGTGTCTTTTGCGGTCAACATATTTTTGTGAGCGTCCTGTCTTTAATTTCGAATTTCTTTCACGTTCCGTCTTGTTTATGTTTTGAACGAAGTGATCTTAAACTGTAATAGTTTGAGCACATTTTGCACTTATGTAATTTACGTATTAGACATATTTTGGCCACCGCCTATTTACAATTTCGCCAGGGGCGTATTCAGTCAAACGCTCGTAAACTATAATCATTTGCGGACCATAAATAATTGCGTAGTCCGGACCAGCTTTTTGTCGGTCGCGATGCGCCCGCGCAGGTAATATAGTCATAAATTTCCATAACCGCCACTCGATCTTATCAAACACGATTTTAATTTGATTTCGGAACCACACGTGTTGAGGTCGTTTCTTCACGAGTTACGATGGTAGGTATAACTAATAAACATACGCTTTAGTAGCACATAATAAATTTATGAAAATATCGCATAAAACATCGTTATGGTTGTTTTATACTAATTTTATGGCTGTTTTTATTGATTTTAAATGACTATTAAAATATTTTCACTTTATTACAAATTGATGAATATCGTTGTTTAATAACCTTTGAGTAGCATTTAAAAATTCTTCTTTTGAGTTATTGGATCAATTTCGTAATCAAATACAAACCGACCATCACAATGACCTTACTATATAAACCATTAAATCAGCACTCGCTTCTCTATATTAATAAAAAATATATTAACTCTTAAGAGTGAGTAGTAATGGATTAAAGGTTGAAGATCATTCAAACATTAGCCTAATTCACATGATATTAAAAGTGCACCACGATTTATTGTCAAATGTAATCAATAACAGCGAGAATCGAATCGTTTTGTAATGACATGTCGTAATAAAATACATCACGCCTTTTAAACTATAATGTGCGACAGACTATACATCATTTGGAATAACGATAGCATAACGATAATCGCTATTAAAAATAAAATAGTTTTTACATAAATGTTTTTGTGACTAAAACAATGATAATGATAATGTATTTGGAATAGCTTGCTTTAATAAATGGCTTACAAATAGAACAGATAGAATACAATGTGTTGAATAAAAAATATATATTAACATATTATTATTTAAAAATTCAAGTGCGAAATGAAAAAAAAATTATCAAACGATAACGAATAAATTGTCAAACTCGAATTTCGAATAACAAAATATTTTATTATTGTAATCGAGTAGAACTTCATACATCATATTAATCGTTGAAAAGTCCGATTCTTACATTGATACACACTGGCCACTGGCCCAAAATAAGTACTGAGCGCTTACGAAACGACGATTTACAACCCACAGTGCCTATTATCTAGTATCAGACTATAATCCATTTATCACCGCTTTTGTTTACGATCCTCGCGTATCATCGACTATTAATTATGATGCGTTTTTCACTTTCGAACTTTGACGTGCTCGCTGTGTGACAGACCTCAGATAAGAATGTTAATGTTATTTGATACCGTCTGTGCCTAATACCATAACAATACAATGAAAATAACAATTTATTTCAAGGTGTTAAGATCCGTTTTGAGTTTTCATTGCTACCATAAGACGATAATCGATTTTGAGTTGTACGAAGTCGAGTTAGAGTCGAATGTTGAATTGTGAGGAATAAGTTTGGAACACCTTAAAAGCAGAATCGAGAATTTTGATGAATGCGGTTATAATTGTTTCTGTATCGATTATGCCATTGATAAATATTTCTACTATTGCTCGTTTTATTAATGACGTGGAAACGGAAGAGCTGGGCGATGCCCTAACGACACGAACGTCACAATTAATATCGGAGCTGTCAAAACAGCTGTCATCAGCCCTGTACGTCTGCTTTACAGCTTGATGTAATTAAATTCGTCATATTAATTTACTTTCAACGTATTTAATGTCTTCTGTGTTTGAACCGTGACCGTAACTTTTTATCATATTTAAGCAAAATTGTTAACGAAATATTATGACAAGTAGGTTAGTATACCATACTTTTTAATAACATTGATATTTTTATATTTAGCATTATGTTACTATTGTTGACTTCTTATTCTTTCCGAATCCTTTTTACGTATACTTATAAACCAAATTATATATGATTTTTGTTTTACAACAATCCTATCAAAAATATATTCTTATGCCTCTCAACGAGCAAATAGCTAAGAAAATCGATATCGCCTTTAGTTCAATTTCTCTAAAATTAACGGCACCGTATAAACCAGCGACGCAACGAACCGAACTGGAATTTAAATAGTCTGAAGACGACTTTAGCGCCGCAGTGTCGATCAACTGGAATCCCTCGATAGACACCTACACTGGACAACGTAAATTCAAACTTAATTCAATAATTATACAGTTTAAAATCTAATAAAACTGTTTTGATGATAAGATTTGCATTATATGGCACAAAAAAATATTACATTTAAAAAATTAAAACATCTATTTTTTATTTTATGAAGTAAATATGTTATTTTTAACTAATGATACGTTCAGAGTTAAATACATAGCCTTATAGAAACCTTAGGAGACCTACATATTTTAGGTCTGCTACTATAAATCAGCCTACCTAAAGAATAACATAAACTTTGGTTATGTCAAATATACTGACCGTCAAAAACGAATATACTTTTGTTCACCAGTCATATCTGATCTTCCTTTATTTCTAAGTATTCACCTTGTAATCAGTATGAATACGAACTAAATTTCTATAACATTCGCAACCTTCACCCATTCCCCTTTGAACATGTAGGCGCATCGACGCAAGACCAAAATTGCTATATTGGAAAAGCCCACACGTTTCTTAGACATTCCTGCGAAAGGTCAGGAGTCAGGATAGGGCTCGACAGCATGTGACGGAGGTCGACATGCCCACTTCATTAATTCCTGAACGTTTGATCAATATTATTTGAACTGTTACACTTATCGAGTCCTTAATGTCCTTAACTTGAAATTTCAAGAGTAAGATTGTTGACGATAAATTTTTTGGGCATATCCCAAAGAAGCCAATTTAACGAAATTACATAAACTACCAATATACAGTATAATCTCTTATATTTTACATATGTATATGTTATTGATTGTATCAAATACGTCAATAAATATACAAATTAAAGTAAAACTCAGTCTAGCTAATAGATGTTAATTCAAAGTTGTAAACAAAGGAATCGACAGCGCAATTGTGAAGTTACAAGTCTACAACTACCCCGCGGTGGGGGAACCGCCTTCTACGAAACAAAACGACAGATATTAATGGTTATATGGAAAAAATATTGTTGCGTTTGCTTTCCCCGGCTTTTAAAGCGCAATAAACAATGTGCAATTAAAACGCCAATATCAGATTGATGGTTTGATTAATAGTTGTTTAGTTTGTGATTAGAATTTGTGAGCGGTTTCCTGCTTTGTACTAAAATATGAAAAATAAGTTGCCCTCACGCATTTCATACCAAATTTTGAAAGGTCATACTAATTATTGGAGGTGTAACTTTTATATACGATCCTCTTACTGTCTTTTTTCAACACGAGAAAAATAAAGTTTCATATATGGCTCTTTCCTTGTCGAGCGCAAGTAAAAAGCTTGTTAATTCTAAAGAAAAAATACGCCTATATCACGGATCAGTTTTTGTTAAATATAAAAACACAGAACAAATACATTTTCATATCAGAATTAAAACTAACATTTTAATTTATTTTGAATAACTATTGTTTTGGGCCAGTTTAATAAAATTATATATGTTAAGTCTGGTCGGAATTATTATAATACAATTGAAATGATAGGTATTCAAAACATATTTATTAGCTATTTATATATAGTTTATAATTGAGATTTCAGAAAAACCTAAATTTCTTAAAAAAATAATTTCGTTCCAATTTTAAGCTCCAGTCTAAATCAATTATGTTAAGGCAACAATTTATTAAGAATTAAGCACATTATATAAGATGTATAATTTATTTGAAAATTTCATTTCTAATTAAAGATGTTAAAAAACATTACATATGAGATTTTAATTCGAGACCAACGATTAAAAACTATAATCCATTGGAGAATACGGCTTCATAGACTAAGCTATACTATATCTAGATATGCATGTTTCCGCAAAGCGCTCAGCAACCCAATTAAAATGGCGGCGATAGCTTGTCATATTGTAATTGGTTAATTATTATCATGGAATGGGAGGGGCGGCCTTGTTCTATCTAGCTCCAGGTAGTGGAGGATACTACATAAGGCTTTAATAAAGCCTGTGCATAATTCTATCTTTAATTATAATTTTATAGTATGAATTACGATATGAGATCTCGCGAAGTTGATTTTATGCGGGATTATATTTTTTCCATACCTATATTTATCGATGAGTAAAAAGTAGCGAAACACGTTATGTCCGATAGTTTAGTTTTTACATGTAATTACGAATCTAATTAGCTCTGCTTATACATGGTATAATTTAATAAACAATAATTATGATAATGTTAATGTAAAGAAAGCTAAAAAAAGCAATAGCAATGATTTATTTAATCAATAAAAAAATCGTTGATTTCAATTGTACTTAGTCTTACTGTGGTTTTTAGTAGAGTTGTAACACAAGGCGGATGTTAGATTTTTTTTTTATTTAACTCACCCCAGTAATAATAACAATAGTAATTAGTTACACTAATACTTAACCAATCCACTAGCTAAGCTCATGAAGTCTGCCTTAGATAAACGACTTTACAAGTCCACCTAGTTATACTTAATTTTAATAAGATCAAGGATAGTCTCTACATCTTATTAAATACGCAACAGAATTTAATGCGATTTTTATAAATGATCACAGTAATTTGAATGAAATGTTTATCACTACATAGTATATTCGCTTTCTCTAATCTTTACAACTACGCAACGGATTTTGATGAGGTTCTTTCACTAAATAGAGTGATTCGAGATATAGCTTTTTGTATATTTATAATACTTGGACAAGTTAGTAAAGAAACACTGATAATTTTAAAAGATTCTAATTTGATGTCGTAAATTAACAAATTCAGTAGTATATTTGGTATCAATATTGTACCGTGTAAGCCGGGGCGATTACAGAAAATCCGAGAATTTCAACATTCCTTCCCGAAAGAAATTTGGATGGTTACGAACACATATAGTGAGAGATAGTGTTGGCAGTTACAAGGCGTCGAGGACTTGGACCAGCTCCTCGATGTACTGGCTTACTGCGTAGAAATGGACTGAGTCGAGATGGCCCAGTGGTTAGAACGAGTGCATCTTAACCGATGATTGCGGGTTCAAACCCAGGCAAGCACCGCTGATTCATGTGCTTAATTTGTCTTTATAATTCATCTCGTGCTCAGCGGTGAAGGAAAACATCGTTTTCTCTTTTACGAAAAATGAATTTTTACGGTGCTCTTAACATTTATAATTTTTCAGTCGTCCGTAAAATTTCCTTTGGCCTACCTGCGAACAAATGTAAACTATTATCAATATGAAGGAAATAATCTTAAGCGGCATGTATATGCGTATCAAAAATTATAAAAGTATTTCTGATTATTTGTAATGAACAATAATCAAAAAATTCACCTTCAGTTTACATTATAAAATATAGTTTATATACAGATAGCTAAAGTCAAAACATATTCAAACAGAGTTGAAATCTGCGAGAAACATGTCTAAATACTGACGTTTGAAGATCAGTTTGTTTTGAAACGTCGTACGCGACGATTGCAAGCCACTCGTTTCACGTCACGTTGAAACGCCCCCGATTTTACGAAATTACTAACATACCGTTATATTCAACTAATATTAGGAAATAATCTGACTTACCTCAGTAAACATCAAACAATTTTAGTATTTATTAGAATCGAATAAAGATAGATTTCGGGTGTAATATTTTTAATGTATGTCACACTGTATTTTATAGCAGATTAATTTTGTTTGTAATTCGAAAGCAATAGCGTAGTGTTATAATTTTAATATATAGTATTTTGTGAAAATAAAATTATTCAACAGCTTTTAATAGCGTAACCAAATTTTTTATATAACCTGACTGTCATTTTATTAAAGTAAGAGAGATACTTATAGAATTAGTAGGAACTAACTTTTATTAAAAGTAGATAAACTAAAAACAAAATCGTTTAGATATTTAACTGAAGCTTTACTTAGAATTCTTGGAAACTAAAGTATATTTTTTTTCTCACTCTAGTTTCAAGACGAAAACTATTTCCGTTAGTTTAACCAATACTATTAAACGTAAAACTAAAACGTATTCTCAGAAACGTCTTCGAATCGTATCAACTTTTTTGTTTTAATTGTTTTGGCAGTACCGCGTCTCTGTCTCGATGAAGAGAGGCGCGGGTGCGCCCCGTCACTTAACAGCGTCTGCGCAAAGCACGTCGGATTTATTTAATCCACTCGCTAAGATGAAAAGTCTTATAAACTAGATGCGATACACCGTAATCGCTTTATTAATCATTTGTAATTCAATATCATTAAAATCATAACTCGATATTATTATTGGGGATAGCGAATGTTCGATTACTAATTGCAAATTTTATAAAACATCTTTGATAGATATATTTTTTAAATTAAGAGAACCCACATGTTTCGTGTAATATAAACTTTACATATTTTTCTGAAGTTAATATACCAAAGCGATCTTCGAACATAAACCATCTCTTTCCCCGCAGTTGGCTCATCAGTCGGCCAACAAATTAGTCGGTGTCACTACGATAATATACAGTAAGCGGCGTGGTGTACTCCGCTGGCTGCAACACGTCGCATAAATCGCTCAACACTGACGAGTAATGTTTTGTATGGAGATTTCTTTCGACGAAACCGCGGCTGCCGTGTAGTAGCCTTTATCTAGTCGTAAATTAACCCATGAAATTGATAAACGCGAGCAAGTTCTTTCTTTCTCCAGCCGCCGACATATCGACATAATTATTCTATTCGAATTTATTACTACACAGGTGCCAAACCTGCGTGGGGTTGCTGATAAAGATTGGTAGATATGTCTACAAATATATTTTGTACATATTTATAAAAGACAATGACCTCTCTTGATACTTCTAACATATCTACACATATAATGACATGCTTAGTTGGTTGGATAAACGATTAGTCTATTTAAGTATAACAGCGCTCCGGTAGCAGTCGTAAAATTTGTATCAAGACATTTTAATTTACCTATCACTTAGATTTCGTAGGATTATACTTTAATATTAAAACAAGTGTGATGAAATAATTATATTATAATTTATTGTTTAAATAAAACGTATTTCATAGAATAATTCCAAGCCAATAAATTAAATAAACTATCAAAATTACTCGCAAATATAACTTTAACTTACTACATAAATATTTAGTCATTCGTATATTTATAACCGATCGTATTTTTTATAAAGTATCTCGAGATTAGTTAAGACACATCGTATCTATTATGATATCATAATCTATTCTTGGACTATTATAGCGCACGTTTACATTCGCGAAGACTTAATACTCCATACTAAAACGTAGGTACATTTGTAGTACTCACATTATTTAAAATACAATAGTACCATTTAATGTATTATTGTCGCATGTTGGAATGCAAGCGTACTTTAACATTACTCCAGCTACACTGCCCTGTTACAAATTCACCGCAAGTGGTATTCTAAAACAATATGGCTCTAACTGAAATTAAACAAAGACTTTTTTGTGACAACTATAAATCACATTAGTGCAAAAAAATCGCAAATGTGTTCAGACCATGCGATTTTCCGACACACAAGGTCACTTCTATTGTAATCGCTTTTTGTCAATACTAGTATTCAGATGTCCGGAGAAAGGACTTTCTTTAGATAGTGAGAATAATTGATCTACTAATGGACATTTACGTGCCTATTATGCTTTTACTTTCCTTGAAAGAGAGTAATAATGACGTGAAAAAATTAAAGATTTGCATGGAGCCGACCCACCAGGCAGGTAGTGTCTTGTAATCGGTCGATTTGTCTTATTGTCGGAGATGTCGTTTGTTTGTGTTCAGTGACCGCGACTGTGCTCGAGATAAAAGTAATAAATTACGAGGAACGGAAGGTGTTTGTAATGGTCGCCGCCAGAGGTGTGGCTCTTAACATTAAACGATGCACTTTTGGTATTTCGAAACGATTACCGATATTATTTTAATTGAATTAAAAAATATGACATTTTAAGCAATTATTACTATATAAGTAGAGGCTGCAAGTAACACCAATAAGCTACTATCAGGGCGGATTGAAAAATATCATGCTGAGAACCGGTTCGATTGTCTTGAATGCACAATCTAATATAACTTACCAATTTTATATCGCATATAAAGTAACTTGAATTTTAACGTCAAAAGATTAACATATTTACTGAAAAATTCACATATGTTTGAAATAATTAGACGTTTATATCCAAAGTAGAACAATTGATTTCAATCGCAATAAATATGTTACGAATAATTTTTACCGACGGTTATGGTGTAGGCATAAAACAATTGTCATTCGTTACTTTAAGCGCGACGAAATATATGCAAATTTTATTTACACTATTCAGCATTTCATAAAATATCGATAATTGACATCTATACTGGTGCATGGTAGCAAACGTAGATTTTTTTTATTATAAAGATGTATTATGGGACAGCAAAACGGTGCACCAACGCCAATAGACTCTAACGCTGTAAGAAATATTAACCATTCCTTACCTAGCAATATGTTGTCCTTGGGTACTAAGATATTATATCTCTTGTACTTATAATTACAATTTCTGAAACCCTGAAAACACAATAATAGTAAGTATTGTTCTTTGACGCGATATTAACCAACCAAGTAAATTAATAAAACTAATTTTCTTTAACATAAATAGCTGCATCTATAAATGTTGCGTAGAATTTATACAATAAAGAAATAAAGAGAGCAAACAGTGTTTAACTAAGCAAATAATGTAAATTATATAGCCATAAATTTGTATGTTCATAAATATACGACTTATAAACGATCGAATTAAATCTTTTGCGCTTTACTATATCTGAATTATATCCAGTACTGATATAAATTAAATTTAAAAATCGAATACGCTGATAACCGCCCAAGTTCATTGCCTCTATAAAATGACCGTCAATTTATATAATTATCTTTTATATTCAAACAAAATACGTAAAAAAAAAATAATAATTTATTTCAACGACGTAGGCGTAAATTATACTAATGAAACGTATATAAATATTAAATATATCAACGGCGTTACACTTTCGAGATAAGAAAGAGATCTATAGCAGTTATATATCACGTTTTAGGGGTTTTGATATTTAATGTCGTATAATCAATTACCATATCTATTTCCTTGAACGTTAGACTTAAGTTATAAATAAAATTCAATACCTACGAGACTCGTTCGACCAGATTTATTATAAAATTAATATTCAATTAGCTTTCCGCACATGATGCCCTGACTGGGCGTGCGTATTATTAAGTTTAATTTATAGCATCATTTACGAACGATATTTTTAAATTATTACCGGTTTTTCGTCCATGGTAATTGTGGACACGACCAATTTGAGAAGCGTCCGAAATATTTTCGACGGTTTTTTTTTAATTAAACATTAAATAAGTATATACAATTTAATCTCAACATAGGATGTGGTTTAAAATCGATCGATGATATTTTAAACATGTTTTTGGTTCATAGTGTTTTCGGTAATTGATAATCATTATGATATTTATCAATAATAATATTATTATTATTTATCTATGAGTTATGATATTTATTATTGAACTTTGTAAAGTACATCAAGATTATACACACGTTTGAAATGCACCTTAACTTGATATTCAGCTTACTTATAATCTACAGAGACTTGTATGGCATCTTGCACTGGATAGAATAACTATGAACAACAAATAGTATGATAAGTTACAATTATTATTACCTACATTTATAATATATTTTGTCTACTGTACATCACTTACCCTTAGATGATATATATTATAAAACAGCTGGAAAGAAAATAGACGAAATTGTACCTACATGCTTAGAGATGCAAGTGTTAAATTAACATTTCAAAGACGAGACGCTAATTCTCAAAAAAAAACATCAATAATTAATCTATATAGATATAAGATTTCATACAGAGCACAAGATAGCTACTGGTAAAGAGATCGTTAAATATTATAAACATAAGTTTGAACATTACGCATTTACGCAATCTTTTTATTTCCACTCAGGGGCTTAGGAGACCACCCGAGAGAAGATTCTATATATAGATTAATAGAGAACTTTGAGATGAAATTGTTTTGTCTTCGATATCAACGATTCGATATAAATGTACATTCGTACGAAGCAGAAGTTCCCAAACATTTTTATCGCGTGTTAGTAGGAAGTAAAGTTTTAGAGGAGGGCGTTTAGTATACAATTTAAAATTAAGTCGGTATGGCCACTTAGAAATAGACCATCGGAAAGCTCCAATAGGAATTTATCAACGGCGCCGTCTGCGCCCGCGCACAGATTTATTGCGCGTTATGTAAATGTGTACAAGATATTAGCGTCCCTAATATTTCTACGTCGTGATTAGTTCACCACGAACTTGAGAAATTCGCTCTTAATGCTGAGTTTGTACATTCGAATCCCGATCAGATACCGCTTGATTCACATTTATGTAACCCACTTACCATTCGGCCATTTGTATTATTATCCGGTTAAATTATATAAACGATTGTCAACGTTTATTTTCTTACAAGCTTTGAGTAAAGCGACTTCGCGAGCGTTCAAAGTAGTGATAAATTGTATACGAATAAAACCGGATTCAACTACGGGATTCTAACTAACCTTTAACAATACCTGGTATTAAATAACACCATTGCTCTCTTACTTCTGAGTACTGTGAAGGCGATTATAATATTAATATATCATAATCGCCTTCACATTACTATAATTGTCTCATAATATATAAATGACTGTAACTGTTTTTCATACGCTCTTTAAAGAAATTAATAACCCCAAAGAGTGAGTTTCAGGAGATTTTTCAACACTATCAGTCACCCGCGGTTTCGCTCGCATTTTGGGGTATTGGTTATCATGTGCCAGGCAAAAAAGTAGCCTATGCCCTTTTTTGGAGTTCAAGTTTGCTTCATATCAAATTTTATCAAATTCTGTTCAGCGGTTCGGTCGTGAAAGAGCGACGTACAGACAGAGTTTCTATCACATTTACAATATTAATATAGATAATAAATAATATTAAGTGATTCCAGTCATTTTTGTCTCACGCTGATGTTAATAACTGAAGGCAACGAGCCAAATGATAAGTGGCGACGAACAGAAAATGACGTTTGAAATAACATGATTCGGTTCAGCGGACGATGACAACATGTAGGGCAATGTTTAAAGAAATGTAGTAAGTATAACTAGTCAATGCCAGTAGGTTCCCGAGCATTTATCTAGAGAAGGTGACAGTGACATTTGTGTATTCTCTGACTTATAAACTTTCCATCGAAAAACTGGTGAAGATGTGTTAAGACAAATCAAGAGGTAAAAACAACAAAACCTAGGGCTGCGAAAATATTGAAATGGTCTCGGTACTGTAGCGGATCGGCTCGGAAAGTCTTCTTTCTAGGAATTCTCAATAGCGTTTAGAAGTTTAAAAATGGTAGTCCTACACTGCTATATACCGGAATTCAAATATATCCATTGCCCGCTCTATAGACTTGTGGATGTGAGTGCATATACATATGTATATTGGCACGCACACTTGTGCACTTACTACATCCAGATTAGGTGATCTGTCCTTAATATTAAACAGCGAGGCAAATATACATTCACAGCGACTTCTTAACTTACACGGATTGCAGGTTCTTTCTCGATTGTGGCTTGAATATCAGAATGAAATATACAACACATGTTACATACGTGAACTGTTTACAAATGAATGAAATTACTAATATCATTATGAGTCAATAACTTCTTTCATTTTAATTCATATATAAAAATATAATCCCAAACGTACATTCGTCTAAGATATATGACATAATTAATGAATTTAAAAGACGGTTCGCTAAAATTGGAAAAATCGCTCGTTTATATATAAAAGATGGTAAATTGGCTTTAGGCTACCTCTTTGTAGTAGAAAACAAAATTTGAAATACGTATTTTTAATCCAAACCATGTTTTTATAACTGAAAATCCATGCTATCTTATTTATATTTCATACACTATCAATAAATATGTATCAACAATAAAAGGTTCTGATAACTTAACATTTTTGAAATAGTATAACAACTAGAATATTTCGTACAATTTTTTTCACGTATCCAATTTACTTTTAAGAATTACAGCAACCATGTGGTACAGATAAAACAAAAAAGCTATGTTAAGAATTGGACGAATAAAAGTCGAGGCACGATGCGGGTAGCGTTTTAAGTATACCCGCGATAGGTAGGCGACAAGTTAAAATAATTACTCGCCGACTAACTCGCGATAGTGGCGGGCTTAAAACAGGACTTTATCGTGAATACCTTAAATATCATTTCATACCCACCTGAGCTATCTTTGCGATTATTCACGCCGGGATTAGTAGCCAGACGGTGTAACCTTTACGGAATTAGTGAGGACTATGATTAATTATATTAAATAGCTCAAAGTCGGCGCACCTTTTTAGTTTCCCAATAAGCGTAATTAATAAAATAAACAAATACTAAATAAATCGTTGTATTTAAGCTACCGGACTGATATTGGGTAAAATTTTATATCTCTATCTCTTTTCAATTGTATTAATATTTGTGAGAAAGTCATTAACATTTTACAATTTTAGAATTTAAGTGACCGTTTACTTGAATTCGAAATATAAAATTTCCGCATGATGAAAGCACAAACGGATGCACAATGTGTAAAATTATTGTGTTTCTCTATCTATAATAGTACGAGGCAATTTTGCGTTCTATTGCAATTCTATTATATGTATTTAGAATAGTATCCTAAATGAAAAATAGTTTTATCCGCTATGGAAAAAATCGAATTTAGATTAATGTATCAGAAACATGCTTCGCTAAATCTTGAATAATTTGATGCATACAACCGCATCGATGAGGGCGTCGAAACTGAGTGGGCGGACTCTATACCGTACTCACTGGGAACAACCTAACGCCATTCGGCATTGTTTCACTCTAATGAATAAAAAAATCTTTGTTAACCTATCGGTACTTAATTGGCGATAAGATTTATGTATATTAAATAGATTTTTTTTAACCGAAATCAAAATGTTCTTTACTCAAGTAGGCTTTTGCAAGTAGGTACTTTTGAATCGTCATTTAAGGTACATACCTATAGTTCCTTAAATGACGATTCAAAAGTGCTTGCAAGGTAAGCTACCGACGGTTTGGACTTTAAATTTTACCGAGAAGGGCAAACAATAAACTCAGTAGTTACTCCTTTTCAACATTTAATAATACAAAGTTATATTTGGTAGAACTTCATACAATTTATCTATGACTATAAATCAACATATACTTACTTAATATATTTTGAAGTACTGTACACATCAATGGCACCGAATTGAAAATATTTTTTAATTCGATTAAGTTCTTACTAGTATTTTTAAACGGACACTATACAAGAGAAGTTACATTTAAAATACCATTTAGAATATAGATTTCACAAAGAAAAATCGACAAGAATCCTATGTATGAAGCCTATTTTATAAAATCTTATTTTTTAATTTTTTTAATTTATTGGTAAATATTGAATTTTGAATGTCTAAGTGAACTCTTTGTTGGCGTCAATGTATGAACGAATACGACCTCTTTAATCAGGTGGCATGTTTATATCTGTTCATTTTTGTATAATTGAATATATAGTACTTGTATATTTTTTTTAATTCACGTAGATAATTGAATAGGTTTTATAATATAAAAACTTTTTACTCAACTTCCGGCACGGTGATAAGGATTTTTTTAACTGGCTTATTAACATTAAAAAAAAACTTGTTCTATTTTAATTGCTCTTTAAGCAAACAAGTTAAACACATTAATCTACATACAAATTAGATACACTTTGATTTACACCTATTACTTTTTTTTCATAATTTTTTGTACGAAAATCGTTCGCAACATATTCCAATATTTTATTGTTGTCTCTGTTTACAATAAAACGCACTGTTTTTATCCTTAGGACAACTTCTGAACAAAGTTTTGAGTATATATTTTCCTAGCCATTTTTTTTTCTTTTTTTATAATACGAAGGCAAAAGGTAGGGCTCATCACCGCCCACAGCCATTGACGAATATAGATTATGAAATACCTATCCCTTACATCGTCAATTTTCTACCAACTGGAAAACAAAAGCCTATAAAATGCCTTGTGTTTACTCTGGCTCATTCCGATTAAGCTAAAACACAACAATACTAAAAACTGCTTTTAAAAAGTACAATATTTTTTCATTGGTTGCTACTCACCCCAACTTGCTTGTATTAAGCCTTACCAAGTTAAACTTGCATATAAATAATCTACATGTATTATTTGAAGGAAGTTAAAGTTAAGCTATGCTATTAACAATAACTTAACATCTACGTAACTGTATGTGTTCGATTCGATACTTTATGATGGTCATTAGCATGTACGGAATCAGTGACACCGTAATTGGTAATAACTTTTCTAACCCTAGGTATTATAGAGAATTTAATAATCGGTATAAAAAAAACAACAAAATTTTCCTGCTTAGGTTTAGCTCAAAATTCAGAACACTAGACTGGATCTAAATTTAAAAATTCACCCGCTATTCATGATTAATGTGTCTGTTTGAATTGAATATTGCGGGATGACCTGTTTGACGATGCACCGACTGCTTGTAATGGGCAGATGTTATAAATAAGTTTGTTCTACGGTTGCATGGTAACAACTTTTTGTTCTTCAAAACGTTGGATATATCACGGTTGTTCAGGTGCTTTATGTTTTTTTTTTTTCCTTATTTCATGTATTTATTCGTACCATCAAAAAGTGTACATAGAATAATTTTATCGTATAATATATCGTAAGTCTAGAATAATTATGCAAATTTAAACAATATATTGTATCACTGAATATGCATTCAAACAGATATACAACAATAAAGTACGTACATATAGTTCCTTTAATTATCAACGCTTAGAAGTTAATGTATGATTTTATAGAGAATTGAAAATAATTTTATTGGAAACGATATTCGTTGAATTCTATCCAGGATTAATTAAATTTGATTATATACATATATAGATTATAATGTAATTACATATACATAGTCCCGAGTTTCCCTTCTTGGGTGTTTGCCGGGGTTCTTTTCCGTAAGAATTTTATAGAGCTAAAGATTTTAATTTTATTATATACAAATACATTTGCATCATTTCTTTATCATTCATTTTTAATTAATCTTCTGCAGTAAAATAACTAAATTGACCAAATTTCCATTGTCTTCTCGCCGCTCATATTACTGTTCAAACTCTCCGTAGAAACTACCTGTGTTTTCTACTCTATTACGAGTTATTTGACATTAATATTTTTAGGATTTCTTATATTTTCTCACAATCCTTTACTGCTCAAAATGAATTATCTACATAATTTAAACGTATGAATTGTAGTAGGATAACCTGGTTGGTGGGTTTGTTGTTGTGTGTAACTACAAGCTCAAGGATGTTAATTCTTAGATCCTAATATTTCTTACATACGATAATCTATATGGGAGGTGGTGACCACTAAACATCAGGTGGCCTATTTGCCCGTAACTAAAAAACTGTATTCAATCTCGTTTAAAAGCTAGCATTAATTATTAACGTTTTTTTATTATGTCATATGAATCAGGAATATATCATCACTAAATATCATATTCAGTTAAATTAATGAAAACTCTTACACGTTTCCCTTCGCTATGGCTTCACAAATGATAATAATCGCTCTTAAGAACAATAGGAATATTCGAATTTTAATTATTTCATTACACGTTCGAATTAATTTCTGATAAATGATAGATATGCGTAAATTAGTTTAGAAACGGTATTGTATATATATTTATTATAAAAGTAACTCTGTGACCCTTTTACGGCCAAACTACAAAACCGAATATGATTACAGTCCAAACTTGAACTCAAAGGAAGAAAATGCACTACATATTTATATACTCGTATATAGCTTAAATTTAATAACCGACACCTAAATCCGGTAAATACAGCCGGTAATAATTGCAGACATTTTCTTAAACTCTATTATGTTATTTTTGTTTTTAGTTTTGCATTAAAGTAATGATTTACTTCTTTGGAGAAGTATAATCAAATTGAATGCATTATATTTATGTGAATATGATGTCCTTGCCGGTTGCGGGCAATCTTAAGGGAGAATACCTAACCTACGCAGGACATAGAACGGCCGGAAAGTGTTAAGTTAAAAGAGTAAGGCTTTACGTACTACACAAGGCTCGGGAATGTACACATATTTAACTTCTAAGCTCTAGATTGTACTGTGAATTATTCTATAGAAAAACCCAATATATTTTTATCGGTCTTTTTGTATCCACCAACCAGGCATCATGTACTTAAAGTATAATCATGTAACTAGTTCAAACTAGAAAAACTGGATAGCATACATACACAAACACACCAACACCAATAGGAATTGGTTTCTGTATACAATGTTGTTAATTTCATACGAGTATAATAAACAAGGGGCATACTTCTTTAGTACCGAGGGAGTTAAGTCTTACGAATATCACTGGAAGGAACTATTACGTAACAAGTAAGTCTGCAATATTCTCAGCGGTAAGGATTGGGACTATCATAAAAATATGTAAAACCTTCTTGGTTCAATAAAGATATTATTTTTATTGTCAACTATTACTCGGAAGCCACATCATCTGCAGCACTTATCTTTCTCGTGATCATAGAATTGACCAGAGCTATAAAAATAACATGTGACACTTTTATTACATATATTCTGTTTTCATCTAGATGTCATTAGTCATGTCCACTTTGATGTTTTATCGCTAAACATTTTTATGTTGGCATATCTAGAGGCCTCGTTAAGTATCTACGTTGATGGAAAGATATACGTTCGATGGGAAAAAAATATTCGAAATGGTTTCTTTAATCATTTTTCATGTTCAGATTTAGAGGTATGCTGTTGTAGAAGTTTATTATGACTCAACTATGAAAATTGATTTCGTTTTTTTTTTTAATTCATACAGGCTTAGGCGTTTCTCTTAACATCTAGGAAAAGATATATTTCAATTTTAATGGAATAAATATTGAAAGGAAAATAATGAAAACTTGCAATCATTTGTAATGTAAGGTTTAATAAAGTAAACCTTGCACTAAATGTCAAATGGATACATAATTAATTCTTGGAAAAATAATTAGTAATCAATATCATGGCACTTAATGATGATCTGGAAAACATTATAAATAAATCTCTATTAAGTATGGGTTAAATTACAAATTAACTTAAGATGCTAATTTATTTATATCACTTGGTATATTACGAATAATTAACTAAAAAAAGAAAAAACAAAAAAATAATCGTCAAATATAAAGTGCATATTATATTGTTTCATTTAAAAAAAGGATCAGGCATATTTGATGTTACAATAAAATTTTAGCAGCATCCAAAAAAAACGTATTAAACCAAAATCGTCTCCAGACAGAAGCTATTTTAGTTTTCAAATTTCTCATCCATAGGTATTACGATGTCATTCGTTTAAAATTCGACCATGCAATATGTCTAGACTCAGAAAATCGAATATAAATTTTTTTTGACCTAGAATTACCTACGCTAGGTAAAAGAGGATAAATTTTGATACTAAGTATTGTACAGAACATACAATATATATGGATTTAAATTACATTATTATTATATGTGTGTATTATTATATATTATACACATATACTGTGTAGTTTCTCGTGGATTTGTTCGTATTAAATTCGCATTGCATTTTATATCAATTGAGATAAAACAGATTTTTTTTGTTCAAATGGCTGAGTGATGTCTCAGAAAGGTTATCATATTTATATAATTGCTAATATTTTTAGAAAACAAAGTAAACGTTAAAGGGAAGCAGTAATTATAATATACTTTAATTATAAATAAATTAAGGAATTAATTTATCAATTTGAGTACTTACTTTCACCTTAAAAAATTATATATTACAATTAAATGCCATTCACAAATTTCACATAGATTACGTATAACAAAATAATAATTAAAGTACTTTCTAATTAAAATTACAATTTTACATTGAACAATTAAAAGCTTTTTCCAAATATATTTAATATTCACTATTAAAAATATTTGGAAAATATACTGATACCAAAATTATTCAACGGGGGAACATTTTTGTAAAAAACACTAAATACTTTAAATTAAGAAATTTAAATTGCTGCAATATCAGTTCTTACTCAATTATTAGTTCATAATCTTGCTAGCGTTCGTGTAAAGGAATTATTAATCCACGTAATACACAAGTAATCTCCCATATTATATGAATACTACTTGTATTAATAAAATCAACTAACTAAAAAGCTATTTGACAGCGCGGCGTATCCACTGTTAGCGGAGTTTGAACGTCACAATAGGTATCTAATGACACCGCGAACCTTGATGTATTGCGAAATAATGTATCAGGCCGTTCGCTTGTCACGATGACATATAGAGTATACCTGTTCTGAAATATTTTTCTCCATTTATAGTCATCTGCACTTCCTAATCATATCTAATTCAAATTAGTTTTTTAATGTAAGCATTTCATCAATATTATCATATTTTTGAATTCACATTGAAATTCATATGCCCTCGTATTGTGTCCATTCGTTTCGTCTCTGTACAAGGATTATGTTAAAATAATGCTGCCAGTCAGTTGTTTGTGCATCAGACTGTCACTAACATTTCAATCACGAAGGGTTTTTGCTGCAACATCACTTGTTGTACTTCGGACGACATCGAATATTTATAGTTTTTAAACATCTTTATCGACGCGAGTTTGACATCTCGAACGGAATAAGGGAGAATATTGAACGCGTGTGCTGTATTTATTACCATCGCCTTTCTTTTATGTATTGATCGTTCCGATTCTATTAATAATTTCTGTTTCTGTATTTTATAACGTTCATTTTAACTGATAGCAAATTTCTTAAGTGACGGGAATTGTCAATAGAGTTGATAAATAAACAAACGGTTAATAGTCGCTTATTTTGAAAGCGATTCATTAGCGAGCGAGGCTGCTTAAAGAAATGTAACAAATGACACAGTTTAATTTGGAAGACAGAGTCAGACAGGCCGCGTATCGATCAAGACTGGACTGGCGGCGGTCCAAGCCGACCAAGTGGTGGGCTGCACCGCCGACATACCGTGACAGGTGCGCCGCACGGCATGCAACCCATGACTCGGCCGTCTGTTCACACCGCTGTCTATGTCTTTCCCAATTTAACATTATCATTAGAAATGAAAATTATATCCATTAAAGCAATATCATCGCGCACTAAATGTTATCGATAGCATATTGTTTCTTATGTAAAATTTAACTATATGCGCTTTACAAACATATAAACATGACGATAAAATAAAACCTTTACATAACAATAAATCAAAATATAATAAAACGAAGAACATTATATAAATTATTAACAGAAATCTCGCTTTGAATCGTGCGCATTGCCGCAAGCTGTACATCACAATCGAGCAAGCGTGGCAAGGCACGAAGTCGATCGAGCCAACTATTCATTGGCGCTCAAACGGGCATTCAGCTCTAAATATTAGCGGTCCTTATTTTAAAGTACTATTGTGAATAATTATATCTTATAGCAATGAAAGTAGATTTGTGATACGAAATATTAATAAAAACTTGTTTCCTTTTCCAGGTACAGTAAATGCAAATGGTGAAACAAAACGTCAGCGGACTTCGTACACTCGGTATCAGACGCTGGAACTCGAGAAGGAATTCCACTTTAACAGATATCTGACGCGGAGAAGGCGGATCGAGATAGCGCACGCGCTGTGCCTCACCGAGCGCCAGATCAAAATCTGGTTCCAGAACCGGCGCATGAAGTGGAAGAAGGAACACAAGATGGCGTCGATGAATATCGTGCCTTACCATATGAATCCGTATGGTCATCCCTACCAATTCGATCTTCACCCGAGCCAATTCGCTCACTTGTCAGCATAGGATCAGTGGAATTTTTCGAATAGTGGATAACTGATTTATTAAATTAATATTAGTCGACCGTACATTGAACGGAGTTGTGTGTAACATCTTCATAATGATATGAGATGTTACAGTAACTAGACTAGATCAGTTATTCGCTGTTCGAAAAATTATCAATCAAATATAGACTAATTTGTTGAAGTTGTTGTTGTGACATTCAGTGACGTTTTAAATAAAAGTGCTTCTGCTGTAAGACGTGCGAGAGAGAATCCAGGAGACAGTCAAGACCAAACAGGACAATCAACTACATTCAATCTTGAACTATCTGTATTTACATAACTGGTAAAAAACATACATTTCTATACATTGAATAATATGTAGCTACGTTTATTGTTAAATTAAAATCAACAAAACTATGTCAAATTGTTGATTTAGAAAGAATTTTGCCTAGTCATAAGCTATAATTTGATCTGCATACTATTCCTAAAATTGTAAGATAAAAACGAATAATAAATATTAGTGTAAATTGTGATGGCTAGTTAGATTTAAGCTAAGGCATGTTTGTTAGATTCGAACTTTAAAAAAATCATCTATAAAAATATTCAAGGAACATTTAATATACAAATTCTATGATTATAAATAAGCCGTCACCCCAAAATAACAAATTCGGAAATGTACAGGGATAAGATAAAATTTGGCGAATACAAAAATGTAATATTGAATACGCATGATTTTTACTTAAAACATTTCATTACTCTAAATAGCAAGGAGTAAAGTTATTTTCTAGATTAGCGAGGGCTTGTAAAAACGCTGTGAACTTAAAAACAGGATATAAGCTCAGTTGATATCTGTGAATAGGTAGCTATTTGATCTTAAATTGTAAATATTAAAACTGTCACTAGTAGGTATCTGAAAAAGTTTAATATATTCATTATAGTGTCAACTTTTTCGATGAACTGTTTTATGTTCCTGTTCTTAGTTGTATATAACAAATAATACAAATATGATAACAAAAACATGTTTAATAGCATTATTATTTAGATTATCTATGAATAGAATTAAATGTCCACCAACGATACCAATTTAATAATTCATATGACTATTGCGTACTTTAAAATCTTTAATGTCGTATTTGTAAAATGTACTTAAATTGTAGTTAGTGTGTAAAGAGTTTTAATTTCTTCTTTAAAATATTCTAATGTTACTTTCATTCTTTTATTATCCACTTCCATTCAACTTCGTACATACTTGCTTAGTTTTGTTACTTTTATATAAATGTCGTGGTCAGCTGTGATATTTTGTTAAATTTTATTGATAAGTGGAACAAACTTTTTTGTTTCATATTTTACATCAATCGTTTAGCGTTCGTGATTCTTTTTTATCTGGTTTTCTGATCTGTTTAATTTGTTGCTTTATTTCTTGTTTGTAAATAGTAGATATGTCACTTAGTGTAACCGAATTTATAAAAATTCAAATATCTCAAAGCAATCGTTGTTTCTCTCGTAAACTTTTCTACACTGAAAATTGTATTGTGCAATAGGATGTGCCCTAATTTTCGACTTTTCTCTATTATTTCCTATTTTTGTATAATATTATTTATTTACTTGCGTTATTTCTTTATAATTAATAAATATAAATATCTTTATCGTTCATTCCAATTAAAATGAGAGCTCTAGGGAAGTATGCTACATGATCATTTAAATTATTGTATTGTATGAATAAAGTGTATTAAATTTGAAAAATTGGTGAAGATGATAAAATAAATTATGAAGATAGACATGAGTTTCATTTTATTAACATTTCACATTATAAAACTTTAAAATTGAATTATGTTACTAATTCGAAAGCACTTGTTGTACAATGACTAGATGATATTTTATGGATTTAGAATTACAGTTTTTGTATGTAATTCTAAATCCATAAATATGAATAAAGATTATCATTACTTTGAATTACAAAATTGATACTTATATTCTTGTTTTATACCGAAGCCAAGCTTTAGATGGTTGGTTCTAAGCTAGGATCAAACAACTACTAAGGTTTTTATTTACAATTTCAAGTTTCTATAGAAATCCTTTATGTTTTATGCAAGACCAATATAGTGAGACTAAGAAATTGTATTCGAAGATCGATATACCAAGTTCATTTGAAACATTTGCTGCAACCGCCAGTTCGACGCCTTCGTATCGAGTGATGATAAATGATAGAAGCAATGACAACCTGCGAAGGGGTGCCAGCGTACCACGTGCCAACAAAGAGTCGAAAAATGTGAAGGTTGCCTTAGTTTGTAGGTCGCGGGCGCGTATCGGGGCCTAAACCAATAAATCATTCCGTCCGATTATTTTGCATCATACAGTTACTACCATGAAGTAAACTGCCATGAAGTTGTTAAGTTTGAAATTAAATCGTTTACATGTTTGAAGACACACAAATGCGCACATACACACACGTGCAAACTGATAGGAATTGAAATATTTAAATTACGAATCATGCTTTCGTGATTGTCTCGGATTTTCTCCGTAACACAGAAGATTGCAAGCGATTTGCATCATTTAACACTCTTTATTATAAATCGTGTCTTCTTTTACGAATCACGTATTACCACTGAATATACATAGTATAATAAAACTGAAATGTAATGTAAAATAAAAGACTAACTGTCTTTTACGGTTCACGTTTCCGGAATGTTAACGTTTTGATATTTAAATGTTATTTGACGTAAGTTTCCTTTTACTTAATTATGTAAATACATTAAAATATTTTAACATATACTGTTCAAAGAAAATATAATGAAATAATAATACAGTGAATAATTTTCAAGCAAGTAGGTATTTCAAATTAAATATAGATACTATATATGTGTTATTGTATGAACTGAGATCTAAGCTATGTCCTTTATCTATATATAAAGCGAAAAGATTAATCAGAGGGCCAATTCTAATTATTTATATCAGCTAGTAGACGATCAGATACGATACGATTATATTCCGAAACAATTCAGACCGAACCGAATAATTATGATCGTTGAATATTATATGTAAACCATAATTAGTTAGTAGACTTGCGATGCGATAATGATCGAATTAAGATCAACGAGACTACTAGTTCATGTAACTAAACAGGCTGATCCACTGTTTGAATTTAAAACTTGAATACCTAATCATTTTCAATTGGTGATCCTGCAAAAATTCAAACGTCCATACAATATTCTGTTCTCATAATTATACACAATTAAATCATACAATTCTATATATATAAGTTTTTATTTATATAAATGGATGTTATAATTGTTAACGACATAATAAATACATTTTGAAAACGTATCGTACGTGGCGTTTGGGATCCACGAAATCGATAATTACTCGTAACTCATAACAATCGATTATCCATCGATCGATCGATTTATATATCGAGTATTTCGAGTCATAATATAGAAAACGAGCATGCGTCAAGCTAAATATAAATATATTTTTTAAGTGCGTTTTTGAATTCGATGTGACATTTCACAGGATATACACAATACTCCAACGTCATAAGTGCTACGGTATGGTGTTGAAAATGTTGATTCTACTATGTGACTTGGTCTTGGAGTAGAGACCGCAATTAGGTGATAGATGTAGACTTGGTAGGGTTGTATGCAAGCTTGTCGGGTGGCGGCGCATGGGTGTTGTAAGTTATAGTCAATATTTCTTATGTGGGCGATGTGACCATATACCTTCGGGTAGCTTTCTCGGTCGCCTGCTCTTCTCATCAAAAATATTTTTGACTGTATTTCATCCACGTGGACTGATGTAAATGTATATCCAATTTCTCAATAATTATTAAAGGACGTGCGGAAGGATTTAGGTGGAATTATCTTAATAAAATGGGCTAAAAAATTCACCTACCAATAGTATTATAATGTTAGCCATTCTTATCATTAGCAATTCGCCTCCAATCTTTGAAGTGCAGTTGATGTCCCTTGTACGTGTAGTGTACTGGCTCACTCACACTTTAAACCGGAACACAACAGTATGGTATTGCTTCTTAGCAGTAAAATATCTAATGTGTGGGTAGTGCCTACCCAGATGAAATCCCAAGTAAATTTAATAATAAAAATAAGAATGAAGTTTTCTTATATAATATTTTTACTCTTAGCAATACAAACCTTTTAAATCACAAACAAAATCATCTATCGGTGCCTAAACTCTGTTAATATTTGATGAAACTAAAAACGCTGTACATAATATTATTGACTGTAAGTATAAGAATGCCGAGCTATAAAAAAAGCAAAGAGATTTCGTTGCATGACACATTTTGTAAAATGAGTAAGAAATGAAGCGAAGATAATCTTCACTTTTATGTAAACGCTACTGAAGAGGAGTTTACTAGTAGAAATACGAAGGACGATGAATTTGACACATGAAAATCTGTTAAGCGGAATGTACTTTTATATCTTTAAGATAATTGATAATCGAGATGGCCCAGTGGTTAGAACGCGTGCATCTTAACCGATGATTGCGGATTCAAACCCAGGCAAGCACCGCTGTTTCATGTGCTTAATTTATCTTTATAATTCATCTCGTGCTTAGCGGTGAAGGAAAACATCGTGAGGAAACCTGCATGTGTCTAATTTCATAGAAATTCTGCCACATGTGTATTCCATATACCCGCATTGGAATAAGGTGGTGGAATATGTTCCAAACCCTCCCCTTAATGGAAGAGGAGGCCTTATCCCAGCAGTGGGAAATTTACAGGCTGTTACTTTACTTTTTACTTTTATATTTTTGTGTAACTATGAATGTAGAAAAACGATGTCTTGAGAACATTATTATGGTAATGTTTGTATGAGTTGATTATTTCTATATTTAGTTGTAATACACATTCCGAGCTGTAACTTCATACTTCTAACTTCATATAAAACTGTCTCAGCTGATTTATAAATCGATGAATCAAACGTGTTCTTTTTGTTTCGTCAATTTGAATTGAATGAAATACATAACATACGTTTTTATAAAATATTACTCGCAAAGACGCATCCTGGTTAGTTTTATTGAAGAAATAGATATAGTATTGATGTTTTTTTAAAAGCAACTGGTACCGAAGCTAAGCGATACGTATCGTACTGTGTCACATTACAATGAGTAATATTATTAATGTCGGCCTGTCCGATCGCGGTTACGATGGCAAGATACCTTACATTAAGGAGAACTCGTGTGTCGCGAATCATTTTTCATCTGATGCCCACTGTGTCGTGTACGCCGTGTATGACATTGTTTTGACGACCGATAAGATACTATTTAAGGTACAAATCACAAATCATTTTCGGAAAACAATTTCTCTTATTACCTAGAAAAGATTAAGTTTTTGTAAGAGTTAATTTACGTTTTTATTAAGGCATAATTTTTGCAAAATTAATGTTAATATATTTTGAGTATTAATAATATTTTTTTCACGTTACCAAAAAGTTTACGTTCCTTACTTATTGATAATATTATTTTATTAAATTCAAAATTATTAAAAACGAAGTAAAGCGTGTGAAAAAAAATTCAATTTCATAGATTTTTTTTTTTTGATTATTTTAAGCAACTAACATCAAAATATTTAATATCTATAGCTACATAATTATCTATTAATTAATGACATTGAGAAATTTGATAATTTGCCAAATCTCCATAATATATGGGAAATAACGTCACTACGAGACATTTTTGTTATTAATAAAAGCAAACTCCTTGGTAATTAAATACGTATTATTGGACTAAGGACCGGATTTTCTAGATTTTAATCTCCCAAATTTTAATTTATTTAATCATTATATAATAATAATTAAATTGTTATAGGTATTTAAATAACTACAATCAGAATTTGAAACACAAATTATCTGAACTACGTATTAATTTTTTTGTAAGAATCTGTTTTTTTTATTTATTTTTAAGTGTATATAATAGCTTACTTGATGGCAGGGCTTTGTGCAAGACCATCTGGGTAGGTACCACCCACTCATCAGTTATTCTACCGCCAAATAACAGTACTCAGTATTGTTGTGTTCCGATTTGAAGGGTGAGTGAGCCAGTGTAACTACAGGCACAAGGGACATAACATCTTAGTTCCCAAGGTTGGTGGCACATTGACGATGTAAGGAATAGTTAATATTTCTTACAGCGTCATTGTGTATGGGTGATGGTGACCACTTACAATCAGGTGGCTCATATGTTCGTCCGCCAACCTATAATATAAAAAAAGCTAGCAGACTTTTTATGATAATGATATCTTATTAATTACGAGTAGAAAATTATAAAAGCCTTTATACTACTAGTACTCTGTTGGTTACTCTGTAGTATGATAAGGGTGTTCCCTTATTACTACAAATTTATGTTCTATATTCCTACAAGCCAAATATTATAAAAATAAAAAATGTAGTTTCATCTAAAAATTAAAATTTGACATATAAAAAAAATCAAATTTTAGAGCGACATCTAGCATTTTTAATTTAAACTGAAATGACAATTTAAATGACCCCGAGAAGTTAACAAACCTGAGGATAGAGTAATATGAGAGTTCAAAATGTTCCGATAGATGGCGTTCAAAAATCCTATTACTTGTTAAACTCTAATAAGAATTATACAATAAAAATATGCTTTACTTTTTAAAAATATACTTTTTATTCTAATCGATTGAGGGATTTTTTTTAATGAAAATAAATTTTACTGTCAACAGTACAGAGGCGCTTTAGAAGTCTAAGAAGATTATTTAGTCCTTCGTGTTGGAATTTCCGTCGTAGCACGTACTAGTTCCTTCTATCCGATGCAAGATGGCGTTGGGTGTAGGGAATTTGTTGGTAAAGCAGTTCGTATAGGATTTTCGATGACATTGACTAAGCTTTGAGAAAGCTCTACGGTAGCTTTGTAAGACGACGCGTTTCATGACTGCTTTCAGTCGATTTCTATATTTTTCCTTGTTTTAAGCCAACGACGACCTTGGCGGTTACTTCAAAAGGGTGAGTGAAATATTTCTAATATAATAGTATAATAATTTTAACTTAAATCGATTCCAGAAGCGTTGAATGTAAAAAATCGTTACATTTGTGAACGAGAAAGGTAATTACGCTTAAGTTGGCGCAGTGAAGATGCGCCCTGATTTTATTTCGGTTTGAATTGTTTGTTTTTACAAGTGATATAAGTGTTGCCTTTTCGTTTTTGTACTCAAGTTCATATAATTTTTATACTTCATATGGAGAGGTAAATTAAAAAAATTAAATTATGTATTAATACAGTGTTATGAAACAAGTGTCAAATCTTTAAAGATTAGTAAAACTAAACATTTCAAACTGTCGATACCGTTACTGCGTTATTTATTTGAATAATAATTTTGTAAATTATTTTTTGATCAGTGTTACAAAATCATTTCATTAAAATTAAATGGCAAATTTGGAATCACAAAAATCTGGGTAATTTTTTTTTGCGTTAATATGATGCTATTACCATTTTCACAAGCTATTTTTTATATTAAATCAAAGACAAATTTATATAAAAAATATTTTTTTTGTGCATAAAAAAATAATGACAAGTATTTTCAATGTGAGTACTGTTTATGTTAGAGAAAACCATAAAATAACAATTCAACTAGTGAAAAGAAATTTAAAGGCTCACTTCCAACAAAAATGCCCTCGTAAAACTAATCGTAGTAGCGCGCTTGTTAAAAGACGCGGCATAAAAACTGTTGACGTGAAATTTATACCTGACTTCCATGAATGGTGATATTTTTGTTTAAAGGTTGCCCGAAAAAAAGCAATAAAATATGGCCGCCACAAAGGCACCTCTGGTGCGCCTGCGCCGACTTGGGACTTGCGCATTTTGATTGAACGAAATTGCCGTTGTTAGGATTCGATCCTGATCGAACATATTCGAAGTTTAAATATTTTAGACTCATTAATTTGGAAAATAGTTTTTTTTTTTTTCATACAAATATATAATTATAGAAACAATATAAACGAAAGCTATTACGAACTTACTTCCATTACTATTTCGATTGGTTCATTTTAATTTTTATATTTATTCAAATTTCTACATTAGACTCAAGATATCTTTAAAATGATAAAATTGTAGTTTTACCGCGATAATTAAGTAGCTCTACGTCGGAGCTGTAAAGATTATTTAATTTTATCAATGAAATTATAAAAAATAAAAATTTATTTGAATTTGTAAACTATATACACAATTGATTTAAAACGTAAAAAACAGTCAATTTATTAATTTATAATAATTTATCTTATAAAATAAATAATTCCTTTCGGCAACTATGCAAATCGTTCATATAGCATACGATTATAGCAAATGCAATTAATTTTTTTTATAGATAAATCTTTGAATAGAAAATGATATTTTTAAGTCAATTTATCTTTTAATTAAGCAAATATGCATAATGATAAATAATACATTTTCTATAAAAAAATATCTTGATTCTTATAATGATAACAAATCCATATTTAGGTATTTCTATTTTTTAATATGGACATATGCCTCTGGTATTACAGTCAGATTCGTATTAAAGAAATATTAATATGGCACAAGATTCCGACCGCAGCTTCGCCCGTGTTTCGAATAGGGGAGGGCAGGTGGCCCTAAGTTCTGTAACCCGGGACAATATGCATGGAATTTGATGATCGGTTTAATAGTTAAGCGTAACAAACAAATAAACAAGGTTAATTTTATATTAACAATTTTAATTACTATCCTTTAAGTTTTCAACGATTGATTAAAACATATACATAATATATGCAATGAATAAAAAATCATTGATTAAATCAAAACTAGAGGGAAATAAATGTCTAGAGAGTGAAAAAACTGGAATCAAAATTAAAAACAGTATTTTTTGAAAGAAAAATATGTTTAATGTAAACTTTAGAATAGTTTTAGTACGATACGGGTTTGAAGAAAACAAGCACAACTATAAAAAATATAAACTAATTATTAATAATTCAGTAAATGCATTATTATAAATAAGAATTCAGTTCATTTTTCATTTACGACGTTCGTTACGATTATGCTTCAATGACTTAAATGCTTATAAGGATCCCGTTGATGTATATTTATTTTTATCTTGATCGATCTGAATATTTATATGCTTATACTCAGGTTATATAATTAAAGTGTATATACTTATACAATATATAAATACAAACATACACAGCAATTCTTTAGTGACTGTTCATAAAAAATAAATAATATAGTAAATCTACTATTAAAAATTAATTATATGAATTGTTTACGTCTGAGTAACATATGTATATGGATCTTAATTACATTATCATAATGAGAAAAGCAACAATTTTTTTAATTAAATATTTATAACTATTATAAATATTTTGTATAGGAAGGATATACTATACAAAAAAAATTATAATGAAGAAGACCAATATAATTTATTAATATAAAAAAAATGTATTTCCGTTTCAACTGCCATACGATGAAGGCGGATTTAAATAATAAAATTGTTTAATAAATAAATCTTTTGAATTTTTTATTCATTTACATTATTTAAATTTATTGTTAATATTTACGCAAATTTAATTTGGCTTTTGTTGAATATAATTATTTATTTATTACTTATTTTAAATTTGAAAAAACATAAAATCCTTTTTTTATTTTTAACCAATCAAAAAGGACATTTAAGTGGAAGCATATTTTTTGCAAAATCATTTGTTTGTTTATAGTATAACTCTATATAAAAAATATATATTGAACAAGTAATTAAAATCTTCAGCCCATAATATATTACACTGATTGTTTTCTGCGACTTATGTCAATGAAGTTGTAATAAACAGATAATTATGTTATTAACGCGCAATAAGTGAAGACTAGAAAACGTCCTAATTGGGACGTTTGCCTTTATTCGTTTTACGTAGTAATACGTTACCTATAATACATCATAATTACGTAGTAATACGTTTTGCGTGATTATAACATCTAGTTATCCCTTTTACTTATTGTTTTTATCAAGCTATCCTTTTACTTTTAACGAAATGTAAAAATAAACTAAAATAAACGGTCCCCGGCGCGGCGCACTTTTTTCTGTTGTTTAGTATGGATATAACATATCTGTTTATTAGAATATCATTGACTTATGTTAATATTAAAATGACAGCATCTATGTTTTTTTATTGTAACAACTTTCGATGATATAATGAACACATTATAAGATAGATATAATAAGTTATTTAATATGAGTAAGTAGTACAGCTGACTTCATCATTCATTATAAAATAGAGCGATGAGTCATGCTAAGGGAGCATATTATTGTTGATAAATTGCATTATATTAACCTTGCAACACCGCCTTAACTTTTATTATAGATTTAATTTTATAAAAAAAAATATTAGCCTGGAAAATTAATAAACAAATATAAAATAATTCCCTTTTTTAATTTAAAATATACTAATTCAATAAATAAATGATTATACATAATAATTCACTCATTCTTTTATGCTTGCATAATTTATTGCCTTATTCTGATTCTGATTAATAAAATATTATTATTGCTGGCCATGTATAAAAGATTATAACCATATTTGAAAAAAGAGAGCATTTAAAAAAGGAACACTCAATTGTTCGGCAACACGGCTCACTTTAAAGAGCCGCCTGCCAGCTTATACGAAGGGGAGCGGATTAAATTGAAATTCTTTTTAAAAATTCACCAATAGGGGGAAGGGTGAAGCAGGATTGGCCCTGCGCGTCCGAGCAGAATAATCTTTAGTTAGACTGATTGACAGGGGGCTTCGCTCTTACTAGACTTCATTCGCTCATTGACATAAAAAAGATAAACCTGTTTCAACAACACTTATATCAAATATTGAAGAGATGCTTTGAATTTATTTGTAATCCGATTGTGATGAAACTTTGTCGAGTTTTTGCGCTAATTAGCGAATTTTCCTGGCATTAAAAAGCGTAGAGACTTTTTTTACTACTTTTTTTTCTATTGACCAGTATAGCTTGCGAAGCTAATAATAATTTTGTTCGATAAAAAATCGTGTAATTAGAACGCCTTGATTTTCATGTTGTTTGGCGATCACATCTTTATTATAATCTGCGTGTTTAAGTAACTTCTGAGTTTCTTCCCAATTATTCCAGATTCTTCAAACATTCTTGGTCCGTACTGTTTTAGTACAATGCAGTTACAGATACTTATTTTAATTTATATGATATTACAGTTATCGGTAAGGAGGCAACTTGTCGTATATTGTATATGTACGAATCTCCATATTTGTAGAACAAGAGAGGGTAAATCAAACTATCTATAATAATCAAAGAACTATTGGAAGTAAAAATGTTGACTGCTCTTCTTTATACATTTACTCAAATGCAATTTATGTTACTAAAAATATTACTCAATTCCTGAGAATATAATAATTGTAGCATTTTCATTACAAGGATGAAACACTAATGACTCTCCGTACTAGACTGTATAGAATATCTCTTGTGGGGCAACGTATACGGGTTTATGTAAATCTCATAAACAGTCCAAGCCGCCTCTGTTGTATAATTAAAAAATAAATATTTAAGGGATGTTTGTGTGGAAAAATGAGTTCATAGATACACCTTAGGAATGAAGCGATTGCTTCCTACTTCAGTACGGTTAGATAAGGTTATATTCCTTATCATATTTTATCAGGTAGTAAATTTTTAGTTATTAAATCAATTACTTGCACACTTCTTGATTCAAAAAGAATTTTAAATTTGGAAACGAGCCGGTTGGTCAGCTTATTAATTTTGTAAAAATTACCTACTATATAGAAAAATGTGGTTTAAACGTATGTTTCTAATTAAACCTTAACAAAGTCCAAAAACAATTATATTGATATGAGATCGTATTGAACAAACCGCAAAAAATATTCAAAATGGTTTCTCATATAAAAAAGTTATACGCAACAAAGATAAAAAAAAATGGCGGACGAATCGAGAATACACAAAACAATGTAACAAGTAACTAAAAAAAAAAATTAGGTGGTAGGACTTTGTGCAAGTTAATCTGGGTACCACCCTTTCTAGATATGACACCGCTAAACACCAATTCTAACTTTAACATATTAGTTCCCGGTTAGTGACGCACTAGCGAAGTAAGATGGTTAATATCTCTATACCATTTCCATTTCTTTCTTTCTTTTTCTTTGAAATAAAAAATAAGGGCCTTATATCAAAATCGTTACGTCATAAAAAAGACATTAAACTTTTTTTTATTATTTTGATTTTCTACACATAATATTACGAAATCGTTAATTATGTATATAGACTTGTTTTACATCTGGTATTTATATATATTTTTTTATATTTGTATGAATAATGAGGTCTTGACAGGTATAATAATTTATTGGCTGTATTTGACATAAAACATACTATTTGTTTACTATTTCAGTCAAATACCTTAACTTTAACCTTAAAACAGCTTAATATATTATAGTTAAACATATTGTATAGACATACCGTGATATAAACAAGTTTTGTCTCGAATATGCAAGGAAACACAACATAAACCATTCATGTCATTATAGAATTTATTGCTAGTGATATAAGGACTAAAATCGTTTACACGAATTTAATAGAATAACATAGAGTAAATTTAGTTTATGCATTGTACACGGCACCATATGGTATCTTGTTAGTTGGTCATAGGCACCGGATGGACGTTTTGCGGCGCTAAAGCCATGTTTATAATGAAACAATAATTCTGCGTTTTCGTAACAAACGTTAAACTTAACATTAATAATAATTAATTATTATAGTAGCTAATCATTTTGGTATAAAATTAATATGAATGATTAATGATTTTTGGTCTCTCTTTATGAGATTATTACCCGCTGATATCGTTAGGCCAAGTACCATGAAAGTTGCCGATGTTTTAAGTTACCACAAGATGGCGCTACAGTACTATAGCTTTGTATTGTTCGATGTGCGCAGATGTTGTTCTATCTCCTTTATCAAGTCTAAAATAAATAATAACGGCTTCTACCTACATTGAAATTTCATTGAGGCATTTTATTCTTGCTTTAATTATATGTTTTATAAACAATATACACTTTAACTATTTAGAAAACGAATTAAAACATAATATACAAGTCATCAATGCATTGTATTTGTATATAGCGGTATATTTATCATAATTTTAAGTAATTTAGTTAGTAGTAAATTCAGTAACTTGAAATAAACACTTCTGTCGCTCTTTATGTCACAATTGTATACCCTCCTTTGAATCCCGTTCAAAATAAGAGGCCGTATTCTTTAGGTATTATGCGTCGGTTTTTTCGCTCAAGAAATTATTATTCAGACAGATTGCAGATATGATCAGACTCTAGTCGCTTTTTTTCATAGCCAGTTAAATTAAAACCATTATTAGATGTATATAAATATACATGTTAACTTCTAAAGTCATTATAAATATTAGCCAACATATTATCAACCGCTCAAGAAAGCTGATAAGAAATCAAATCTGTATTAAAAAGTAAATTATTGTGTCGTAAAGCTAATCGTCTTGTCTGCAAACGTCCGTCAAGCTCGCCTTTCGTGTTACATAATACACTCAAATTGTCAACGGTTAACTGTCAATTGTTTTTTGTTTATAACAGTTAGAACCTACTTGTATTTATGTAACTTAAATGTTGTGTATTACGAAATAAAATTAACTCGTAATTTTATACTATGAAAATTCATGTGTTACAATTCTTTGAGATCGTAATTTATAAAAAATGATACATATAATTATATTTATATTTATTTGCCAGTTCTGCATATATGACTATATCATTAATCTTTTTTTTTTTCAAACTTTGTATATTTGTATACTAGCTATTTGCATCGTACCACAAAATTTACTTGGCGCGAAGGTTTTATCGAATAATTTGAAGTGTCAATCATAGATTTTAAATCGTTTTATGGATCTTACACATATTTTCTAACATTTCTTTGATCGTATTATTATATAAATACATATATTATATAACACTATTGACAAGCGAGTTAGTTAGAAATAAAAAAAAATAAACTCTATTGTAATTCGGACTGGAATTTCTAGTTGTATCCAATAAATTCGTTACTAAAACTAAAAATAAATGGCAAATATTTAGTAACACAATTGTTGTTAATTATTGTAAGTTTAACAAAACTTGAAAATAATACTTAATTTATTCAAAAATCCATAAATCAAAATGCATTTTCTCAAACGTTTGTCACGTGACACAAAACGCTCCTTATTCGCCGGGCTTTTGATGAAGTCACTTTCTTGTTATCCTTACTTTTCTACTATATGTACCACAGATTAAAATACAGGAAAGTGACGTCACCGACTCCATTGCGTGCTATTTAAATATGGAATTTTAATTTGATATTTTTTGGCAAATATGTACTAGAAATAAAATATTAACTTTTACTGGGCTCCTTAACTTGTACTAAATAATATAAAATGAATTTTAAAAACCAGTCAAATAACCTATTTAGGCTGTTTATACGTACTCATATAAGAACAATTTAAATCATTAATTCAGTGCTGCTGTGCTAGACCGCTTGTTATTTAGCCATTTTGTAATGAAATTTTATTAATTTTATATAGGTAATATTGTTATCATTTGTTTAATAACTCAACATTCCTTTACCAATTTCGTATGGTATCTTTAAGAAATTATTTCTTACATTATATTTTACATAACATTATACATAACGTTATTATAAATTATTCGAGTCCTCGTTCTTTAAATTGTGTTTAAGTCAATGGGCTATCTGATGGTAAGTTGTTACCACCGGCCGGAGATTTTAGAGAGAGAGAGAGAGAGCGAGAGAGACAGATAGAGATATTTTAACAATTTTAATTGTATTATTTATCGCCAACGCATTATCCACCTTAGTAATCAAGATATTATGATCTCCAACTAAATAAAAAAAAAATCTAACTACAATTAACTCAACGCAATAAAAAAAATACAATGTAATAGAGATAATTGAGGTAACAACAAACAAATAGGTATTTTGCATAACTCATGTCCAGAAATTACTACAAAATGATTAACTCAAGTAAATTATTTTGTAAGAATTTCACATCTATTAACAGCTATTAAACATACAAAATCACTATCGACTTCACATTTTTTGATTGAATACTTTGGTTATAGAATTACTTTTGTACTAAAATAATGTCTTTGTTTCAAATGTAAGAAGCAACCGCTCAATTTATTTAAATAATTAAGAGCAAACCTTCCCGTGACTTCTTGTTAAAGGGTAGTTTAGGTAAGGCGTAGTAGGGCGTAGTCGGGTGTAGCGGGGAGGGTGTTACATAGTCTGTCGCCGGTCGCACTCCACAGCGCGCAGCTGCACGACGCCTTACGTTCGGTGAGCCAATCCTTGTTCGATTTCATTTTTATCCTAGTGTTCTATTTTCAAATTATTTTGAAACTTTTTTTTATACTTTAATTCAGTCAATTAAAATTTATGTTTGTAATTCTATGGTTACATTGTTTATATGATTTAAAAAATTACATAAGGAATTTTTAATAAAAAGCAGAAAGGAATACGTTATATTGAATATCCATGTTACATTTTTTAAGTGATTTGATCGCTGCCTTTATATAGACCCATACTTTATCTTGTCAAACTATATAAGGTATCGGGACTAGGCGCCAACTTGATTTTAAACCTAGTTTTATTTGCACACTTGATTAATGTTTAGACTAAGATTTATTTCTTAAAGCAAATTATAGATCGCATAGTAACTGTCTTATAAAAATCCAATTAAAATCTATAAAATCAAATCAATCTGCACAAAATTAAGGTTTATTGCGTATTAAAAGTGCAATTTGTTAAACAATTAAAATATAGAACGTGTAAATATCGTATGAAAAACGTAAATCTACGATATAATATCTTACGAGACAACACTTAAATTTTCTATTATATTTTTTATATTGCATTGATTTATTTTCTGCTTCTTTCATTAGTACCATTCAATTAAGATTGACCCGAGAAATAAGATGCCACACCCAAATTTTATATAATTAGTACTGAATATCTTAGTATCATTACATAATACAAAACAAAGTCGCTTACCGCTGTCTGTCCCTATGTATGCTAAGATCTTTCTATCGGTTTTTTTTAATAGATAGAGTGATCCGACCGAAAGGTTCTTGTATATTACATGGACAATATAAGAAATCACTGATAATTTTTGAATTTTCTAATGTAATGTCGTAAAATAAACACATTCTGTAATATATTTAGTATCATTATTACACCCGAGCGAAACCGGAGCGGGTTGCTAGTATATTATAAGCAGACTCAGACGATCTTTCTAAAATCTGTGATTTCGATTACTACATTTAATACAAGTTAAAATATACTAATAAGTACACGTAAGATTTTCAATATATTTCTTAATCATATCGAATAATAATGAATAAATCAAACATTACATGAATGTTTTGATGTAAAAATCTTTAGTACATTTCGTGAGATCCATAGTCAGATTAGTAACGCCTTCCGGAAACTCACAGATAATAATAAAATTGACCTACAGAATAACGATAAGATCGGCTGTTAAAAACATTACACCGGCATGTGTCTCGCATTTATAATAAAAATAATTTATGCGCTGTATACAGTTCTTTTACGAAACAAGTAACCGTTTTTTATTCCGTTACCGTACGTAATCGTAGAACAAATTAATTTTGAAAATCGAACTAAATTGGATTCCCTATTTACGCATTACAAAACAATTAGGTATGTATCTATGATACAGTAAATAAAAACTTTTTCTCATATGAAATTTTAAATTCCGAACTGGAAAATATTCTTTCAAAATTATGTTCCAAAGGAAACTTTAACATAAAAAAGTAAAAAAAATATAAATATAATTTGTATAACGACTTTGTACAGTATATAATTATCGTTAATTATAAATTCAAAAAATGTTCCAATCACAATTATTTCTCTTGGTATCATCTCAATATTTTCAATCAAGAGACATATGTTAATTTTAAATAAAAATATACTTATGTGCCGACTATTATAATACTTTAATAATCTGTTGAAATATAGTCCTTTACGTGTTAAAAATATTTTAATATCTAGGATGGTTATAAATACAAACATAAATGTCTACATTATACATACATAATCAATACTCGTGCCTAAAAGTAAGTAAAAAAAAAAAAAAAATTTTAGCATCTGAAGATAACAAGGAGTTTATACTTGGAATTAATCTATCTTACAATTCTGAATTATATTTGCATATATATGGGTTATTAAAAATCATATCATGTCCATCGAGAGACCTTCTGGCTTAGAATATGTTATGAAAGGCCTCTAGCGAACGTATTGTGTTACTTCTTTATTATATTACAACGTACCATATTATGCACATTGGGGACGTAACCAAGGAGTCTTTACTATTATATTTTTCCCGATATTATAAAGATTATAATTATTATGCTACCAAACAAAAAAGACTTGAGCATAGTTTATGACTATAGAATTTGGATATATCTGCATATGCTCGGATTAACAAATAACCATAAATAATATTAATCTGGCTAATATTCCATTAGGTTTTTCGTTGTTCGATCGTATTTCGCCGTTGATTTCGAATTTGATTAATTTTAAGTAGTTTTACTAAAAGATGGATTAACTTTTTTTTTATTTTAGTTTGAAACACAAACGATATTGGTAAAAAACTTTTCAAAATCCTACAATCTTGATATGACTTTGTTTACGTGACGGATATTGTCTTCTTGAATCGTCCCAAACTTGATTTCGTAGCTTTTGCAAGATACCTACCGCTTTATAATGAAAATTTTACTTTCTTTGTATTTAATCCTAAAAATGCTCAATAGGATTTCCATCCGGAATCCGAACCGGAATGAACATTTTGGCTGCGCCAGATGCATTACATTTCTGTAACAAACCCTAGGCCAGTTAATATGCCAATGGAAAAACCTGTATGGCATTGACAACGTAACTGGGTAGTACAGTACAGTACTAGCAATAATAGGTTTACGTCAAAATGACAAGCTTAGTTTTTCATCACATTTTTTTTTATTTAGTCTGATCCACAGCTTCGTCATGCTATAATAAAAACTGTAATAAAATTAAAAATGTTTTATATAGTACATAAACATGAATTACCTTCATAGATATACTCTTTATATATAATATTCATAGAATTATGTACCTTTATTTAAGTATGTAGAAACAAATCTTCTATTATAGTAGACTTGGTAATTACAATCCTAAAATATTTTAATATCTGAAACAAGGTCGACGGCGATCATCAATTTTATTATATCGTAAAGATATATAACATCGCCCGGCCGTTACGAGTCTATGCCTACCAAATGTGGAAGACATTCAAATCGAGAGGAATTGTATTATTTTTATTGTATTATTTACGTAAGGGGAAGGTCGGAGTCTGCGCGCCGGGGAGTTATGCTCATCGATACTGTAACCCCTATTGCGCATGTGCGGAAACCTCGGCTGATAATATTCTGATTTCTCATTTTATGAATGCTAATGCGCGGTATCAAAAAAGGCCTGACCTTTCTATGCCCTCCCTATTAGTAGCGTAATATGTATCAGCTCATCATTCTCTCATAATAATTTCATTTATTTCACGTTCTTTAATAGAAACTCAACATTTTTTTTTCGAAATACCTACTATGATCTAATCTATGTTTAATGATGTTGTAGGTTTTACTACAAAACATTCATATAAAGATTTTACGTACATATATCACAAATAAAAAACTATAGACACAAATTTATATTACTCCCTACATATTTAACTATGTACATACATATTTGTATGTAATTAGTTTCGGTTGCATGAATTTGAAATATTGTTTTTTTTTTCCTGACATAGATAAGTATTTATTTGCTATATTTTACTATTGTACTCATATCTTATTGTGTTTAAATAGAATCTATATAGCACGAAAATGTTTTCGATGTAATTCAATCGACATTCCTTCAGTAGATGACTCGCGTGACAAAATTGTATTAAAATTAATGTGTTTTATTACTCAGCAAGTTATTTTCGATGTCATTAAACTTCTGAAAATCATAAACAAACTTCTTAATATCAATACGTTGAGCTTGCGTGTCTTCGCTACTTTTATTTTGGAGACTTTTATAACGATGTTAATTTAGAGACATTGTGTCGTATCTTCATTTCTTTTTAACGACTTTTATATAAATATCACACGCATATATTTTATTTCGCATTGTCATCATTATCGATGACTACGGATTACTTATAAACACCGGTAGTGTTTGAAGTGTGGTTAAGCCGTCTGTCTTCTTTTTTTTCAAATGTCAAATTAATAATGACAAAAAGAGACAGCATTAATCTGACGATACTTAACTAAATATTCGCTGTATATTTTTTAAGTGAGGCATTAATTCCCTACTATGAAAGACTATTGTCTGATTATAAGAGATAAATAAATGATATCTATTTTATGTAATATGGGAAGGCAGACTATTAATTTACCCCCTGATGGATACCAATGTGTCATAGACATTAGCACAATAAGGATACCGTAATTTTACCGTCAACCATAAATACGAAGATGTTCTCATATATAAGACTTCAAACCGTAACCATTAATAAAATAAAAATAAAATACTTTGTAGTAGTTTAGAAATCGCACAAGGCGGTGAGGCCAAATTAAATGACTAGAAATATGATTGTGCGATACTTCTTTACATAGTATAAAACAAATTCGCTCAACGCTGTCTGTTCCTATGTATGCTAAGACCTTTAAAATTACGCAACGGATTTTGATGCGGATACTTTTCACTATCATGATTCGAGAGGAAAGTTTTTGTTAATAATACATGGACAATATAGTAAACAAATTTTGTAGTAAGTATATTTATTATCAGCATTACAACCGTGCGAAGCCGGGTTGGATAACTACTAACAAATATACCATAGCTAACAGTGCAGAGGTGGGAAATTATAAGACGTCTCATTATACTTGCTGCTGTATGAATAATTCGATATTTTTATGGACCTCATGAATATATATAATAAATTATGTACTACTTATAATATGACAGATATAATAAACAGACAGCTATCCCACAGATAATTATATTTTAATTATAGAACTGTCAGTTTGACAGGACAACTCTTCTACCGTGTTGAGCTTAACTTAAAACTCTATATTAATTAATATTACAAATGTGAAAGTAACTCTGTATGTCTGTTGCTCTTTGACGATCAAAACGCTGAGTCGAATTTCATGAAATTTGGTATGAAGCAAGCTTGAACTCCAAGAATGTACATAGGCTATTTTTTCCCTAACAACCAACACCTTAAAATCCGAGCGAGGTCGAGGGCCACTGCTAGTCGAATATAATTTTATTATTTTTTCCTTAGTTTATTAAGAGCCCGGTTTACGTCGTTGATAGGGTTTTATCTATGTTAAATAAAGGTTTATCAGCTGCTACCTGTTCGGATGACAAACAATACTGTTAATCTACCGTCATACTAAATTATATTAATGTAAACAAAAGATAACGCAGCTACCTCTAATCTTTATCTATCACACTATTTTATGAGATAAATCTTAAGCTGAATTGGGTTAATGTGATAAAGTTTATCATTTAGACGAGGTTTTGGAAAATTTCACATAATTAGGTATTATGGTTTTGGTTGCGTCTTTGTCCATGAAAACAATTTGACACTGTATGAGTGTATGAACAGCAAGTCGTACTGGGATTTATACCGAAAGCCGTCTTAATCCTGGTTTGAGTTGAAAGGGAGGTATTTCCTCTTAAAAGATTGATTAATAGAAATTGATCATCATTACTCAACCCAGGATTTGCGAGAACGCTGTTTGCTTTCTATTTAGCCTGTCTATAGCTTGAGTGAAAAGTTTATAATTTAATTGGGTATCTGTTATTCTTATAAATTTTATAGGAATTCTACAGTTTATTTAATCTGTAATTTAAACGAAAATGTTCGAATGATTGTTATGTAAAACACAGGTAATATAATGTCTGTATTTGGTCGACGTTCATATCATATGGTTTATATAGAAAAACAACGTCGTCTTAAACAATGTATGTACAGCACATACGCACATAAGATTTATATGTACGAAAGTTTCTGATTAAATCAAATTTTAAATATCTCGTATTCTTTTGTTAAGTCTATAGTCTAGAATAAGTGTAAAGTAATTTTATTAAAGTTAAATTAATTTATTTATTTGATTGAAAAATTAGCATAATTTAAATATTTCGTAGCAGTTTATGTAACCAAATGTACATCAAATTTTTTGTAAGAAAAACCAACTTAAAATCATTCAAGACCCGATATTATAATACGACGCAATAGAATAACTTCTATACCTACGTTTCTCAATAAAATATTGTTTGATATTTAATTTGTGTTGTATACGATAACGTGTATTATGAATTAGTATTTTGGCCTTTTTTTCTTACAATGGCGATCGTGCGTTGATCGAGATTAAAAGAGATAGGTGAGATTCAAATTTAATAAATGACAGATTCGATCAGAGATTCGGTCACAGATTCTCCTAATCGGCGAAAATATTTCTCCATAAAATTATTATATGTATTAGTTATGTTTATGATATTTGGAATAGAACAAAACATAAACTTTAATGAAACGACAGGAAGCATACAATAAATCCTATGTCAGTGACCCCGTGACTTGAATACGTATAATTCCGTTATGCGAAACGCGTTTTGTTTGAATAAAAATAACGATCCCTATTAACTATCAACAGAATTAGCATGATTAGTCACACCTCTACTAGACCAATGTAGCCAGCATTTAGACTCCATTCAACAAATATAGCAATGAATACAAACGTAAAAAATCAAACATTAATCTAAATTTTCTATAAACGAAATAGGTATTTCATATATTTTGGTATATTACGTAGTTGCAAATATGATTCTAATATTGAAGTCAAAATCTGGTTTAGCCGAAAGGGCTTCATAGCAATGTGGCAAAAATGCCGTTCAATTTATTCCCAAATTTTGTCCCGACTGGTCCCTTTTTGTTGCCATCTGCGTTCCGAAAGTCCAGACAGCTCCACCCTAAAAACCGTTTAGACGAGATTCTTATCCTTTCACTCGCTTGTCAAATCACATATTGTTATCTCACTCTAAGCGCTGGAACGGCCAGGACCTGTCTCCCGTCTCTTTTTTGCACATGCGTTTAAATTGTTCCATCCTTTCTGGCTCGTAGTAATTCGTGTATTTCCGCTTCCCACACGAGTGGCAGCCATGTTTGGCGGGACTGTCAAGTCAACGCCAGTTTGGCGCGTATCAGGCAGGATGAACAAGGTCGGTTTCCATCAGTGGAAGCTTATAATATTAATAATTTGTACGTTGAGCGATTACATCATACGGTCATATAATTTTTTTACACATATTAACATTATATAATGACGATTTTCAGATGCAGATCGTACTTCTAAGGCAGGGCGTGTGTTCAAACGGAATGACCTTGTAAGTAATTTTATATTTTTAATTTTAAATAATAACTAGATGTTATCTTTTACTATTCATAATGGACGTATCATTTACATTAAGTATATTATTCATACTAGCTGACATTAAAATAATTGACTTACAACAAAATTAAGACACATCACAATGCATATTTTCACACGGTCTATGAGAATTTAAAATATATACAATTATCTAGGTATTTTAATAATAAATATTAAAACAATTTTTTTTATATGTTACATAGTAAGATAATAATAGTAGGTTTAACGGTTTTTATTGAATAGTAAATAATTTTATTGATCAGTGTTAGTATATCGGATTTATATTTAAAAAAATATATAATGATCAATATTTAAATATTTTCGTATATACATATCGCTAATTTTATAATTAAATATCAAAATAAGTCATATAGGATATAAAATAATAAAAAACGAATTTTTAATTTAAAAAAATGTGCGTGATATATCCGTAATATAAATATGCATATAATATATCGATATAATATTTTAAGATGTTATCACCCCTAACTTAAGAATGATTTTACAAGCAAAATGTAGAAGTTAGAAATCGTTCGTTCTGCATTCACAAGGTTTAAACAAATTCAAACAAAACAAAGGTGTTTAACCTGAATAGGCGTCATAGAGATCAGACAATGCGCTCTATGTGCAGCACCAAAGCCTCACCGATAATTGTTTAACAGATTTTACTGGGTCGGTATTTATTAGCGTATACACTTTCAAAGGTTTAATTGTATTACTTATTCATATCCCTTACATAATAGATTCTTTAAATAGAATAGCTGTTAGGTAGAAAACGTGTTTTTGTTAAAAGATTTTAACGAAATTATTGAGAGTAACGCAATGTAACTTTCCAGTTCAATATTAGTATGGATAAGGATTATCAATCATACGCCTAGTGATGTCATTCGAAGATTAATTAATTTATCATAGCTCATAGGAATAAATTTTATTATATTCACTGATTCTAATAAAATTTGCATCAATAACAAATGTAATTACAATAATAGTTAATGTTTTAGTATGTCTCACAGCTATTGTTCGAGCTGATGATCTAATAGAACTATTGCATTTAAGGCAATATCAATTTATGTATTGGAGATCATAGCGATAACATAATAAATAATTATGTTTGAACGTTTTTCTTTTGTTCATAACTAATATTGAATTGTACCGTGAGAGCAAATATGATGAGTTAAATTGTGTAGGATATTTTGCGATCTATATACATATATGCAGAGGAACAAAGCGTTGGCATAAAATATAAAAGCTTCTAAAGTTGATGATGCTTTAACCTAGGCTATGTTAAAATAAAGAAAACAGAAAAGTACTAGATTTAGAAACCCTTTTTTTATTTACATATTTTTTTTCGTAGTATAGTGCTTATATAAATATACAAACATAATATTATAATCAAAATACAAAATTACGTATTAAAAACAATTGAGGCTTATTATCAAAATATAACTTTGGACATTTTTTTTAATATTAAGACTAGTCCACACTGCCCACTGCACTATCAAACTGCTAGTGCAAGAAATATTATGTAAATTAATAAAATTAATAATTACGACTATAAATTGATCTAGGTATAGCTATTAATTATGAAATATACGCTGTTCGAAAAAAAAGGTAACTTACTGGAACAAAATATAATTATAAAATATCATTTACAAATATTAAAAAAAAGAATCTAATAAATGGGTTTGATCATATAACTACGACAAATAACTATCCATAGAACATAAAATCGCAGTCATCGATAAAGATTCCAAAAAATTGTTCGACATTCAAATTAATGAGTATTCCGATAACTACGAACGAGAAAAAAAACAACAACGCCAATGAATCATCTATAACTGTAGAGTCATAAAAACCGTCGGTCTCATAAAAGTTATAAACGATCATATTAGCACTTCGTATATGATCTACCATTCCAGTTTCCAGTATAGGAATATTATATTCAATTGTATCACCGGAGGCACATTCATATCTCCCGTGTAAACAGTCAACAATTATGCAGAGCGAACTAACAAAACGTGTAAATGGGGCAATTACCGCCGCCTATGTAGGCTGCTGTACAATTAGTGACTGGCTAATAGTTTTTCATCACCAATAGTCTCATGCGATACGTCGTGTGGGAGCTCTTCAGAGTGAGATCGGCTGTCGGTCTGGTCACATCAGTTCTCCGCTTTTAATTTTACTATCCGATCGAAGTATTTTATAAATCGGTTTGTTTCAAATCATCTTTGTTCTCTATTACAAGTCACTTCTTTAAAGTAAGTTTTTTTATCGCTATTTTTTTTATAATATGTATTTTTATAAATAATTTCCCGGTATTGTAAAGTCAATATGGAAGATGTTACCATATTGAAAATAATAGTGACGGTCGTTTCTTATATATTTTGGACGTGTTTTATATTTCTTAATGCGCAAGTTTTTTATCGTAATAAATATTCGTTGAAATCTTTTGATTTAACTGTTTTAATATTCATGTTCATTTATCATACACAAAAACACGAAACAAAAAAAATAGTATTGACGATAATAAATATTATTAAATTACTGGAAATAGCTATTTGTGTATGCTAAAAATATATTTTTTATTATGTTACATTTTCTGAAAGAGATAAATTTGCGTATATTATAATATATTCATTATTTAAAATATCATGCAAAAGCTTCATCATAATATCAAAGGGAACATTTGCAAAGAAGGCGTCGTTGGATCAATAGTCTGGTAGCCGGCAGTTATTACATACAGTTGCTAACAGTAACGAAATGTCTCGTCCACAAGTCTAATCAAACACCCTCAACACAGTTTTGCAACTAGTGGGTTGAGCACTCGAAAGATTTGTCCAACAGCTGCTCGATTACACGCCCAGTGTGTTAGAGCCTTGGATAGGCGGCAGCTCTATGTATTCAAGAGGAGAGGTTAACGAGAAGGGGGGGTCAGGTTATGTTGGTGGTAAAGTCATCGGGTCTGGGCCGGGGGCGGCGCTCATTGCTCGCGTCCGGAGTACGCATGCGCTTGTCCCCTGACCCACTTGCGTCGCGCTGCCGCCGGGCGGATGGCGGCCTCGATACGCCAAGGTTGGCGAATCAACGAATTTCGCCCGCAGACTTAGTGACGCGCCACTATGGAACAGCCCATCCGAAAAGGGTCGCTCTGATAAAAAGCGGCTTTATTATCTCACTTTTGATATTGTTCGCGTATTAAAATAGTTGAGTGTAATGTTTTCGTATAATATTGAAATCGATTTTACGTAATAGGTTGTTGCAATAATTTCCATGACAAGTGTCGATAATAGGGAAGAAAATAATATCGTTTAATAGAATGATATTGAAAAACTCAAATGTGTGAATAAATTACTTCTGAGTCACGATGACGAAACACTCGCGAAGCACATTATTACGTGTCCGCACGCACTTTGTATCATATTGATTAGCATACTCTGTCTAAAATGCATTCTTCGTCTTGTTATCGTCGGCTTCCTTCCGTTGTCTTTGCCTGTACGTAATGGGGATTGACAAATTATATATCACATTTTGACTTGTGACTTTCTTGATTGTGACCATCTAATTAAACATTCGCTGTACGGAATTACTCATCAGGACCTTCATTTGTTTGAATAGTGCCGTCCTCACTTGTCGCGTATGTTTATTTTAAGTGTATCATAGATAGCCTAGTTCAATTACGATGATCGATTACGACAGGACAGCTACTGTCGCTAGTTACACGCTTTAATGAATTCATTGTGTCTGGCGTGCGCGTAGTGCGCGGTGATTCTACAACAATCGATAAAATATTCCGCCGAGTGTTGACATCACTAACATCAATTGTGATGGATGTGTGGTGTGACTGTTCGTTTTAAATATAGATTAGAATTATATTAATCATTCGCTGTGTGTAACGGCAGGTAAATGTTTATTTCCTCTTTTGCAGATGCCGTCGAGCTTCGTACTAATCGCGGCGGATGTACTGAGACTTCTCGAGTAAATTTTCCAATTATTATGTACTTTTAAGTTAATATAGTAATTTACACTGATTGTCTATTATGTAATACGCCTTAGTATATATGTGTTGAAGGGTTTTATGATAATAGATATAATGTTACTGTAGTTTAAGAGTTACTTTTCAGCTGTATATAATTGAAGCAACACTGTTGGTGCCTCCGGCATCAATATTAGTGCCCTACATCTACCCTGTAGATCCGAATTTGTTTGAAGTGAGGCGACAAATTCGGTTCTAGAGAGGTTTGTGTGGTGCATGCACTGCAACGTACAAGATACAAGAAAAGGACGTGAAATATGATGAAGAATAACTATAAGAATACTATCTGTTCTATAACTTAATCTGTAATATTCTTGTGCATAGGCATTGTTATATAATTATGTTATAACGTATATGTAAATGATACCTTTTACTATCTTATGTTTACTTCGACTTGAATATTGAAGATTAAATTTTTATTTCCTTTATTCTGGATATTATTTAGATAGATGAAATTAACCCTTCATTTCATTTAAAATTAATTTATAAATATAGAATTAGAAATTGACCAAACGATGATCTTAAGAAGTCTAGTCTAACAAGGAAACCGACTCTTTTTTCATAACTCGTGAAATAAATAAAGTAATTCCTTTATTCCTATTAGGCTTAAAAGGATAAAAGGAAAAAGGTGACAATTTACAAATTCTCTGATAATTTTTATTATAATACATACCTATTCTAATTTATGTAGACTTATTTAATCTTAAATATCCTACTCAATGTATGTCGCATGTGTTAAAGCATTTGTTCTATTATATACATGAAATAATATTCGCAATCTATTTCATAATCAAATAAATAAATATTTCAACAAATAATATGTTATGTTTTTTTACCTTACTGTAAATTGTAGATAATACCAAATAATAATTAAAGATATTTTTTAGTACTCGTAAATAACCTTCTAATTTTATAGAACATGGTTCAATATTCTTACAATTTCATTTGTTTTAAACCAATAAGCCTGTAAAAGTACAATAAATTTCAATATTTTGACTAACAGGCGTAGACTTGTAACATTTTTATGATTTTATTCTAAAAAGCTTAAGAATTGAGTTGTTATCCCCGCCGATGAATCTTATCGAGACAAATTTTAAGGAAACTCAAAATCATTTACCTTATCATTTGTAATAAGTATAAATAGGTATATGATTAGATTGTTTCAACGATTTTATCTTACATTAAAGTTATCTATATACTACCTTATTGATTATGACAATACAGCATGACTTAAGGACGAAGCCACATCTAGGTGCAATATGCAACTTGTACACTAGGCGACGCTCTTCTCATAAAGCTATTTTAACATTATCATTTGATATGCTAACACATTCTAGGAGATTAATCTGTTAACTCTCGACCCTGGACGAAGAAAGTTTGGCTTTCGTTCGTAATTTAAAAAAAAATTGTATACTTAGTTGGTTGGAGATTAAAGATCCAATGGTACATAACATCTTAGTTTCCAAGGTTAGTGACGCATTGGTAGAATGAGGAATTATTTAGATATATCAGTTACGTTGTCTATGGGCAGTGGTCTCCACTTATCAATCCATTACTTATTAAAATTATAAGCCAGAATATAACTAAATTAAATTATATATAGGAGCCAGAATATTTTTTTACTCATTTGCAACTTAGCTTTAACGACTATTAAATTTTTCTAAGGAACTTCCTTAAAACATGCAAGGCAAACAAGTTTCTTTCTTTCGGTGGATGTAGGTGAGGATGTTGTTAATGGTGATTACAAAAATGCAGTTACTAACAAATTCCACGCTTCCACGGCCCTGCAATTCGATTCTGTAAGAGCTCAATTGTAAAATTTTTACACCAAAAAAAAATATTATTATTATAATGAGTATCACATATAATCTGACTTTTCACGTGTTCTACTTCGAATTTCGAGTTTTTGCTAACATAAGATGTATTGTGTTAGCAAAAATTCGAAATTCGATGTCGAGAATCGCTGATTATTGAACACCTAATAAGGTTCAGATCTTTTAATTGTATCATGATATCATCTTCTCCTTTGCAGTGTTAAATCTCATCATCTTGCACGAATGCTATTAATTATTATTTAGAGCAATCATAATTTCTTCAAAAAGTAATCGTAAGTGCTATATGAAAAGGCTTCAAGAAAAAAGTATTTATTATCTATACATTTTCTTTCAACACAAAACGTTTATAGACCTAGATAATCAGATAGCCGTTTATCTATTCTACCCATAGAAAAATAAATTCTATGTACATGTTTGTGGAAAATGGGGTGACAAGGTGAAGGAAAACCTAGGTACCACCCACTCATCAGATATTCTACCGCTAAACAACAGTACGCAGTATTGTTGTGTTCCGGTTTGAAGGGTGAGTGAGCCAGTGTAACTACAGGTACAAGGGACATAGCATCTTAGTTCCCAAGGTTGGTGCCGCATTGACGATGTAAGGAATAATTAATATTTTTTACAGCGTCATTGTCTATGGGTGATGGTGACCACTTACCATCAGGTGGCCCATTGTGCTCGTCCACAAACCTATTCCGTAAAAATAAAAAATCCACCAACCCGCATTGGAACAGCATGGTGGAATATGTTTCAAACTCTCTCCTCAATAGGAGACGAGGCCTTAGGCCAGCAGTGGGAAATTTACGGGCTGTTAAAAAAAAGTAAAAAAGACTTTCTTTTTTTACTTTTAAGGTTCCTCTCCAATTTGTATAGCCTTGATGAAACTGAAGTAGTTTAAAGGCAATCTAAGGCATCTAATGAGGTATCTACGCAGATATAGAGAAAATGAGATATACAGCAATAAGGGGAAAGGTGAAATATCTTTAATTTTACCGCTTTTTTAAAACAATCCTAATAACATGAAATGCCGTAACTTTCTTCGTCCTTCACACTAGATTTTTAAATATATCATATTTGATTTTATATAACTTTTAAGTAAAGTTTTATACCTTCTTATAATATAGGGATTAATTATAATTAAGTAAGCACGTATATAGGGAAAATTCTGTTTACTTACTCAGCTATTATTATGAAAATTCAAAGTGTACATATATGTTAATTTAGAAACATTTACCTATGCCCAGAATATTATATAAAATTTAGCTTATATAAAAATATTGATCATTTTTTTTATTTTTATTTTTGGTAATAATTTAAATCAAAATAAAATGACATTGTACATGTATGTATATAAATATACTATTTTAATTTTATTGTGACATATTTTTATGGACAGACTTTTGATAGAGCTTCCCATATTGATTTCTAAAAATAAATTACATAATTGAATTATTGTATTTCTATGACTATGTCTAGATATCTGTTTCTACACTTTGAAGAACAGTAGCAATATATCAAAACAAGAAGATAATATTTGTATCAGTCATTTGTTCATAATTAAATAAGTATATCCCGCTTATATTTCAGCCAAGGTAATAAAATATAAAATTGGATGCAAATATTTTTGAATGAATTACCAAATAATAGCTTAACAAGAAAATTTAAAATAATATTGCAAATGTCATTTTTTAAAATACAGAAAAGTCTATCCGCCAATAGATGGCACTTTTGAATTTGTACTACGGCTAAACGATGAACTAAACGCATTATTTTGCAACCACATATATTAGCTACTTGTCAAGAGATGGCGCTACTTGTCAGTAAAAATAAAATTGTGATTGTTATGGTACCTGAACCTCTCAAAAATCATTAAACTCGAGTAAGTAGTAGTAGCATCGAGAGTCAGCCGAATATATTTAGTTATACATATGTTAATTGTTTATAGGTAAACGTACATAATAAAATATAGAATAAGCAAATAACCAAAAATGGTAAGTGGGTAGGTACTATAGTGGTTAATTTTATTATTTCGTTCTCAAATTTTACGACGAGGTTAGAAAATACAGACTATTTTATCAAAGGCGGTATTATTGTTCCCGAACAGTCTACTAAAAGGTCACATTATTTATAAATATAAATCAATATTTCTAAATGCAACAATATCGTATCTTGGAGCTGATGGTACCAGGAATGTATAAGGAGCGAGGAAGATTAATGATATACACAGACCGACAGCGCGGCCGTGTTTGAGCGCAGGTGCGTTATTTTCATAATTGGTCGACCCGCGCCTTCAGCTTTCAGGAACTTGCGAGTGGCCATATTACTTGTAATACGCAAATATAAATACGTAATGTGTGTAGTATCCATTGTTCATACATTATTATTAACTAAAGTGGCATTATTAGTATAATTATATTGTCACATACATTGTTCACATTAAAACGTAGTTTAATAACATATCCAATGTACCTTTAATAAATAAATATCGGAAAATGGAAATATATCAACTAATTCCAGTCTTGTATGTTCTTCGAAGCATATTTGTATCACTTACCTTTACTTTACTTGGACTATCGTATCATTACAGTTTTTGGATTAGCTATACGGTTTTGTTATTGATCGAAAGAGCATTACTGTTGATACATAGTGTAATATCAATTCATGATATAAAACGCGCGATAACAGCTGGGTAGGTACTTTAATTAATAATATACAATTTTCATCACAAGAAATTGTGTTATTTTTACTGTACTATTTATTCCTAAAAATCAACCTTATGAAATTGACTGAAAATAAAAATATATATTTTTTTGTTATTGTTGTATATAGAAGTATTGTTTACTTCTAATCATAATGCATATAATATGTAAGTATAAATTTATTTAAACACAATACATAATTTTTAAAAACGTTAAAACAGAATGATTAATTAAATTAAAGATTTACTAAAACAATGTGCATATAAATAACAAAGAAACTATTTTGTATTTTTTTTTAAACCCGACGTTTATTCATTAATCTTTTGTATCCAACACCTAAAACTAGAAGCTTTGAAATAAACCATTTAACTAAGAACTGGTTACATTTAATTTATCTAAACAGGACAACGGACACAAATGCTCTATGAGGACATGTAAATCTGACGTATCTCACCTTTCGAGGTAATGAGTACTATTAATCATGTGCCACGGACGACCCCAGTCTTAGTCTTGCTTTATACTTACAGCTAAGGATCTTAAACCCAACATCTGTGCCAAAACTAACGACCTATGAGGAATTAAAAAACTCTCTTGCTCATATTCTTAAGGTATTCGATAAGTAGCGAATGGTTTGTTGATAATATTATCACTTGGTATTCTTATACGGGACCTGGCTCGGTTTTGGCACATATCTAATTTTATAATAAAATAAAAATGATAAAATATAAATTAACATTCTATAGCACTCAGGAATAAAATAGAATTTTATAAGAGATTAAAAAATGTAATTTGATCATTAGTTCCGGGGTATATCATATATAACTCATTTTGAGTATTAAATTTTCTAATATACATATTTATCATTAAAAATATATATAAGACAATATACCCCTTCAGGAATTCAACTTCATGTTATAATATTTTACTCCATGCAGTATACATCGTCATCATAGGTACATGTACAACTATGGTACCTTATGAACCATTTATGTACTTACATGTTTCAGAACATGTTCCTCTACAGTCTACATGCATATATCTTTCCATTTTTTCTTAATCGAGATTAATACAAGTATTGTAAGCGTCGTCTGTAACAACTCTTCATTTACTTATTAATAGTTCTGTATCAATTTATTGTTTTTAAGGAAATTATAATGTCGTTAATATTAAATCTTAGGTATAAAGTAAAATTAAGAAAACAATAAATGAGAAAAAGTAAAATAATCGCTTTTCCTGGGTCTTTTCGAAATAATCTAATTTATAGCTACTCTTTGTTTTGTCTTTAGGTAAGCAAAAATAATGTATATTATTCATATTAATATTTCTTAAAATGTCAAAATGTGTCAGAATTAAATATCGAACGGTTGCGAAATGGGCGCCAGTCCAAAATTGTGTAACTAAACCAAATGCAATGAAAGCAGGAAGGGCCGCGTCAAAAATTACTATTATGCCCCCGGCACATAATTAATGAACTGCTTATTCAAATACTTTTAAAACTATTATTCATGCCGTTTACGTTTGAAATGTTCCGACGATTTCTATGAAAGGGCTCTTTTCGTTTGTTAATTAAAAACTCTACCTTATGCGATTTTTAAATAGCTCTCGTGTGAGGCGTAACGAATTATTCGCGTAAATATTTTTTAATATCGCAACACCACTTAATAATATGATGTTAAGTTTACTAGTGATGTGCTTAAGAATAACGATTAGCAAAACGACAATTCTCTTTATGGTAATATTATTTCATAGACATTTAAATTTTAGCTTACAGAATAATAAGTAGCTACTTAGTAGGAATTGTTAATGTAACGTTAAGTGCTTAGTCCCAATAGCTTAACGGTATATTGGCTGGCTTTGGATTAAACTTATCAGGTTTGATTCTGATTTTGGGTCTTGGTTGTTGATGCTTTTGAGGTTTGGAGCGTAATATAAATACTTGCACATAAAACGCATAAACGAAAATTACACTTAATATTTTGAATTTGATTTTATACCTACTAAGCATTTTTACGAAAACTTTTTAAGAAAACAAACAAATGTATCCCATAACTACAATTATACTTAAAGCTAATCAGGTACTTCATTACAAGACAATGATATTAGCTAAATAGAATCTTAATCCCTAAAAACTTCAATACACGAACGATTATATAATTACATTTTTATCACCAAAATCTCGAGTGATTATAATTAAATGATTTCTAATCAAGTTAAGGTATCTCAGTTTTCTTGTTAGTGACAGCAGAGTTATTGTCCAGAGAAGTCCACCTCAGAACTTATAATATTGCAGTCTCCATATCGAAATCCCATTGCAACATTGCACAGCGAACTTTTAATCAAGTCCTGGAGAAACGATTTACTATGGCCATAGAGCTGTGAATAGTATAGACAGGTTTATTTTAAGACATCGATTATATTATAATATTCTTTAATAGTCGTTATAGGAATTTATAACTTATGTAGGTGTACGTTAATTTAATATTAAAGATATACTGTATATATTTAAGATTTTTCTTATGTTATTGTATTTTTCCGATAAACCTAAGGTTTGTTTTAAAGTAGGTTCGACTATAGTCCAAAATATCAAGTTCATAGCAACGACTTTGCTGTCACTGAGGGGTACCTATTTTGAATGTATACAGCGTTGAAAGTGTATCCGTGAATATTATTAACATTGATTTAAGCGTTATTGGAATCATTAATCGATCGAACTGTCACAATTGGGAAATAAAACTGTAAAATATCTTATAAAAACTGTTTGTAAAACAATACATATTAACATTATAATATAACAATTAAAATCACACTTCATATCATTTACACTACAAATATAAATATTTATACAAGAAAAATACTCTACATATGCATAAAAACAATGAAGTAGGTAAAGGCTTACTTTTCTTGTTATAAAAATGTGTGCATAACAACCGCGAAGATGCGTATCAAATATATATTAGTAATTTGTCAATACTCTCTTTTGAAATATTTTGATTTTAACAATGCAATAGCTATATCCCGATCATTTGATAACCATAAATAAACAAATACCTGCTATTTATCAAAACAGACTAATTAATTTATTATTGTAAGCATGTTTTAATATTTCAAATGCCAGTTCTATTTATCGTTGTGTCTATCGTCAGAGCACGCCCGCAGTCGTCGGTCGGCGCCGTGGGCAGCTCACCATTAATCACTAGTTTTAGCTGCAACTATACCTATGTATACTAGACAATGTACATGTGGGTATCGGATTGATACATAAATATTGTGTATCTCATGGCATTGTTTTCTTCTAGGTAAAAAATATCTAGCTTAATTATAGAATTATTGGAAGGCTGTAATTGTAATAACTATGCATCCGATTAAAATATATGACTATTTTAATTTTTATTCTTTAAAGTAGCATTTAAAACTTGCTCATTTAACAAATTTCGAATTTCGAGAAATCAAAAAGAAAAGAAATATATCAACTAGTTACTTTTAATAACATAAGTGTTTACTATTGGTCAAAATAGTCAGATCATAAAAAAAAAAAACATTTAGCATAAAGAAAAATGTAACAAGTACATATATCGTTATTTAATAAATATATTGTATTCAATGTTATCTTAAATACAAACTGATTTTGAAACATAATGCCGTACAAATAAAATATATAAAATATTATAAATTACTATAAAGAGAGTATTTTCATTATAATATTTCATATCATACCCAAGTACGTTAGGTTTCGCCCTCATATCCCACGACAATTGGTTCAACTGATTGGGCGCAGCCTAGCTATAATAATACAAGGGTTGAGTTGCTGAGTCACTCCTGCCAGAGAATCAGACGTCAATCGAACAGTAGCAGTTGCTACCATATGGAGTTCAATTACAGCGTACAATATGTGTTCAGCGACGTTGCTGGAAGTCTAAGAAATTTTGTATTGATATAATAATATTTTTGCTAGTCTTGACGTTCATTACTAGCTTTGTACACATTAATAGATTTCCATGGGTACTGGCGCGTTAATAATGTAACGGCAGTAAATATTTCTCATAATCCAAATACCTCTCCAAATCGGAATCAAAGTTGCATGAATAGATCATCAGTGGCGGATGCGATTCCAATTTTAAATTTAAAAATAGAATTACAGAACCTTATATGCAGTGTGGATATGCCATGTATTGAGCTGTTTATGTATTATGGAATGAAGATAGAAAAAGGGCTGGGCATGGGTTAACGAAATAAATGTCATTGTTAATTGTAAGGACCGTTAGTTAATATATGTATACATAGACTAATTATTTATTATTTTAAATGGTGCATTCAACTAACAATTTATGTAATAAAAAAAGTTTTCACAGGTATTTTTCAGTAAACCTCATAAAAAGCATGGATTTAATATTCGTTGTGTCCAATGTAATTGTAATTTATTGATATAGTCTCTAATTAAAAAGCTCCTAGATTTTAAGGCGAAAGCAATGAGTTTCTTGTCGGCTTTTCTCAGTAGAATCGACTTTCCGAACCGGTGGTAGCATAAAGCTTCTATAGTTTATATTCATTTAAGTATAGTTAGGTTAGGTGTGTTAATAATAAATAAATAAAAGTAATTTACACCACCAATAATTTTCTACCGTTTGTAATCGGGTTTGATTTATTTTAAACTAACGATCGCATACAATTATCCAGCAACGTATACCAAATAGAAACTAGTAGTAGAGATAAATTTAAGTAACAAGAATGTTTTCTTGCAATAACAATGAAAGTCAAAAGAACAGTTAAACAATTTTAACTGGACCAATTCATGAACAGAAGTTGATTTATAACAGATCTTTGCGAATAACAATGGTAACCCTTTTGCGAATTTTTAACTACCGTTCTAACTGTTACAATTTAAGTTGCATAGAATAATTTATGGGGGTATATTGGTGGTCTACGACAGTAGTTAATGGTTCTGCTAAGTCATCGGCCTTTGTAGGTCAGTTGCTGGCTGCTCCCTATGTGGATATTGTAGTAATATTCGATTTAAATAGGTTGCCAAAGTTTTGAAAATTTTCGACCTATATACATTTATATAGAATATTAAAAGTTATTATTACAAGTTATAAACTATAAAGTATAGCAGTACTATTATTGTTAATCATGTTGCTTGTGTTCTATTGCTATTTTCTATTTGATTGCGGATAAATTTATAGAGGTGTCTGTACCCTTTAACTTTATAATAATCAGCATAACAGTATAGCATAATCTTGAAATCAAGCTAGTGAGCAAAACGATGATGGCAAGAATGAGTTTTGCTTTTACGACTTTGGTATACACGTTACGAATTTTCATCCGGCACATGCACATATCTTCACAATGTTTTCTTTTACCACTAAACACGAGATGAATTACCTAACCTAACCTAACCTAACACCAGGGATTCATGTAAACTTAAGATCCATGCCTTCTTACCCTCGGTCCATTACAATTCTCTCAATTTAAATTATCTCAAATATAGAGGTGTTACAAATTGTGAAATGAATATGTTCTTAACCACCAAGTATTATTGAAAAGCTGACTAACGAAATTCTTTAATGAAGTTTGAGTAACGCTGCCATCACGGCCTGCCTGGCATTATCGACAATAGCGCACTAATGATCGTCTTAGCATTCAAATCGCCCACGCACAGCTTTTGTCTCCAAAAACACTGATTTTTTATTCGCAATGTTATTTTTCAAGACAACGAAACAACCGAATGATTGAAGGATTTAGGTCGTCGGGTTAAGTGAAGAAATATTCTTAAGATCTGTATATATATTTAATTCAATTTATATGCTATGGAATCTGAGGTACATGATTGAAACTTAATTATAAATTTAACTAATGTACCTATGTATATATTATAACTATTTTTAAAATGAAGTCCTAAGTTTTGTTTGCCTATGGACTAAAAATCTATTATGAACATAGTCTAAACATAACCTCATATCATCATACAAAAATCTAGATATAATATAGATAGGTATTTTTCATTATTTGAACCTTACTAGGTATACATGTCTGTTTAAATCTTACGACATTGATGAATAGGTATTACTACTACGTACCTACTACCTAAATAATTTTCAGGTATTGTATTCATTCACCCCGAAACGCAACGTCGTTATGTTTATTTATACTATACCAAAAATCTTTTCAAAACCTTAGTGTATTAAACTGTAAAGAGTTTCAACTGAATTGGATGAATGAAATAAAAATGTCATACGGGGTGAAGACATGTGGACATACTGTATATATTCGTACTAAGACGTCTTGTTATGACATAGTATAAAACGAAGTCGCTTGACGCCGTCTAAATGCTTATCGTAATATATTTTAAACTACGTAATGGATTTAAATGCAGTTTTTATTACTAAATAAAATTATTTAAGAGGAAGTTTTACATACATGCATATTATAGTAAAAATGTTTTCGATATTCCTTTTGAATCTTAAACGTGCACCTGATTTATTGTCAGATTGAATATTATTAATTTAATTAATTTATTAATGACACATTCACATAAATATTTCATATCGCATCTTAATTTAGATGTAATTTTTAATCGCAAATTTAATATTCAAGAGTTTAACAAAATTGTAAGCGTAATAATATAAAAAAATTACTGACGAAATAAAACATTTATAAATATATATATAGCCTTAGAATAATATGTCGCTGAAGTCATGTGACACGACTATTAATCACAAACTCAAACCGCGTCGGTTTTCGCAGAGAACTAAAATATAATTAGAATTACGAAATAGCCACTCGGTCTCATTAACGTTAGTTTTTATATACCTATTCTTAAAATAATACGTATTCGAAATATACCTAAATATTTCATGCCAAGACCTTGAAACGGTAACATAAATTTGACTGGAATATAAATAATATTTGATACTGACTTTGATTTGTATACCACAAGTTATTATTTATTGCTTTTCAATATAACCTATCAACTTGTTTAAAGATTGTAAAAACAATACTTTTAAATATATATTAAGCGTACTCGAACGTAAAATAAAAAAAAAGTAATACATATTTATTTTTAAATAATAGTGTGTTTTTGGACACTTATTAAATTGATTGATTACACTTAATTGTGTTGGTGATGTGGTACAGAGCTATATCAGGTGAAATTAAAGACATTAAATAGTAGTATAACCACAGCAAACACATCCAAATTTTTGCAATATTAGATACAATTTGAGATATGATAGATATGACTAGAGGTCTCTAAGTAATAAAGCCTTGTTCAATAAAGTACTGACATTTGAGACTGAAACTAATTTCTGGGAACTTAATGATATTATAGGTCCTACAATAAACTATACAATATAATTTTTATAGAAATTAAAAAAAAAAAAATTTGGTGTAAATAAATAAAATCAAAACGTCTGTAGAAATTAAGGACAATAATAAGCTTCAGTTCGGTTTTTGGTAAATCTTGAATTATTTTGTATAGAATATAAATGGTGTTGTTTTATAAAGAGACTTTTATTCCATGAAATGTTTATTAGAATCAATTTTGAAGCGATTTGTTTAAAAAACATGTCTTTAAAGCTTGTTATTCTTAACATACCATTTTAAGTTTATTATACGTACAATCTATAGCAATTTGTTAAATCATTAGTATAATAAGATATGGATACTTTTACAATACAAAACGTATTTTAAGCAATACTTTCATTGGTAAAATGTCATCAGAATCGGAACAAAACTGAGAGTTTTTCACGGATAAAAAAACTATCGTCAAATCGTTACGAACAATGCATCGTTATAATCTACCAAATAAAAACTCTCATGAGAATAGCACGTCAACGCAATCATTAACAACAGTCATCTAAACTGAATTGTATTGTTGGTGTGAAAATGGAAAAATCGTCGATCCATGTGCAAGAATGTATTGAATGGAACAATTTCACGCGCCATAAAATATCATCGTGAACTTTGAAAAATTTCGATGCGATGTGTAGAATGAAACCGTTGGCGTCCGTGGCGAATGATATTAATTGATTTGTTTTTTGGAAACGTTTTCATATTTTTTTTCACTTCTTATTTTTATGTCATTTGTAATATAATATCTCTTTTAAAAATTTTGATTTATAAATTCAGTATAGTATTTTTGGAGTAAGCGAGGATATTCTAAAAAATCGTTAAACGTATGTTACGTAGGTAGTGTTATTTAAATTTCGTCTGAATATTTAATATTGTAAAGAGGAAAGAGTGGTAACTTAGTAATTCTGGATTGTATCTTATAAATCTGAGCTGGATGAGGTGGATCAATTTCAATTGAACAACATTATTTCGTTATTTTTTTTAAAAACACTGTAAAAACCATTTAAATGAACATATTTTGTCCTATAATATAGTCAATTTCCATGGTGCGTCCAAGACATAACTTAAAAACAAGTATCACAGTTAGCAACACCAATGACAGTGTATGTCATAAATTAACTTTACTTTACTTATCATTATGAAGGACTCAAGTGTAGAATTTCAAAAAGTATCAAATACATTTTACAACAAGTATGTGCCAATAATTAACAACATCAAAGCAGGGTAAAGCGTTAATTCCCCAAGTACCAAGTGGTCATTGCTAACCCCTGTAATCCAGTGTCGCTGGACCAATCAACACCCGTCAAAGGCTCTCAAGGGCCGAGGGACTGTGAGGGGAACAAGTGAGGGATCATAAGTTCAGTCCTTTGAAACTCCACTGTAGCGAATATAAAAGGATGTGTTTATATAAAAAGAAACTTGTTTGAAGAATTTTACAAAAAAAAGGTTTAATATCAAATCAAATTATAAACACTGATAACAAATGCTTATGTTAAAATAATACTCGTATATTTAACTTAAAAAAATTAACAGTAAAATAGTTTTTTTATGGAAACCTGATGGTAAGTGGTCACCATCACCCATAGACAATAACGCTGTAAGAAATATCAACTATTCTTTACATCGTCAATGTGCCACCAACCTTGGGAACTAAGATGTTATATCCCTTGTGCCTGTAGTTACACTGGCTCACTCACCCTTCAAACTGGAACACAACAATACTGAGTACTAGAGATGGGTGGTACCTATCCAGACGGGCTAGCACAAAGCCCTACCACCAAGTAAAGTAGTTTTTGTATATTAAAAAAAATTACCTTTGTAAGTAGCGTAAGAAAAATTATCATACCATTTGTATAATTATAATGCGTCCCTAATGCATTAACTTTTAATTTGCACCTAATAAAAACAAGGTACTTTGGGTTATAACAAAGTTTCGGTCAAGGTAGTTAATTGATTTTGTTTTAAGGGAGTAGCTGGGTAGTCCATTACTGCTTCTAGAGAGAATGGTTTCCCCACCCTTTGGCTACAATTCCCTAATGTCCAGAACGGTCAACAACCACTGTGAAATGAAATTTATTTACCTTTAATTTCCTCTTAATTACAGATCAAGTTAAATAGATATACTGGTTGTTGTGTTTAATAATTCAAACGGGATGGGTTCGAGAGGTGTGTAATTGTGTCAAACAATGTTAGTTTTAATGTAAGCAGCGATGGGTGACATTTTAGTGAGGGATGTATATTGATTTTTTAGTGGCGTCCTTTCATTGGACGGTCCTATTTTGGACGCCATTGTTTAATTTGTATCGTGAACTACGCCTGGAGCTAATATAAATAATATAGATGTTTTCTCTTTATATTCAAATATAGAACGAATAATAATTGTACGAATTTGTTGAATCATTGTTTTTAGAGTTTTATAATATTTATGTAATCGTTTTGATGAACAAAGTTAAATTGTAATATACGGAACACAAACAAATTAATTCACTTTCACATCCCGAAATTAGATTTCACACAGAAATTAATATCATTGCAAAGGTCGTGCCTTTCACACCTTATAACAAGAACTAGTTCTACTTCTGTTGTAAAAAAAAAATTACGAACGGAAATTGTGTTACGATTTTTAAATGAAACGTAAAGTCTCGAACATAATATACATAAATATATTTACTACAGATTAAATATGAATGATTCTTTGAAAAATATAATTTATTTATTCGATTTTTAAATTTTAAAGTTCCAAATATAATTGAAAAATATCTTTATATTCTTAACAACAATGTAGACTCTGATTAAGTCTGAATAATTTCATGAAATATAACTACATACAAATGGAAAAAGAAATAGTTTATTTCAAAGTTTAGCTTTGCTTATAGTATCTAAGATCTTTCTAGTATTTTAAGAGCAAATAAAAAATTATACTAATTTTTCAAGACGAGAATGTGCGACTACCCTAATTTTAAATTACGGTAGAACTGTCGATCATAATAAATAAAAAACGCTGATGGTATAACTGGTTTATAGCTGCAATGTTACGTGATACGTATGTATGTTTAACTTGATTTAAATATCTCAAAAAAACCTTTTCCAGCATCAACACCGTTCAATTCTTCGAAATCGTCGTTAGTTCGCATTAAGCTATCCTGTTTTATTTAAATAAGAAATAAAATTCTTTCACTTCATACTTTTTAAATAAAGAATTAAATTAAATCGAGTCGGTTCTTTTTTATATTTTTTTAGGCTGAAGCTTTTTTCCTTCGCTCCTTAAAGATTCACGTTAAAAAAATATCTGTCTCTATTTGTAGTTTGTTCGAACATGATTTAAACTATATACGTTTGAAACTATAGGGCACATTAATTCAATAAGTTTTAAATTATCTATAGCTATATAAGGTCCGTGTTCCGATATACAATGTATTTACCAATCCAGTGCTGTGCCGCTCGCCGGGCGGCATGTCAAACAGCAGGAGTTCGCCGGTTAAATTGAAAAACAATCTCCCACCATTTTCGCCGGCGAACGTAATAAATCTATGTACAAAAATTCTACACGTTATTTATGAAATCTATCCGACGAAACCGATCTATCTGATTGTATCGATGGCCAGTTTAAAGTATAAATCACTATTATTTTATATGGATTTCGTCATATAGTTACAAATAAAAAAATATTTTTAATTATAGTTTTATTAAACAGTTATTAGATAAGTAAACTTTTTATACAGTTGAATACTTGCGAATAGAAAAAATAGTATTTTTTTGTATTGTAAAAAGGAATTTAACACACTTGCCATATTGATAAGCAGTAAAATATGCTGTAATTTATCGAGATATGTCATAGTACATTTACTACGGTGGGTTTGTACAATTTTTTTATCAAACAGTGTACACAGCGATGTGGCTATTGTGGAATTAATTGCATTAATCATAGTCAGTGACAGCTATTACATTTTTGGTGCTCGACTTTTGGTTCTGTTGTAGCGAGACCGCAACACGACAGACAGTTTCATTTTGAATACTAAACAATACAGCTGTGTTCTATTTACGGTATCTAGCGCACAGACATTTTTCAATTTAGAAATTTATAGTTTAATATCATGAATGTAAACCTATTCATTTTCTTTAGTTTCTATTTATTCAATGTTACCATACGGTAGTTGCTATTGTTATTTATTATCTAAAAAGTTAGAACATATATGAGGTAAATTAATAAGGTTTTTTTTTTTTTATTTTACGTCTTAATGTAAATGAACAAATTCTTTAAACATACTTAGTAGTTTAATTAAATGATACTTTTGTTTCTATGCTAAAAACGACATTAATGGAAATCCGGGGCGTAAACTTCAAATGTTCCAATGTATCCTTCTACTTCCTTGAATTAATGTACAACAATTAAAATTATTTCATTTATTTAGACAATGTCTCATGGGTAAATGGTAGAAAGATCAGTCGTACCTTCACCTCTAAATAAAAATAACCTGGCACTTTAAGAAATATAAGCTATTACTGAAATCAAATCAAATGAGTCGAGATGGCCCAGTGGTAAGAACGCGTGCATCTTAATCGATGATTGCGGGCTCAAACCCAGGCAAGCACCGCTGATTCATGTTCTTGTGCGGTGAATGAAAACATCGTGAGGAAACCTGCATTTCACAAATTTCATAGAAATTCTGCCACATGTGTATTCCACCAACCCGCATTGGAACAGCGTTGTGGAATATGTTCCAAACCTTCTCCTCAAAGGGAGAGGAGGCCTTTAGCCCAGCAGTAGGAATTTACAGGCTGTTGTTGTTTGTTTGTCTGAAATCAAATCAGAAGATAGCGAAGTATTGCGTTTTGGACGAAGAAAAACTAATGCGTGTTATCTCTCCAGACTGGCACGTACAAATCCTGTACCTAAAATAATAGTTAATAAGAATTTCCCAAGTCATACTATCCTTTTACATTCATTTATGTATCGTTTTTGTACTTCTATGACGCATGAACTATTGGATTTCATCTATAAGATTCCAGTATAAAGCGACAAAGAATTAATATGTAGCAACCGAAAATAACAATATATTTCACTTCTTATAATAATAATAAAAAATACTCACAATATACAAGACATAATTGTCACTAAAATTAGAATGCAGCAATAGCTAGTTAGCAATAGTGTTATCTAGAACAGGAATCATATCAAAATAACTTCGCTAATCCTTGAAAGCTTTAGTTATATCAAAGATAAATACGAGTACATCTAATTACAGAAAGCTAGCATACTAAATACTTGTAGAATAGTGTAATTTTTCTATCATCACCCCACAGTTAGACAGACGTACACTTTGTCTATCTTTGCCCGTGTATGTCGATTAAACCCGGTAAAATTATGCCGATAAATATTTACGTGTATAAAAACAAAAAATAAATAAAAATGTACGTATTTAGGATTTTAAATTAACATGGTTATTTTTATTATTAAAGTTATTAATTTCGGGATATTTACCATGTTTTTTATTTTTGTTCGGTGGAGCTCGATATTTCGACATTGTCTACGAATGTCTTGTTCACGTGAACAAAAATAAAAAACATGGTAAATATCCCGAAATTAATAACTTTAATAATGTACGTATTTCATTACGCCTAAAGCGATGCGGGTTTGTAGTTAATATCGTTGGTTTTTAAATTAAGGGCATGTTTTGAAAGCAAGCGTTATAAGATGAAAACATTTTTGCAATATAATGCATATTTGCAAAAGCATAAAAAGCTGATCACAAAAACTTACGTCATTTATTTTTCTTGTACAGTTGCAGAGAAAAAACTTAAATCTCATGAAGATCGATTAACTTTTAAAAGCATTTATCCATTACGCTGATAGTGCATCTATGACTTCATTACACTGCCATTATGTATATTACGTAGGAAAATTGAAAATGACATGTTTTTACGATGCTTAGCTGTGAAGCTATCATTAAATTTTATAAAATTATTTATAACGAGCCTGTACCCGCGGGTTTGTTCGATTTTATATTGCACGTGGAAATATACAACAGTTTCATCATTCAATGTTGTATTTTACTTATTGATTTATTTGATAATGTAAACAAAATGTAACATTTTTATCACGCGTAAAATCAAAAAGGTCGTCTTAAAACGTTTGAATGGTAGAGACTATAACATAACTAACGATCTTTACGTAAAATTTACAACAGAAAAAGCCCATTTTAAATAAAATATCATGTACCCAATACACATATTGTAAAACATAATTGTTTTACTTAAGGGAAGGAAAACATAGATTTTTCTTTCGACTTTTCGAAAAGGTCTAAGGTCTGTCGTAGTTATTTGCTAATCGGCATTTATGACAATTAATAAACGAGTTAAGATTGTCGCTTTAACTTACTAACTTCGTCTAAGACACAAATATCTTACTTATGTGACGCATGTTATATATTTTTTTATATGGATATCAATATGATATGTATCTAGGCAACTAACATTGTGTTTTTAACCTACTTCAAATTTTAGAAGATCAATGATCACTAATAAACAATTGAATCAATGCTAATAAAATTATTAACATGATAAAGTTATATTTTAAATATTTTTTGTATACACTGACACAGCTTTAATAAATTTTTAGTATATACATGTCGAAGGCAACATTACAAGCTGTTCTGTTATTAGCCCTTGATTAAAAATGTATAACGTGAATATAATTTAAGAACCTAATAGAAATCACATAAAATTACAACCTTGCAGACTGATATTCAATAGCAGCGTCAATCATCTGTTAATTAAACTAGTTTAGATGCGTTCTTGCGCTATATTTGTATTAAGGTTATTATTTTTTGTTATTCATTATGCTGTAATAACTTTGTAAGCATTTACTTTGACCACCGTAAAAACTTAACATAGAATATCGACGTTAAGCCATACAAGATACTGAAAAGAATTAAAGATAAGTATTCAAATTTGAGAATGTACTGCGTATGTTGAGTTTTACTGAGTTAGTAGGACAATAACTCCAGGTGGTTTAGAATATGAGTTATGACATTTGTGTAAAAGCTACCTTATCTATATTATTTAATATTATAAATGTGAAAGTAACCCTGCCTGTCTGTGTGTCGCTCTTTCACGACCAAACTGCTGAAGTGAATTTGATGAAATTTGGTATGATACAAACTTGAACTCTAAGAAAACATATAGGGAGCGAATCCGCGGGCGACTACTAGCCTTAATATATATTGTATTATACGTCAACACTACGCATGAAGAGCACGTATTTTATCCTGTTATAATACAATTAGTGACGTGGTCACTGACGAGTAAAATTACTATTTGATTCGCTCATGTGGCAGATCTTATTATTAGTGATATTATTGTACTTATAAGAAAAATTAAGGAATATGTCTGTGAATATGGTAGCGCTGTAAATGCGTGACATTGCTTTAAACATGGAAGACACATATCCTAAACTCAGACTATTACAGAAATACTATTTTAAGTTTCTGTTACGATTAAAAATAATATATAATGCAAAACAGAATACCATATAAAATTTAATTACCTCTTTATTTCAACTGAGGGTGACGGAAAATACGGCCTGCTATGTTACACCGATAAGTAGCTACCCAGTGATTTTGTCTCGTCACACCAAAAGAGGGAGTGCTATCGAGACTTAGTTCAGAAAACCGTACTCCATGATTTAAATACTAAAGTTTTTAAAAACAATGTTAGTCTTTGAGTCATTTAAAAACGTTATTGTAAGGGCAAAGTCGCACAAAATACGAGCAGAATTGACAAAGATTAGTGCATCATCTTTTAAAAGCACGTGCAAAGCACGTTTTGAGCCTTCGTCAAGACTCAGGATATTTCTTTTGATGAGCAAATGAGTTGCCTAACTCTTTTTATTTGCTACACTTTTAGCACCGTTGACCTGAAAAGTGCTCATACCAGCAATTATCTTTCGAAATAACTACATAATAAAGCAGCGAAATCTAAGTGATCCTTTTCTTTTAAGACAATTTCCGACGTCCTAAGGCTTCTTTTCCAATTGAAGATTGCTCTAATTTGGATTGGTCATACCATCTAACATAACAACTACCATACTATGAAAGATTCCTACATAGTAGATTGTTTTGAAAAAAAATTATGATTAGAGCCCCGTGTTTTAATAATACAGAAAATATTATGTTTTTATCGTAAATTGTAATGAAACTTAAAGTTGAATATAATATTAATGAACAAGTCAAAACATGTTTTAGCCTAACAATTTAGCCTTATTCTTAACAATATACCAGCATTATGTAGATTGCATTCAGCGAAGCACACACGCACCGGATTGGTATTATTCGTTTGCCGTCATCAATTACAGGCGATTGTAACGGAGATCAAAGTGGCCGTCGCATGCGCAACTCATGCGTAAATTATAATACCTACTACATTGCAGACATTCGGCGTTATGTTGTGAAAATAAAGCTAGTTTGGTTACTCTAAACATGTCTTATTTTTTGTTAAGGCTTGCCTAAATACAAAGAATGGATGCATACACATAATATATCGGTATAATGTTAAATTATATTCATAATTACCTAAAGTTCAGCCTATGTTGCAATTTATTTTTTCTTATCATTTATCCTTTACGACTCTCGCGCCACAAATTATGTAGATCGTCAAGTATAAAATTTCAACTCAATCGAAACAGCGTCCAATCGCATAGATTGCGAGCAAAAACAAGCGTATTTTTTACACAAATGATTAATTATCTTTTAATGCGTAGGTGAAATCGGCTTAAAATCAATTTAAGATTAATCTAAATTTTAATCTTTTAGCAAATGAACGTTTTGTCCTTCAGTGGTTTGTAACTGGATTAACGATGTGGGACCATTTAATATAAAGCAATTTACGAAACAAAAGATACACGAATCGATCGTGAGGCACCAAGCTGCTTCGATAAATTCTGCCGCGGAATCGTGTTCTTGGCCACGTAAGAACGTACTTTGATTTATTAACTGTCGATACGAGTACTAACTGTATGAAGAAAATACGAAAATTAATTTCAGAATAATGTACAAGCTATTTTAGTTTTTCATACAAACGATAAACGGCACAAATTGCTTTGATGAAATTCTCGTTCGCGTCTTAGGCATCTTCATGGTAAATTCTCTGTAGCATCCTCATTGGATTTTCAAATAGATAGTGATAAATATAACAGTTTTTCGAAAATACACGTTAATTGATTAGCCGAATTGCGATAATGACAGGTAATAAATTCCACTTCGGACACGTGTTTTCGGTCATGGTTGATTGATTTATTACATTTTTCTGGCATGTGTATGAAGCGGCAACTGTTTGCGTTACACGTTTTCAATATTTAATTACGAAAACTTCACTCATTAAATTACATTTTTCATTTGTTTCCCTTTAAAATGTCATTACGTACTGTATTGAATTGAACTTGAATGTTAACAAAGGATATATAGTTGTTTCATTTATGATGAATTTAAATGTTTGCAATATAATTCTTTTGAATAAATGAGTACGAATTGTTGTTAACAAACTGACCTACTCTTGTGTTATCAGCTGACTTGTTTACAAACATCCTAACCTAGGCTAATGATGAACGACAGGGCGTAGAAGGTGATCAGCGGGCCGTTGACCCCTGGTAATGACTGGCCGATGACGTTGCATGTGGGCACGTGCTGAGAATTCAGTTTTTTATATGTGACAGATGTGGTTTCATAGTTAATAGCGTATACGATGGAGCTATTTATAATTGTATCCATGGTACAAATTATTTTTATAGTTTTGTTTCGCTTCCAAGTTACAAGCCGTGTTGATTTTATCATGAGGTTAATTTTCATTGTTATTTCACAGATTATAATCACTTAAAAATATATAAACTCTTTATAGTATCATTTTTGACAATATTCCTTCTTTTCTGTCTATCGTACTAGTTTTAAGGAACAAGTCAAGAATTATCAGCGATTAAGCTCCTGTTAACTTGTTTTATTTCAGCAATTAAAAATATGCCCATATTATTTTCTTCTAAAATGACTTCCTGTTAAAACTGTTATGACAGTTATAATAAATGTTATAATAGCTCCTGAATTATTTTCAATTGATGGACAACACACCAATACCTTTCGAGGAGAGAGCTTAAGATTTCACTGAACCATGCAGGTCTAATACGGGTTGGATATAAGTGGCAGATTTTCATCTACCTCGTATAGGTTTCCTCAATTTGTTATCCTTCACCGTCGAGCATGAGACGTATTACATATAAATACTGATTAAGTTCAGTGGTTCTTGTCCCGAGTTTATGAGAGTCTACAATTTTTATATCTATATTTTTTTCTGAAACCTGCCCCGGTTTCGCACAGGTCAATTCTAATACTAAATAAACTACATTATGTGTTTATTTACAAAGAAAACAACTTTTTCAATCGTTTTAGAGCCATATTGATCTATATTGAATGTACAGTGTAAGGTACGTAATGGTTAAGGATAAGTGCTGTATTTCTTAAAATCGATTCGTATTTAAGCCATTATTTCTAGTAAATAGTAACGGACATGGTTATTGTGAGTTATCCATAAGAGATAGACTTATATATCAACTATAGACTTTTGCAAGGTATATACAGATTGTAGTTATACGTTTTTAAACGTTTGCAATGTAAGCGCAAAAAAAAGTTTTGATTTTCGACATCACATCAGAAACCTCTAAAACTATATTTTGTTTTGTTTAGTGTTTCTCTACTATATTATGCATGCTTTATACATAAAAACGTTCTTTATGAATCACTCTAGCTATTAAATAAATCGCATCAAAATCCATTTCGTGATTTTAAACATCTAAGCATACATAGGGAGAAACAGACAGCGGAAAGCGACTTTGATTTTTACTATGTGATTCCATGGATAGTAGAATCAATGCATGTGTTTTTATAATGTAAATACACATACAAAAGATTATCCGTATAAATATATAATGGATATGAAGTAGGAACCGTTATTTAAATTCATATTAATTCATATACACATATTTCCTTAGCGGTCATCACATTTTTTTCCTTTTCATTTCAATTACAGTGTCAAGTTCTGTATCAGATTTCTGCCCGGTCTCACATCAACTAACATTGAGACGTCACATAAATGAAGACTAATACTTTTAAACATGACTTTCAAAAAGAAAGTGCTACGCAAATTGGATAAAGAGCACATAAGTTATAAGGTTAACATGACTTGTTGTCTTTTTTATGACATTTTGTCTGCACGTATTACGTTATTCATGATCTATGTGCAGTTTTAACTTTATCATTAGTAGTAAATAGTTTATAGGAATTTAATTCAACCCGAAATGTACAAGTCAAAACTAACAGCTTTTCCGAGCCTCAGAGAACACGTAAAGCCTGAAAGCCTTGTTGATACTGCACTTGAGTACTCCAATCGTGTCAGAACAGTGTCGAAAAAGTATGTATATGAGAAATATGTACCTTATACATCAACGGAAACACGTACGTGCCTTTTCTGAAGGTCTGTAAGTCAGATAACATATCAACAATAAAAGATAAAATAACTTAGTCAAGTTAGCTGAAACTTAATAGCTTGTAACTTAGGTTATCGTAAAATTAGGTTTGCAAGGAATTTTCCAACAGTCATGTCATAAGCCTCATGAATGCAAACAAAGTTATGTCTAGTACTCGTGTTATAAAAATAAAAATATATGACAAAAAATTAATGGACCATATAAGTTTAATTTATTTCAATACGTCATGGTGTATCGTTGACAAAACCGTACATACATACAATGTACATACAGACACGCTGATGTTGTTATTGGCTCAAATTGATATGTCCGTCTTCATAACGGTTTCGTCGGATGGATCCATTCCAGCGTATCACTACATGATATCACAAAGAAAGTTACCCCCATTTTGTTATTATGTCGATTTCGATTATTAACTCTTTATTGGATTAAAAAAATATGTAAAAATAGCGCTTACGTTAACAATATATTCTATAGTAGAATTATATATGAGGATTTTTGCAAGCTCCTATTGACGACAAAGGAATACAGAATAATGAAAATAATTATTGAAATTAAGTCCTTAAATATATACAAATAAGAATTATATGTTTGTTATGTTCCGTACGAACCGTGCTTTAATTACTGTCTCAATAAGAATCATACAAATGGACAACTCAACATATTATAGCTTAGCTACTTAAATTTATTATTTAATGATAGCATATGAAAAACTAGAACGAATTTCTCAACTGAACGCATAGTTATTATTACGATTTTCGATTTGAATAAATAAAATGCTATCACAAAAATCATACATCTTAAGGATCTCAATTCTCATTTTCAATGTCAACTTAATCGGCATTACTGTAATCTTATTTTCTAAGAATTATAAGTAAACGATGACTGGCGTTGTTGGAAAATGGTCATAATCGGATATCAAGCGGCGCAACTGACATGTAAATCGTGATCGGATGGAGACTCGAACCCGCTACCACAAACTACCGGTGCCACTGCGCTGAGTCAGCAAAATTTGGAACACCTGCCGTTCTAATACGAGTACCATAAAAGCTTAACTATATCTGACTAATCATATAAAAATCATCTCTAATTTAAGGTTAAATAGATTCTTATTGCTATATTGTTAAAACGTTTTTATAACATTACAATTAACAAAGGATTTAAAGACAAAAATTCGATGTCATAGTTAATTATGTTCCGGATAAACTTGTTATTAACAGATGTTCTTGCTTAATAAATATCTTATCTCTTATAATCGAATTTATATGGAAGGTATTGAGAAGGTACCGGTAGGTAGGTATAAATATATGATCAATGTACATAACCTTTAAACACTCAGGTAAAAATAAATACAATATATAGTCAAAGATTCTCACCGTCAACCTTCGTCAAAACTTTATCTAACGTATCCATATAATCATATTTGTTCGTTTTTTTTCCAAAAAATATAATTCCTTGATCCCTCTAATACTAAAAAAAAGCAAAGATGTTTTTAATCTACCATTTGAGAGATTGACAGGTCGGTTCGTTCCCGCGGCAAAGGCACCAGGTAAAAACCTTGATTAAAAATATTTCAGCGAAAGCTTGCCCGATGTTATCGGATTTTCTTTATCGTCATAATAATATATTTTGGTAAAACCGTTTGTTAGAGGTTCATCTGCCTTCCCTCATTTCGAATGAAATTGTTACTTTATTGAGAATTGAAAGTTGAGTTAAAATTAATAAAGATACTCTAAGTATAAAATATGTAGACTATTGTAAATTTGGATTCTTCTATATATTTATTAAATATATATCTTTTTATTTTTTTATTGTGCTAATTTATTGTGCTAATTTTCATGAATTTATATGTTTTAAGTTTAAGCCAGGTTTACACATGTTATAAATTAATAGGTGCATAAAATGCAAAACTCAAGATTTGTATCAGGAGGACCATTTATTTAGCTATAACGTAAATAAAAACTAACCTATCACTGTCAACGACATCTCAACTACTAGCAAATGCACCCTATGAAAACAGCCATTTCTCAAATTGCATGGCGAACGAATTCAACAGAAGCCGGGCCCTTGGAAAAAAATATCGAAGTAAAACCATCCCCTAAAATTATTTTAGTGAAAAGAAAGGAACTTAATACACCCCACCATGCCTCCCTATAGGCGCACCCCTTGCTCGATATGTGTGTGTGACGGTCGCTTGTGTGAGTGCCCTCCGAACGAAACAGATGACAGCTGTGTAGGGCAGCGAAATTATTTTTAAAATAATATTTATTCAAAAAAAAGTAGCATTAATTTTACTAAAAATAATTATATTTGAATATATTATTTAAGATAATGACAGACAGCAATAAAATTGAAAGTAAGTAAATCTAAAAATTATTTACTCACACATTTAGATAAACACAAAAAAGCTTATTGTGAAAATTTTTCAATCCAAATCTAATAGACAATTTAATTTATACAATATTTTGTTTTAATATTAGCATAAAATCTTTTTCAATTACAAGAACTGAATAAAAGATACAAAACTTTCTAGCAACCCTACGCCGTACCGGGCGGTGTCGGGAAATCAACACACACATCAACACACATACGAATCCCCATAGAAGGGCACAAAGCCCGAGTGACTACCGGCAAGATATGAGCTATACCGTGATGTTGGGTATATAAGGGTGAACAATCGGTATATTTCGTACGAAATTTAAAACTTTTGTGACGCCATTCAATGTTTATATTTTCCGAACTTCTTTTATTGTTTGGTAAAAATGTTCAGTTAATAATTTCTAAAAGTAATTTATTGTTTTTCTTTTAATAAATGTTTTGTTGAAATTTATTTTATAGTTAATACAGTATTTCTTTATTAGTAAAAGCACATTCAAAACATGCGTACATAGCATCTATAAATTAATTAACATAACATTAATAACATATCTAAAATGCATCTCTTACAGATTCACAAGCTAAAAGAAGAAAAAAAATATATATATTTGAAATTATTTTTTAAACTAACATCATTGCTATAATAAAATTAAGTTAAAATATAACTAGAATATCTAATCATGCAATTTAAATAATGATAAAATTAAATAACTTATCTATAAAGATTGAAATGAAGATTTATAAAAATTTCAATGTTTCGAATAGCTTTAAGAATATTTTTATATCTAGAAGACAAACGTTCTAAGTGTGCAGTATTGTAGCACTAATATACTCATATGAGTAATACATAATTAGGTATACAGATATAATACATCCATCCTTATTAATCGTCATAGTCATAGGTTACTTAAGCTTAAGTTTTAACAGAAATAAAGAAGGACAAAGCAAATCCCAATCCAATTTATTTTCCCTAGGCCGTGATCGAAACATTAAAATCCACTCCGGACCCTCTTCCCTCGTCGTCATCTCACGTACGTTTGCAGTTCTCAAATCGACTCTAGTATGGATTACAACCTTCTGACGACGTTCCCTTCCTCAAACAAAGTTGCAGTCCAAGTAACAGAATTTAATCACAATAGGTTACTTTAGTTTCAATTTCATGATTTTATTTATAAAATACCAGCTATCCAAACCGGCGTATATTATAAATGTCTTCTACATTGAAAAATTAATATAAAAAGAAAATATAAAAATTTAATAATATTGAATGCCTTAGAATATCAGGGTATTGTATCAAAAATAATATATTTTCCAATACTCATTTACACAATATATGAGTAGATATTTCTTACGTTGACCAACAGTATTTTTTTTTTAAATCATTAAATATTTACCTCGATCTTGAACATTCTTCATATAAAATCTGTGCCTTAATTACGCATTACAACGATTTTTTTCTTTGTCTATACCCAAAAAATGTTGGCCGACTACGTTAATGTAGTACAAAATATATTTTTTAATGATTTTATTTTTAAAACGACAACCACCGTTTGATATATTTTTAGCGAATTTTCCTTGAACATTGGGGATATAAAACAGACCATTGCTACAAAATACTAACACTATAGAGATATGTACAATTAAATTTCATTTTTGTGAGAATCAATCGAACAGAATCAATATAGGGTTTTCTTTAAGAATAAGAAGATTATGAGAAGGAAGAAGGAAGGAAGAATAACAGCAACCAGGAAAAGTGAAATCATTAAAATTGAATCTTCCTGCCCTTTCAAATTATTTTATATTTATTATTCCGTACTCGTACGTAATTGATGTGAACATTTACTTAAACCCGCTTCACACTTGTGACTTATAATGTAAGTTAGATACGCACAATATATACATATATCTTCCGGTATATTGATATTTGTCATTTTCGAAAGTCGGATACAGTATCCCTCCTCACATTTTTTATAAGATATTGTAGCTTTGAAAAAGTATTATAAGTATTTATTTATATCAGATATGTGTTTTATTGTGATGCATATTATCTTTTTCTTATTTACCTCCTTAAATATGATATAAATTAAAGTTGAAATACCCAGCTGTTAAAGTTAAAGTATCTGAGTATGGAAGATTGTTGGCTAAATTCCGTATAAGTATAAGTTTTCATATCTTTGAGCAGAAATAATGAACATGCAAGATAACATATAAACATATTTATTATTCATCTCATAGTCAGCGGTGCAGAAAATAATCGCGAGGAAAACTGTATATGTAGGAAAAAAATATTCGTCCTCGGACAGGATAAGAGGTTTTTGTTCAGCATTAGGTTTTTACCAACACTTTGTTGTAAACTTAATTTATTATATCTTGATACTAGAATCATAATTAAAAATGGATGTTTCTATATTGTCTATGTTCTTTAAATTTTGAGTCAGATTTCTTATATAAATATGAGTCAGCTGATGAAGATTAAATAGGTATATAACCTCTTTGATATATTTTCTATCATCAAAATAGAATCTCTATATTTCACATTTACATAATATGTACACTTTGTAGTCAAAAACGATTAAAAGTACTTTCTCATTTTCAGAAATAATTTACTGTAGCAAAAATTATTTTAATTGTATTATTGGCAATGAATATTTTCTGAACATCATTCTTCGGAAATATTTTTTCATTAAAAATTATAACTACAAGTTATACCTTCAAGTTACTTAGCCGAAAAGTATTCTTCAAATGTACCGCTACCTTGGAAACGTAGCAGCAAGTCATCACAGCGCAACACTTCCTAAGGAGTCCCGCGGGAGCATTACCGGGATTCACCTGCCAAATAGCATGGATAAGGCTTTATACTTACCGCTTCATTGTTTCACGACTTATATCGATTCCCTAAGGTAACAAATATACCTACGCCTTTGAAGTTGAACGATTGGAATATTTAGACTTGACTATTTGTCGGCAATAATTTCATGATAACGATGAATTGCTATTAATAGTTTAAGTTTTAGCCAAATAAGTTCGATCTATATCTACTACTTTACATTTTACAAATCATATCTAAATATTATTTTCTGTATATGAATTTCCTTTTTGGTTATAACCGATTTGGATGCTTATATTTATATAATATTTTATGTACTCATACTAAATATAAAAATATTCAGTGCCTAATTTTTAGCCTCAATCCAAAAGGTGGTAAATATCTTTGTTTTATTTTTATCTAATTAATCTCTCATTATTTATTTATTTATAAGATAAAATACCACTAAAATTAAAAAAAAATCCTTAGATAATCCTCAAAGAAACATCATAGCTGCTGTAGTTTGTTAAAAGTTAAAGCTAAGTTGTCTGTTATAAGTAACATGACTAAGAGTCAAGCAAAATCAATTCAATTTATTTGGATAAAATTTTGCTATTGAGATACTTATATATAAACCCTGTCGTAATAAATTGGTTACAATTACCACACCTTCCATTGCTTCGATTATTCTACATATATCAGAGATAAATAAGACAATCTGAGGCTTTATTCCTAATCTTAGTCATTTAATTCAAATGACTTTAGAGTGCGATATATTTGTAACCACGTATATGATTCAATTAATTTCTAGTTCTAGTAATAGACATGACCACAGGGCTGGCTGACATCATATCTTAACGTGCCTGATAACTTTGATGGAATACAACATTCATATCTAGAAAATGAATATAATCAATCGTATGTAGTTGTTATAAATTCATGCTTAATTTTAATATATTTATACACTACTCTTAATACATTTTTCTTTGAGAGAAACAGCTTCGTTTTTACTTTCGGCACTGTCGAATTGATGATGATTCAGAAGGATTTGAACACAACTCATCTTTATTATTATTGGCAGTATTTTTAACGTGAACTCTTCATAAAAAAGTAATGTTTCGGTAGTTTATCGTGTATACTTAAGTAGTGCACTTTGTTCTTCGAACTCCATGTCCAATCTTCTAAATATGTATTTCGCAAATACATGTAATATTTTTAAACTAATAACTAATAACTATAAACTAGTAACTTGAGGATATATTACCGAATATATTCGAAAACTGTTTTTAATATTATTCACAATAACGCATCATGAAATATAATATCATTTGAATAAAATTTGTTGAACAGTGGCAATAGCTACCGGTAAATGTGACTGTAACAATAGTAATCCCTAGAGCCATGAGATGACAAACTAAACAAAAAATACTAGTTGTAAATCCGTCAAACGGAGACGGTAGCATAATCCTGTTATTTGCATACAAATCTCTTAACAAAATCCTTTGTTTATGCAAAAACTACAAGTAATGTTAGCCCTTTGACGCGCCGGCGCGGGCGCACAAAACATTATTGTCAATATATTGGCAATCTTTTGCAAATTGACTGTCCGCTTCGTTATTTTTTTCTATGCTTCTCTAACCCTTTTTCAAATCTATTGAACAGCTAATTTGCTTGAAATAGTTATTGTTTCAAATTTATTCTTTGTTCAACTATTTTATGTGTAAAAAATAAATAAAAAAATGGATAGTGTTAGTATTATTTCCTGATTAAAAGCTATTTGTTATACTTGATATTGAATATATAGAAAAGTACGTTGTTTACTTATACGTAGGTACTATTACATATAAGTACGTAGTATATGAATGCATAGGCGAATGTAGTAGAGGTCAAACAAAGCGGCACGGCAAAAAGAGCCTCCACAATATGAGATTAAGTATTATTTTGAGAATAAAAAATGGCTGTTTATACTTCGTTGCACAAGAGCATGAAAATTTTGAAGTCCTTCGACACAATTAACGTATATTTAATTAATCAAACTTTGCGGTTATTCATAATTTATCCAAAAAATCTTTGTTTTAAATTAAGGAAATAATATCACAATAATAGCAATATTATGCATCATTTATTTGACTATGTTCTGACCTATACATACATGCTATTTAATTATCATTTCCATAGAATTGTGCCCTAACAGATAAGTCAACAGCAAAATGAATTATACAGATAAAAAGTTGCTTACAGCATCCACGCACATGCTGATCTTATTTTAAACAAAACAGAATCTCAGCTTTGGCTTTGTATCGAAATGATAAAACTACGCGTCAAGGCTCGTGTAAGACGCGAGTAGATGCGTTGCGTGCCGGCCACACAATAAGCCCACGACGTTGATTGATGACTTCACATTGAACGAATACATTACGAGTTTTGCTTTCATTTCATTCGATACGAATGGCGCAAGGTTATGATATGATACACGAATGATCATTCAAGCGCAAAGGATGCTTTTAACTATTGCACTAGATATATTACATTATAGGTAACTGCAATTTTGTATGCCAAGATATTCTAATCTAAATATATTGACAGTAACATTTATTTAAAGACTGACCCTAATAAGATATCTTTCTTTGTGTTAGCAATTTCTGGGTGAATAAATACTAAATAAAGTAGCCGGAATTGCTTGTCCTTCGGATACTGACTTATCTTTCAAATGCTTTTCGTTACAAAATAAGTCTTTTTAAAATATGAAATCGAGGGTTCTTAAAGATTATATAAAATAAAACTAAGGCTTCAGGGTAAAATAAAATGTTAACATTACTTCATATTTATTCTATATTTTATTGGTTTTATATTCACATTTTTTCCTATCATAGTTAAAAAACAATGTTTCCGTTTAAAAATTACTTTCATTTCGTACCGAAACCTAAGTCATTGTCCTAATTATCCATCACTAAATTACATACAAAAAATATTAATTATAATATTATTACATTAAAAACAAAAAAACAGACAGTGACAAATAATTTATGTTGCCATTATTTTAATCACATCCTTATTTTACAAATTTCAGGCAAATCATAAGCCATAGATAACATTTGCTGATACAAAGGAAGTATGAACAATTAAATGACAATGACTTAAAGTTAAAAGTACAAGCCCACTCAGATGTCTATGCCTACCCTAAAATAATCACACTTTTGACATTGTAAAGTTTTCCACTTAACTAACCAAACATCCAATTTATGACTGGTATATAACTAGTATTACTTACACAACTTACATTAACTTAATTAGTTACATTATAATCACTTTATTACAAGTTATCAACACAAAGGAATGGTAAGTATTAGATGAGAGTTCGTCAATGAAAATATAGCATCTTCTTTACATTCTAAAGATTATAAGGCGGTGAGACCATAGTCCGATTTTATGACTGGCGCGTTACCTGTACCGATACCGGTTCCGCAACCCGTGTTGCCAACTGGTGACCCGTGGGCGGATAAATTGGCAACCAGTGACGGGTCCATGCCTGCATGTAAGCCCATCATGTGTAAGTGATGAGCTGTCATCTGATGTCCAGGGTTCATCTGGCTGCCGGGGTGCGACATGGGACTTATCGACGGATCGTGAGACATATTCTGCTGCGCGCCAACACAATGTAATTCGTTCATGATGTTATCCGTTACGTTTTCTATGCTGTCTGGTCGTCCATTGTTGTTTGATTTCTTCTTATCGTTATTATTTGTATTCTTACTCGATCTACTCTTTGGTGTGGCTCCTTTAGTCGTGGTCGTTGTGACGCCAGCTGGATTAGTTTTTCTCCTAACGTTTTTGGTATTCGGTAATTTATTGTCCTTTTTCCATTTCATTCTTCTATTCTGAAACCAGATTTTTATTTGTCTCTCCGACAGGACTAGAGTGTGAGCTATTTCTATTCTTCTTCTTCTAGTAAGGTACCGATTGTAATGAAATTCTTTTTCCAATTCTAATATTTGGTGCCTGGTATACGCTGTCCGCTGCCGTTTTGGCTCCATTCCCGGTTGAAAAGTTCCATTTGCTGTGAACAAAAACAACATATTATTTTTCACGAATCTGTTTGTTACATATTTAAAAATAGAATAAACAAATAAGATACTCGAAATACGTATGTAGAGCATCAAATACACATAGGCGGTATAGAGGAAAATATGAACAACATAGTCAAAATAAAAACAGTAGCAAATTCTTGACAATATTTATAACCATTACCTAACATAGAAGGCGGATCTATGTACTTCATGTATATGTAGGTAGGTAATTTATCGTGCACTTCAAATGAGGCGGTGTTGCGTGCGGGGACCTTACTGAATAATTTATGTGGTAACAACCTCTGGGGCACTGTTAATTAATGTGCATAATAATTACACGTGTACGAGCATGAGCTTCCTTTTTGCTTTTGATTAATTGCGTTTAGCAAATTAGTTATTTATATAACGAGAAGGTACGACTGGACTACATTTGCAAGACTTCGTTTTAATAAAGCTAATATGGATAGATTAGTGTTAATAATGAAATTAACTTTAAAATAATAAATTAAAAATATCCTAATATAAATTTTATACAAAACAGTAGTACATAATAATCGATTTTTATATTAAAATAACGATATCAGAAACGATAAGAAATTATTTAAGTAGAAGACGATTAGGTTATTTACAATACACTACATGCCTCGGTGTAGTGTATTAGTATACAGTATCAACTTAACGACACCGGACTGCTACTTAGATTTTTTCGGCAGAGTACTTGATTATTTTTAAATTAGACCTCATAATTTATTACAAATATAATTATTTGTAAAGGAAAATGTTATACACAAGTAATATTGTATTTTCATGTTATATGATGTTGATCAACTCGATAAAATCAAATCACACCAATTGTTAAAATAACATTAAGAAAATATTTCACAATATTTCATTTGTAAATGAATACGTTTTTGTTTGCATGTTGAGAAAGAAAATAAGAAAGTCACGTTTCTTTATTTTATTAGTATAGAAATTATATAAGTTTGTAAATTGTTGCATAATGAGATATGTTTATGTATTTACTACTAGTTTGTATTTAACTTAATCGCTATTTCAATCAATTTTTGTAAGTAATTTGGTTCTTTAAACTTCAAGACTTATACGGATTCATACTTAAAAGAAATGATATCTTAACTAGTCTAGAATTCTAAGTGCTTCTGAGTACTGATTACTCGAAATGATGAGATCAATTGACTCGGTACGATAAGATGTACCCACTATCCGGACACAGCTCCAAATAGGTTTAAGCAGAGTTTAATGTGCAAGTAAAATAAGCATTATGACATGAATTAGATCAAATTAATAAAATTTATGCTCAAAAATATATGAATGATAACGTTTCTTATAAATTTCATGTTCATAAAAATTTACTAAATAATTATACTTAATTTATTTGAAAATCTAGGAACAAACAATATCAATAAAGAAATAAATTTGAGTTCCAATTGATTTCATTGGATACGGTGGAAGGTAGCGAGGTGCCAATACTCAGTGGTGGAGTAGTCGTATCATTTATTTATTTATTTAAATACTTTATTGCACAACACGAGTACATAAGAGATACACAAAATATTTGAAAAATGATGCGCTAAGGCGATCTATCGGATATCTCTCAGACAATTTATGATGATAGTAGCTTAGAACGTAAACAGATAAGCGCAGATATAGATAGAGAAAGAAGAGAATAAATATGTATTGTACATATAAGAATTTTTGTACTAAAGTATAATAATAAACTATATTTAATTTATTCATAAGTTTTGTTTTTTATGTAAAATTATTTTTGTACCATAACAGGATTTTTTTAATAAATCGAAACAGATCAAACGTATCTGCTTAGAAATATATCAACTTGATTTCCTTTTGCCATAAAGTAAAGTAAAGTAACAGCCTGTACATTTTCCACAGCTGAGATAAGGCATCATTTTTCCATAATTTAGTGATAATTTGGAACTACGGCGAATTCTTTTAAAAAGTAATTTGCTTTCAAATAATATTACATTAGAGTTGATATTACATAAATACCAATTTATTATATACCCTAATGAACCTAGATTTAGGTAGCAGTTCGTTGTTGAAGAAATGACCTAAAGTTTTTATAAAAGAAATGGGCACAATAGTTACTTAGTGAAGAATCGTAAAGAAAATTGTTGAAGGCTTTGTGAGAAAATTCCTAATTTCCTACCGAGGAAATTGCTTTTATATCCAGACTTGAAAGACATGCTGAATAAGGCTTTATTAAATGAATGAATAGGTAATAGCTTAATTAACCGTATGCTTCTAGAAAATTGAACTGAAACTCTATACAATGGTAGCATTAAATAATAGCACAAAAAGCTAAATAATATCAGTGTTATTAATAGAAAATTTATAAAAAAGTACATCTTTAAAATTAATATTGCGTTTTGTCTAGAACATGCAATATATGTGAATGAGATAGCAATATTAAAATAAAACTGGCAGAGAAAAGATCGTTTTTGCCGAGCAACCTTATTTTTTCCACTGCTGAGACATAAATATATACTCTATCCCGCTAACCTTTACCATTTGAGGGAAAGAGATAGTTAGATCCAGGCAAGAATTCTTTGGGAATCGCGGTGGGTTGGACGGTATGTAGGGTCGAAGTTCCATGAGATTTACGCTGACGTCAGTTTGATGAGAGCTTAGAATACAATTCTCTAACCTTGATATCGCTTATTTGAAGTGAGTTTTATTATTCTACTAGATAGATATGTCAAAATCGATATTTAAATATTCTGTTTGATGGCAATATTTAATAACTTAATCGAATAAGAATTACCAAATGATAGCAAAACATATCCCGAAAACTTCAAAATGTTAAAGCGTATATTTGAATTCTGACGCACGGTTCATATAATAAAGTTAATATATTTTATATAATCAAAAGTCCATTCATATTAAATTCAAAATTCAAATGTAGCTACTTTTAACTACGGTGCAAGCAAGTAAATCTACTTCGAATAAACTCTACTCCTGCTACTAAGCCTTTAGGTACTTGTAATTTTATTACATTCTCAGGGAGCAAAAATGTTATGGAGACAAATTTACGAAAAAAAATCATCTACTTCTAATAACTAACTCGTTACTTTTTGTTGACTTTGATATAAAGTTTTGATAATAACCTTTCATTTGCCTTGCTTACATATTAGCATTAAAACATTCTGAAATGAATGATGCTTTATATTACTCTACAAGACAAAAATTCTACAGAAGGTTTAATTAGCTTCGAAGCGCACGCGGCGCAATGGTTTACGGGCTACCTAGCGATAAAAAAGGCGCAGGTTCGATCCTTACCCCTTGAACTAATATTGTGTCCCCATCTAGAACAAGCAATCTTAATCGGAGGAGGTGAAGAGGTAATATTAGTGATTCATTTCAATGCTGTATTTCTACAATTAATCATAAAAAAAACTTTACTATTTCAGTGTGTATGAGAAAACAAAACAAAAGATGTATTATAGCCAATGAAAAACACCATAACCAAACCGGGACGAATTTAATTATATGTATAGGTATGGAGAGGTTCTCGAAAAATCTTTTGGGTTTAGCGGAGAACATTGTTTAGTTAAGAATTCTCGGAAAATGGCTGCAGTGGGCAGGGACGGTATGTGCGGTTAGCGGTCAGCCCTCGGCCCTGAGATTTCTGCGAGGAACTTGTTGACAGGGGTCCATCGTACATATTGAATAGATTAGATACATGTATATAAATACTAAATTTTTATAACATATGAATCCAATTAAAATTAAACCCCATAAATAAATTAAAATGGAGCGTTTCTATTCATCAATTTTGAAAAAATCATTAGTGTCAGATACCTCTCTTTCTCGTACAATAAACTGTTGTTGTAAATTTCGGCTAAGATGGCCCTTCTATGAGACTGTACCTACTATTACTTTACTTTCGTAATCCTCTATCTCTAGACTATCTCCTTCACGAATTACCTTGGAATTATATTAAATCTTTAGTCCGGACTGCTTCTGAGTAATAAAAAGGTGTTGTTCTAATTTCAAATTATTAATCTAAAAAGTTAGTAGAACTTATTCAAACAGTAAAAACATATGATAATGTAAGGACATATATTGAGTATTTTCCATACGTGAATTGCTCATTAACACTTGAATTTGAAACACTAGGTACATACTATCAAGATATTAACATAAATCATACAACAAGGAACTTGGGACGTATAATAATATGTGATTAGCTGTCGTTTCAATTAAGAAAAAAATTTTAGTTTTCTGTGTTGTCATGTGAAGCAATAAAAATATTCAACATAAATACGAATACGCACAGTATTGTTTTGGCTAGTATTTAAAAGCAATAATATTGACGCAACATATTTTACATGGCAACATTGCTTCAATCAAAGGTAACATCGGCGTATCATTCAATTAACTACTGTTTCATCACACGCAAAAATCGAAGTCCCGTTACGCTACTGGGCATCCACTCCATCTTCGCTTCGTTAGCCACTATCACGTCATCGGACGATGACAATCTGAATTGAATTACTGACTACCTGCGTTCGTGTGGTCTCATAAGAGATCTGTTAATCTCAGGCCCATCTCGCGCACGCTATCAAACCCACGGTGGTCCTTCATTACGACCAACTTACCATCTTGTACCACTATTATGGAGTGAAAAATGTTACCACGGTGACAGGTGTCGATAAGGAGTGTGTTTCGTTGTAATGCGAGTGCAATTCGTCGATTTATACTTTTTTAAGTAAAGCCTGTACATTAATATTGACGAGAACAACTTCTGGCCATCTCTCGACCTTCAATTTGATTAACAATGGTTATTCAAGTTTTAATATTCATAAAATTTTGTGAATGTTCAATTCTTTAATAGAAAAAATTGATGTTGTAATCACATGGAGTAAAATTTCAAGTCATTCTAAATTAAAACAGAAAAGTTTCGTTATCGTCGCAGAATGTTAATCAATATTCGACGATTTTAATAATCAATTAATTTTTATGAAGCTTCAACATAGGATAAAGTATTTTTTATTTTGCAAAGTAAACTATATACTATCGCGCTGAGACAGTTCTGGTAGTTAAACGGTTGAAATAAACATCAACTTTTCTTTTTGTATTAATATTATGAGGTATGTTCATATTGTTTGTAGGTCGCAAAGAATATTACGTATACGAGTTTACAGTACAAAAAAATTGCAATGTAATAAAGACATTAAAAGTTCATTAAATATAATTATTGCTATTGATATTTTAATTAAAAACACAAGCTCCTTTGATTTATGAAGCAGATAACCATCTGTTGAATATATTAACACATAATAAATATTATTAAATTTATCTGACAACATGTACTTCTGTTTGTACTAAATTTGGAGATTAATTATTTAAATTTAGAACGCCATTTTTTTTTAAAAAAAATATGATATTATTGTATTTATTTAGTCTGATACACTTTAAAAAAATAGTTTAATACTAAATTATTTTTTTAAAGTGTATCTAAAATTGTGTGCTTCAGTAAACAAAAGTATTATTTAACAATCTGGTGCATCAACGATATTTTCTGACAATTAAATAGAATGACTCTTAAAAAGTCCATCTCATACATTTCTTAAATATACTGCATACTTAACCGAAATCATCTTATATTTCCGTAAAACAAGCCCATATAAATACATGAAATAAGATACAAAATAAATTTTGACAATCTAAGCTTTTACGGCTAAACGTATGAATCAAATTTGATTAATATCTGTGATGAAACAAACTTGGTCGATCAAGTCTTAAAACGAAACCACGGACAAGAGCAAGTATATAATCTATACATATAATAAAATTGGACTGGTAATATTAAAAAAGCTCTTTTTTACTCAGTGCATATGTATGTATACACGGTACATATACCAAAATAACATTTTTTACAATTTTTGTCTGTCTGTTTGTTTCGGCTAATCTCTGGAACGACTGGACCGATTTTGACGGGAGTTTGACTGGCAGATAACTGATATAATAAGGAGTGACTTAGGCTACAATTTTTTTTGTTAAATTCAAACGCGGACTTGGTCACTAGCTCAGATAGTAAATGATATAGCATATTAGTGTTATGCAGCCAAATGATTTTTTTTATAATTATGTTTAATTGTAGGCGTTTTTTAAAATTCTTAATAAGTAGGGACAAGGCTATGACGATACATGTTCTTACTTTCTCATTTGAGCTTCCTACAGCGATTCTAAATATTTAAAAATATATCAGGTAAATAAAATTAGGATATTAGGCGTTACGTTTTGTGGTAGGTACGTGAACGGGCAAATGGAAATTTGGCATTGTAAGAAATTTTAACCATACCTTACATCGTCAATGCGCCACCAATATTGTGAGCTAAGATGTTATGTCTCATTATTTATTATTTTATTATTATTTTATTACTTTTATTACTTCTTTTTTAGTTCACTCCATATTTTAAATGCAACAGTGGAAACTTTGTTGGCATATGTTAGAATTATTATGTTATTAATTGTATGTACTATACTATGCTGTCTGTTTTCCTAAAATAAATAAATAAATAAATGTGCCTGTAGTTTCACTGGCTCATTTTCCCATAACCAGAACTCAAGGGTACTATTTGCCTTAGAATATTTGATGACTGGGTGGTACCTATCCACTTATTAGAGATTGTACAAAACCCTACCACCAATAAAATTAAGTATTCTTTAATAGGTCAAAAGTCGAGAAGTATATTCAAATAGGACAAAAGACCTAAGAAAGAGAGAAGAAAATTACTCCATATATTTTTTTCAAATTTCGACGAAACAGATTTCCTAATGCATCTAAAGTAACAGCCTGTAAATTCCCACTGCTGGGCTAAAGGCCTCCTCTCCCTTTAAGGGGAAGGTTTGGAACATATTCCACCACGCTGTTCCAATGCGGGTTGGTGGAATACACATGTGGCAGAATTTGTATGAAGTTTGTCACATGCAGGTTTCCTCACGATGTTTTCATGCACCGCTGAGCACGAGATGAATTATTAAGACAAATTAAGCACATGAATCAGCGGTGCTTGCCTGGGTTTGAACCCGCAATCATCGGTTAAGATGCATTAGGAAATCTTGTCTATCTTCCTTTGGTATTTTTATAGTACAAACGTTAGATAGATAGATTAGTTTTAAATTAGTTCATTCTTTTTGAAAATTATTCAAAAAGAATGAACTAATATAGATATTCAATACACATGAATAAAAATCTTAGAGAATTCGCAAATCCCATTTTGTTTCATAAAAATGCTTATTGCCACCGGCGACTGCGTAAGCGTGTGGAGAAACTGTCGCAAAGGTATTATAGTTTCTTTCCCGTACTCCTTATAACGTGTATAAAAATTTGATGATGATCGCTTGAGTAGTTAAACAAACTTACGTTTGCTTTTATAGTACTAGCTGTGGCCGCAAATTCGTGCGCGTTTGAATTTAACAAAAAGGTTATAATTCAGTCTCACAGGTTTTAGTATAAATTAATAAATAATAAATTCTGTATTAGGTAGCTTTTGTAGTATTGAGTCGTTGGTGGGAGGCACTTGACGTGACGGCGGAATGGTAGCATGCGCGAGAGCTGCCCACGGTACTTGAAAATATTTGGATATTGCAATGTGACTTTATTTATATATAATTTTAAAGTAACAGTAGCCTAAGTTAGTCTTTAATACATCAGCTGCCTCCCAAAAATAAAATAAAAATGTTATTTTGTTATATGCACCGTGTATAAAATTCATACAGTATATACGTATGTATGTATTTAGTATAAAACGATTATTTCAATATTACAAATTGACACTCTAATTTTATTTTATTTACGTATAGATAGTTAGGACTAACCAATTGTCACAGCGATCATGAAATTATATAAAAAAATAATGAACTAAATGATAAAGTAAAGGGTAACAAAAACGCTCTATGAAAAAATACATTAATTTGACAATTTAAATGATAATCGCTCAAACGGTGTTAAAGACTCTATATCTCAAACAAATATGTTGATATATACGACCAACATTAAGGTATGTATGTACGTTTATAGATTACTTATATTGTATATCATCATTTAAAACATATAATAAATAATACGGAGATTGAAACATGTCGCGTGACCTTTGGGTCAAGTTTACAAAAAGTTGGATACAATATGCATAATTTATACATGAGATGCTTTGAAGAAGCTGTCAACAATGAATGAATGGTAATGTACCTACGTATGGTATAATGTGACGAATGAATCTAAACACTCTCTTTGCATATATAAACATTCGTTATCATTCATTTTGTCGTTAAACAAAAGTTTCACCACCTTCATTTAAAACAATGTTTGTAATATATACTAAATTTTATCAATGCCCGTTATTTCTACTAATTTAACTAAAAAGTTATTGTTGTAGTCTAAGCCACCCCTTATTAAATCAGCATTCTGCCAGTGAAAGACCCGTCAAATTCGGTCCAGCCGTTCTAGAGATAAGACGGAACAAACAGACAGACAGGCAGACAAACAAAATAAAAAAAAGGTGATTATGGTACAGATACCGTGTACTTAAATATTACAAACAGATATTCCAATTTCATTTTATGTAAAGATATTTATGATAAGATCATAAATGCAGAGTACTCTTAACACTGTCTGACTCTTTGTTTACACTTCCTCTAAAAACAACTAAGCCGAATTTGATAAAATTGGCTATAAAGTAAGCTTGAACCTTTCTTGATAACCAACCCTTACAGTAAAAGCGAAGCCGCGGGAAACTATTATACAATCTATAAGTAAATAATACCACACATTTGTTATTTAAATTATGAATTTAGAATTTTAGAAATGACACAAATAATTATGAGGACCAGAGGATATTAATTTCATGAAAACAAAAAGTACAAAATAGGTTTTACAAATAACAAATGTTAAAAAATCAATACGAATGCATATGTACCTACCGTACATTGACCAAAATAACATTAATTTTATTTTTTTGTTTCTGTCTGTTTATCCTAGCTAATCTCAGGAAGGCTTGACTGATTCTAACGGGACATTCATTGGCAGTTAACTGATGTAATAAGGTATAATATAGGCTACAACAATAACTTTTTGGTCAAATTCAAACGCGAAGTCGCAGACACAGCTGGTTATATAACAGAAGATTATCAATTAAATAGAAAATGTTTTAAAAGAGAGAAGGAAATTACGTATTCATATTTTAATTAAAGTATATAACTCAAGCAATTAACAATAACATCTAGAGGAGAG